>NC_056741.1:377698344-378018344 GCF_019279795.1 Protopterus annectens
ACATTACTAGCCAAGCCTTCTTGCCCAGCAAGGGAAGAAGTTGCTGTAGTGTTAGCATCTTGAATTTGGGTACTTCCGGATATGTGTTTAGAATTGAGAGGTCCAGAATGGGTCTCCAGGCTTTGTCCTTTCGGGGAACTAGAGTCTTGAGTAAAATCCTTGTCCTTGCTCCTGTGTAGGAACCTGTTGAATGGCTCTCATGTCCATGAGAGCTGTAATTTGTTTTTGAGCCTCTGCCCATTGATTTGGTGGCAGGTTTGGCATTCCTTTTATCCTTGGTAAAGTGTGAAAGTGGAATCTGTATCCTTGAGATACAATATTTAGGACCCATTTGTCTTTTGTGATGATGTGCCGGTTGTCTGCAAAAAGTGCTAGTTTTCCTCCCAAGGGAGCCGCCAAGAGGGATTTGCTTGGCAGTCTGAGGAGTAAGTCATTGTGTTTGTCTTCTGATAGTTTGAGACCGGTCTTCTCCTCCTTTCTGGGTTGTGGCACCCCATTGTCGAGGATTGTAAGAGCCTTGTGACTGACCTCTGCCCCTTGGGCATCTGTATTTGCCCCTCTGTGGTCTGTCAGAAGCTGGAAAGGACCAGTTTTTGGTTGGCCAATTTCTGCTGAAACGAGGGGGTTGAACCTGTAAAAAATCCTTGACCGCCTGCATAGATTTTGCCTTATCCTCCATTTTCTTTAAAACCTCTTCTGCTTTTACACCAAATAAAACATCCTGCTGTAAAGGTGCATCCAATAACTTTGCTTTAACATGATCAGGTAAAGTTTGTTCTTCTAACCAAACATGCCTACGTATGACAGACCCTGTCACTGCTGCTCTACAAGAAGCTTCCAATGAATCAAATCCACATTGCAAAGTATGTTTTCCCACTTGTTCAGCTGCATGCAACAAATCTTGCATTTCCTTGTAATCAGGCTGCTCTGTATGTGTGATCATTTTTTGTTTTAATTGAGACATCAAATATTGTTGATATTTCAGCATGTGAAACTGACAATTTAAGGTCCTCATAGCTAGAGTAGCTGAGGTATATACTTTCTTACCCCATTTGTCTAGTGCTCTAGAATCCCTTTCGGAGGGTACAGGATTTTTAGCAATAGAGGCCTTAACCCCTTTGGGACCCTGGTAAATGTTTTCTGGGTCAGCAACAGGGCTTTTATATAGGAATTTGTGTGAGTCAGGGACTCTGTAGTATCTGTCTGGTTTGGCTGGTGCAGGAGGTAGTGAATCTGGGTTAAGGCTAGATTCTGAATAAACATCATCCACAATGTCTAACATGGGTGGAATAGCAAGTGGTCTGTGCTGGGGTAATAAACGGAACTCTCGGAGCCTTTTCTTAGAATCAGAGTAATCCTGGCCTTCCCAGTGGAAATGTTTCCTCATGGTATGTAAAGTTTCCCCAAAAGAGTAGTCTTCTGGGGGAGATGCTGAAGGAATAGACTCTTCAGCATCAGAGTCTTCATAAGGGGGAAAAGAGTATTCCTGTTCCTCAGAAGAATCTGAGGAAACTGCAACCTGGGCAGAGGAAGTGCATTCCTCCTCCTGTCTAGGCCTTTTATCAGGAGGGGGATGGGAACCCCTGATTAGGATAATTAAGTCTTCAGCCATCTTAAGCATCTGTTTCTTAGGCATGGGGCCTTGTACTGGAGACTGCTGTACAGTCTTCTTTGCTTTTAATGGAGTTTTCAGCTTTGCATAGGATTTAATAGTGAGTGTAGTCAGCCTGAAGACACCTTCTGCAACTGAAGGCGTTTCAACTGCACCGGAATCTCCTTCAGCCATGGAGTCGGAAGGGCCTAAAGATAAAGGTTGTGGAGGCCTAGCAATCCCTGCTTGGGAATCGGATGCCACCTGGGGTTCTAAATCAGCAGTCATCAGGGGCTGCGTAGGCGCCTCACTGAAAACCGGAGAACCGGCGACTGGCCTAGCAGAGGCCTCGGAGTCTGGTTTGGGTCTCGGCTGCCTGTCCTTATCTTTGCGTTTTTTATGCATTCCGGTCGTCGGTTGCTCCGGCATGGTATAATTAAATTTCCTACCAAAATAATGTTGGGCGAAATCAAACCGACATTTAATAGTTCATTTGTTAAACCTAGCACAAAACCGACAACCTGTGATGTCGTGGTCTGGGCCTAGGCAAGGAATACAAGGAATACAATAAGAATGAAAGTCCTTATGAGGTATTTGCTTCCCACAAGAAATGCAATTGTTAACTTTTTCTGACATCGGACTGAGGCAAGAAAAGTTCCCCAACAGGGTACTTAGCTTTATTGAAGACTTCGGTCTGAAATTCGATTTGAAAATCTCAGGAGTAGGCCGACCGGCACTTGCGAACTGCTTCTGCTTCGGGCACCGCGCGGCAAGAAAGAATAAGAAAATGGCGTTGGATGCCTCTTATATACCTCTGGCGCACTGACTTCAGGGAAGAAGCGACAGCAACCTACGCCGGACCAAGAGTTTGGAACTCTGGCCGACTGCGGGACCACCTGACGGCAGGATAACTCAAGTGTGATGACTGCAGCAGTGTAACACGATGAACATCGAGCAGGCGCTTTAAGTTAAAACAGGAAAAATATGAGGCAATAATTCACTTCACCAACTCTTAAATTTTGAACAAGCTTGTATATTAATAAAATATGGCAAAAAAGTAGTAAAAGGAAGCCCTCTAACTAAACATCAGCTTGAAAGGAGAGAATTTAAGCCGGGATAGGGAAGGGAACAAAGGCCCAGCGGTAAAACGATGGCCAGAAGCAAAAAGCACAACAATGAACACGCTGACTAAATATGTAATAAAACACTAATCGCTAAGTTTATAAACAAGCAAAGAAAAAATATTCTAATAATGAATAAATAAGTTTTCCCACTTAGCCAGAACTAATATGGAAGCACCCAATCTGTTTAGAGGCAAACGAGATCTGAGGAGACTTAGCAGAGCATGATGGGATAGGGGTTTCAGCCACAAGCTAGTGGAAGACTTCGAGCTTTTATATACGGCCGAGTTGGAACCGAAGATCGGTTCTGAACCCAACCAGTGACTAATGAAGGCGAGATAGGAGAACATTACATATGTTTAAGGCCCTGCAAGGCTTTGCCTTTCTCTTTAACAGACAAAATAGGTCAGCAGCAGCAGTCCCAAAAAAAAGTTTATTATCCAAAGAAGCAACCAACAGTTTGGGCTTAATGTCCTCAGGCAAAGACTGGAGACTAAGCCAAAAATAATGTCTCATAACAGACCCAAAACCCGCAGCCCTGTAAGAGACATCAGCAGCATCATTGCTACACTTAACAGAGTGGCAAGCTACTTGAGAAGCAGAACCTAAAATAGATATCCAGAAGATTTGCCTTCAGAATCAGGGAGGTCAGAAATAATCTGACAAGCCTGAGCAATCAAGGCTATACCTGGTAATGTGGATCTGGTAATTGATATCCTTAAAGGCCAGAGTAGAAGCAGTGTAAACCTTCTTACCAATCCTCTCCATTGCCCCACTATCCTTATCAGAAGACAAAAGTTTGGAAAAGGGCAAGAGTTTGGAATGTTTGTCAGAAGAGACTGACAACAGCAGGACACTTAAATAAAAAGTGACAATTGTCAGGGACCTTACAGAACACTATCAGGTTTCTTAGGAGTAACACTGAGAATCAGGAAACATTGAAGCAGCAATGAACGTGTCTAACAAGGTAGCCAACACAAGAGGAACTGCAGATGGTTTTAGGAGTATCCACCTGAAGCAGCTCATAATATCTCTTCTGAATGTCAAGACACTTGAGAAGAATCCCAATTAAAGTATTCCATCATCCTAGCAACTGTGTTCCTAAAGGGGAATTCCTCAAAGGAGACTCAGGGTTAATAGAGCCCTCCTCATTAGAACCATAAGCCAAAGGTGAAGGCAGCTGAGAAGAATAGGACAAGGACCCCTCATCAGTTCCTAAATCCTCATCCAAGGAATCCAGTTCCCTAAACCATTTAGAAAGAGTACAAGGTAGAGGTCCAAGGAAGAGCAGGCACCGAAACCTGTTGAGGAGGCTTCAGGGTCATCAAGGCAGAAAACAATCCCCGAGTAAACTCTTGCCATTCCCTTTGAGGATCCTTAGGATGGACTGAAACATGCTTTGTCTTTTGTATTTTCTTGAAAGGGATGTCAGTCCCTATAAATACCAGAGGTTCTGACCCATGTTGAGAAACAATAACAGTACCCAGAACCTTCTTCTTGAAAAGTATCTGCAGAATTCCTCTAGGACCCTACAAGATAATGAACTGCAGTTCCCCGTCAATGTCCAGAGCAGACGCCTGCAAAGTCTCAGAGGAAGTGCAAAAAGACAGATTTATACCTGCTTCCGACAAGGTCGCGGCAAAGGAATCCAATGTAAATGCCGAACGGCCTACAGAGCTATTAGCCACTGCTAGAGGGACATCTGGTGGAGGCTGGACAGCTACAGAGGCCAGATGATACTTCTTGGCTTTCTTCTTACCTAACAAGAGTATCTTGGGGTTAATGGATTCTGCCATGTTACCCTGGCTAACTGTTTAAGCTGTTGGTTTTCAAGATAAATGACCAGGGAAGACAAAAGAATTCTGAATATCTTATGCACAAACTCCTTACAGATACTGTAAGAGTAATGGTCGTGGGAAGCACCCAAACAAAAGAAACACTGTTTGTAATGATCCTTATGGGGAATCTGCTTCCCACACTGACATTTTCCCTTCTTAAATGTTGTGAGCTCTAGGTAAACAAAATAAATACAAGACCAAAGAGAAACAAAAATTGGGCACTTATCTGACAGCTAGGTATTCGGCATAGCAACAAGGTGTACTGATCATTGAGCAATAATGGCGATTGGACTGGTGGCAAAGAACTTGTAGGTAACTGCTTCTGTGCATCACTTTTATGCCCTATGTCCTGTGGGGGGAGGGGGGGCATATGTGTGACATACAGAGTATTCAAGGTCAAAAGGCTTTAGTATACCAGCCAAAAGTCAGATTGCCCTGCGTGGGTGACCGCTTTAGTAAAGAATAATGCAACAGTGATACAGGAGGATGTCATCCTTGTAAAGGGGAGAATTTAAAATTTCAATTTTACCATCTTCAGATATATTTTGAAAACACAACCATGCAAATCTCATAACTGACCCTGTAACAACATCTCTAGAGACACTAATAGCAGAATCATAAGAATGCTTTAAACAACATTTAGTTACATGAATAGCAGAACCAGTTAAGGCTTTTAATGAATACTTAACCTTGGGGGGGGGGGGTTTAAATACAAATTCTGAAAGTTAAAGTAGCAGTATTCTTTCTTTCCTTCCAAGTCTACCAAAAGCATTCTCATCCTTGTTACAGGGAATGATGTTAGCATTCATAATATGTTTAGCAGCAGAGATTTTAGCTAAGGAAACTGCAGGGTCTGCTTTATGATTAGAAAACAAATGAGTCTGATATACAACCTCGGACTTTTAGGAGCAGGAGTTTGACTGTCTTGCATATACTGTTGATAATAAAGGATAAACAGCTGCAGGCTGAGGAATATACACTTTTAACAAATCATAGTACGTTTACTGGGGAAGTAGAGATTTTATTCTGTTCTCACTGAAATACCGCTTTCAATTTTAGCCAAAGCAGCAGAGTTGTTGTTTGTCTTTCGGCATTTTTTTCCCTTGTTAGGAGTCACCACAGCGGAACTCCGGTCCGCTAATGACTGGCAGTAGGTTTTTACGGTGCAGAGTTGCCAGCTCGAAGCCAAGGCAGCAGAGTAAGATAGCGAAAAATGAAGTAACACTTTCCACAGAGTGAGAGTCTTCAATTCAGCCCAAGGGGAAATCACGGAGGAAAAACACTCGCCATGATTCCCTGTTCATCTGACCGAGAATCAGTTTGTTTGTGTCTTTCGGCTTTTCCCGGTTAGGGGTCGTCACAGCGGAACTCCGGTCCACTAATGATTGGCAGTTGATTTTTACGTACCGGCTTGCCAGGCCTGACGCACAACCTTCAACGAAGGTACGCCCATTCACGCATGTCTCCATGCAGAAGACGCTCTAGCTGAGAATCGAACCAGACAGCGTCTTACTCAAGTGTCAAACAGAATTTAAAACATTAAAAGCAGAAATTAATTCCTTAGCAAATCCCGTCAAATCTTCTTTGTCCATAGTAATAGAAACAGGAGAAGAAACTTTTTAAATTTTTTTCTCTTTTCCTGGGAAGATCACAGAAAAAAAGATCAACTCACAGCAGGCGCACTACACTAGGGATCAGGCATCCTAGCATGGCTATGCAACAGACTTCACTTGCTGCTTCCCCCTAGACTAAAAGAAATGGTTCTCCCTTGTCCAGAGATGACAACCCTACAGCTGCAGAAGATGAGTCTAACTCCTGATCCTTACTAGCTTCCCCAGGAACTACAGCCACAGGGACAAAGAAATCTATGAGCTGTACAAGGAACCAAGTCTGGCCACAGCAGTCACCCATCGGCAGCTTAGGCAGTAAGGGGAGCTGGCCTGACACCCAAAAACTACCTAGTAATTTTCTTCTTGTTGCCGGGGAGGGGGGGGTAGAACAAAGACGACTGGTAACTGCTCCATGGTCCAACTGTAAAACCTCTAACAAAAACAATGACTTTGAGGCAAAAAAAAAAAAAAAAGAAATGACAGTTTTAAGAAGCACAACATACTGCCTGCAACACACATGAAAACGAAGAAAAAAGTAGAAAAGACAGATGTTGCAGTTTTGTTACAGAAGCATATCCCGAGAAAAAATCCCCAACAATTCACAAGTCCATAAAAAAAAACACTTTCTATGAAATATATTAATGTTATGCTAGGAAAAGGCACAGTCTGTCCTCAGAAAATGTAGTAGTGGAAGGTTTTTCACAAAAGAGTACTTATTTGCCCAGCCTTGAAAGATTGCTATCTGATCATCATTTCCATGAAGCCCGCACAGAAAGTGCACATTGGTAGCAAGAAAGCTCTAAAGCTTTCGGTGCCCAAACCCCACTTTTTATGTAATCCAGCTTGAGCTAACCACAGATGAGGAACATGGAAGGTGCTTTGAAGCATTGAAAGATGGCCGGTAGTCATATCTTAGGCAGGATATAACCAGAACAGCTTAGATTATTGCAACACTGATCTGATGTTGAACATCTACAGGTTAATCCTACTGGATACCTAAACCCTGTAAAAAATAAACAATGGTCCATGGCATATAATAAGAAGTTATGTACCTACCATAACGTTCCATGTTAGTTGGCTTCTTCTCGCCTTCTTTCTTGCTGGATGGGTTCGGAGCCGATCCTCGGCTCCGACTCGGCCAATACTAAAAGCCCGAGAGCTAATTCCACCGGCTCGAGGCTCCCCTATATCCCACAATGCTAGGCGGTAACTACTCAGATCTCGTTTGATAGCTATACCAAGCAACCCTAGTCTCCATAGAATGGAGTAGGGAAACCCACCTCAAAACAACCTGCGTGAAAGGTATCGCAGACCTAAGAAAGGAGAAAAAGAGGTGGAAGAACGTGTGGGAATGACAACTTCCAGAGGAAGAACACAAACTGAATTCCTGTCGGTCTGTCCAGGCTTGGGGGAAGGAGGGTGGGACGTAAGAAAGAAGGCGAGAAGAAGACAACTAACATGGAACGTTATGGTAGGTACATAACTTCTTAATGTTAAGTTGTCCATCTCGCCTTCATTCTTGCTGGATGGGACCGCGTCCCTAGCACCTTATCCCGGGTGGCCTATCGGAACAGACTCTTGAGAACAGTGGAACCAAAATTGGCACGGCTTCTGGAAACCATGTCCAATTTGTAATGTGAAATGAATGTATGAGGAGAAGCCCAGGTGGCTGCTGCACAAATGGAATCTATTGGCAGCCTATCCTGAAAAGCTACGGATGTAGCTAATGCCCTAGTTGAATGAGCTCTAGGTCTTGAGGGTAGTTTTTGATGTCTTATCTCATAGATGAAGGTAATTGTAGAGGTGAGCCATCTAGAGAGGGATACGTTAGTAACAGGAAGCCCCAATTTTCCTTCCGCATATGACAGAAACAATTGATTAGATTTCCTGAATTGTTTAGTCCTATCTAAGTAATATCTAAGTTGGCGATGAACATCCAAAAAATGTAGCTTTTGTTTCGACCTGTTTGAATAGTTAGGGAAAAAGACGGGGAGATCAATAATTTGGTTTAGGTTTACTTGAGAGGAAACTTTGGGCAAAAAGGATGGTGAAACACTAAGTAAGGAGGACGACTGCACAGAGCATGGAGTTCAGATACCCTTCTCGCTGAAGTTATATAGCTACTAGAAAAAGTGTCTTCCAAGAAAGCAACTTCAGAGAACATGAAGCTGCCGGTTCGAAGGGGGGAAGGATTAAGGATGCCAGAACCAAGTTCAAATCCCATTGAGGCGGGGGATCTTTGATTGGAGGTTTGAGAAGAAATACGCCCCTTAAAAAGGCTTTACAGAGTCTGTGAGCCATGATGCTAGACTCCGAGATACCAACATGAAAATTACATATGGCAGCCAATTGAACTCTAATGGTAGATGCAGATGATCCTAAATGAAAGAGTTCTGCTAGAAAATCTAGTATAGACTGGATAGGTGCTGTAAAGGGATCTATGTTTTTTGACGTTGCCCAAAAGGAGAAGCGTTTCCATTTGCTACTATAAATCTTCCGGGTAGAAGATTTATGAGAGGCTATCAAGATATCTCGGACCGAGCGAGATATTGAGGGAAGCCTGGCTAAGGTTGGAATCGGAGAAACCACGCTGTGAGGTTTAGAGAAAGCAGAGATTGGTGCAGCTGACCCGATTGGTGGGTTATCAGATCTGGCACTGGGTCCGGATGCCAAGGCTGCTCCAAAAGGTAACGATGAAGAAACGGAAACCATATCTGTCGAGGCCAGTAAGGGGCAATGAGGATCATTGTCACTCTCAAGGCGATGGTTTTCTGAATCAGTTGAGATATCAGTGGAAAGGGGAGAAAGGCATACAGAAGTCCCCGGGGCCAATCGTGAACTAGAGCGTCTCTGGTGGGATGGCCTGGTAACGGGAAGAGAGTGAAGAAGTCGTGACACTTGCTGTTTTGGGGAGTAGCAAAAAGATCTCAGCAAGGCTGGCCCCATCTTAGGAATACTTCTTCTAGAACTGATTTCTTTAGAGACCACTCGTGGGGCATGAGAATTGCCCTGCTCAATTTGTCTGCAATAACGTTGGATTTCCCGGGAATGTGCGTTGCTATCAGAAAACGCTGAGAAGAGATCGCCCATTGCCAAAGTCTGAGTGCCTCTCGACATAAAGGGTATGATCTGGTTCCGCCTTGTTTGTTGATGTACCACACTACGGACATGTTGTCCGTTTGAATTGCAATAGTCCCAGTGGGAAGAGAGTCGTGAAGGGCTTGCAACGCTAAAAGCACTGCTCTCATCTCTAAGACATTTATGTGCAAGTGGCACTCGAAAGGTTGCCACGTGCCTTGGACTGTCCTGCCCTGATAATGCCCCCCCACCGGATCAGGGAGGTGTCTGTTGTCAACGTGGCGACTGGGGGGGGGGGGTGAAGGGTCTTCCTCGGAGAAGTTGAGGTGATGTGATCCACCAAGACAGTTGATTCTTGCATGATTGAGTTATCAAAATGGTATGGGACATCGGGAGCTGTTGAAAGGACCATTGAGTAAACAGCATCCATTGGAGGATCCTCATGTGAAAGCGAGCCAAGGGGAGAAGGGGAATAGCTGCTGCCATGAGTCCTAACACCTTCAAAACTAATCTGGCTTTGACTTTGTTGCATTGTAAGAGAAGGGAAACTTGTTTTTGAATATCTGACACTCTCTGCTCTGTGAGTCTGGCTGAAAGATTGAGTGTGTTTAAGGTGGCGCCTATAAAGGTAATAGATCGACAAGGCAGATTTTTCGAAATTTATCGAAATGCCTAGAGCTTGGCAAGATTGGATGGTGAAGTCCCTGGATAGAAGAAGCTGATGTATGGTGGTGGCGGTAAGGAGCCAGTCGTCTAAATATGGAAACACCTGGAATCCTTGACGTCTCAAGTGAGCCGCGACCACTGCCATGCATTTGGTAAACACACGGGGGGCTGTAGTGAGACCAAAGGGCAGGGCCCTGAACTGGTAGTGACTGGCTCCCAGCCTGAAGCGGAGATATCTCCTGGAGCGTCTGTTCATCTTGATGTGGTAGTACGCGTCCTGAAGATCTATTGAGCACATCCAATTGTCCTGACCCAAGAAGGGTAGAATGGACTGAAGCGTGACCATCCGGAATTTTGTTTTCCTGATATACTTGTTTAAGTAGCTGAGATCCAGTATGGGTCTCCAGTCCCCTGTTTTTTTTTTGGTACCAAAAAGAATTTGGAGTAGATTCCGGATCCTTGCCGGTCTGCTGGGACTGATTGGATAGCTCTTTTTGATAGCAGCTTTGAAATTTCTAATGCTGCTTGTTCCCTTAGACCGGGTGGAACGTCTGGAAGGGATCTTTTGGGTTGGGATGGGATGTGAATAAAGGGAATTTTGTAACCCTGGATATGATCGACTGTACCCATTTGTCTTGAGTAAGGGAAAGCCAGGCTTTTGGGTACAGGGATAATCTTCCCCCGACTGCCTCCGAAGGTGGACAGCCGGGCAGCCCCTCAGGGATGCTGAAAGGGTTTATCAGAGAACATTTCTCTGCTACCCTAGTTTTGCGGACCTCCTCTGCCTCTAGGGCGGTGTCTATTATTATTCCCCCCTCTGCCTCTAGAGGGGAATCGACCTTGTGCGTCAGATGAGACTCCCTGGGATTGTTTGCGGAACCACATCTTTCCTCTCCTCTGACCTTTGGGATAGGGTCTAGAAGGGGTAGAAAAACGAACTCCTACGGCAGAGAGAGTCTTACCTTCTACCTCGCACCTGGTCAATGTATCCTTCACCTGTGGACCAAACAAGGATGATCCATCAAAGGGAGAATTGGTGAAGAACGCCTTGAAAGGGTCCGCAAAGTTGCATAGCCGCATCCAGGCGTGACGTCGTAAAGCAACACCTGTGCCTGCAGCTCTACTCGCCCCATCTGCAGCATATGAGACCAGCCGCATGGAAGAGTTAACGATGGAATTCAGGGTTGCCAACTGGGAGTTCATTGTGTCTTTGAACCCCTCAGCTGTAGGATCCTTTATCAGTTCACCCATATCCTTGAGTAAATCTCTCTGGAGACGAGTGAAGTGGCAAAAGTAATTCAGCGAACGCATTGAAAAGGTCACTGATGAAAACATCCGCTTGCCGTACCTGTCCATGGTCCTAGATTCCTTATTAGGAGGATGGACAGGAACTGAAGGATTGGCTAACTCCTTCTTAGTGGCCGCAGCCACTACCATGGCATCAACAGGGACATCTTTGGATAAAAAATCTTTATCTCTAGGGGCAGTAATAAATTTAGATGGTCTCCTCGGGGTGGGTTCCACTGAATCAGGAGCCGTCCAAGCCTTCCTTGCCACCACTTCCATAAGGGGGTCAAAGGGAGGAGACACCCAGGAGGTAGAAGGGCGAGAGCCAAACGCCTCAAGATACACTGACTCATCTTCCAAAGGGTTAAGGGCTGGCCAGTTCCCCCTCTGTTTGAGGATCTCAAGGATGTCAGCAAAGGAGACATCCTCAGAGGGGGATCGAGGGGAACCTTCAGATTCCTCTAAGTCAGTGTCAGAGGTGATAGACTCAGGGGAGTCAATGTGCTTCCTCTTGCACTGCCTCTTCCTAGGGGGTTCTCCTACCGGGTCAGGAGAGGCCTAGGAAGAGGAGGAAATTCCCAATGGGGAAACTTGAGGAGTTGGCTCTCTGCGGTCTAAGGCAAGGGGGTGAGTAGAAATCACCGCAGGCACTGTAGATGGGGGGGCTGAAGGAGCAGACTGTGGGGCAGAACCTGGTTCTAGCATGCTCCGCATGACCTCGAAGGCACCCCTGTCAGGCAAGGCCAGAGGCCCCCTCTCCGAAGAGACAAGGACCTCCCCCGGCACCGACAGGAATGGCTCCGAAGCCGATGTCGGAGCCGAACTCACCAGCGCCGAAGCCCCGAGAGGGAGAGCGGGGTCGGACAATGGTCCGATGCCACTTGCCCCCTCGGAGCAGACGAGGGAAGCTCGGTGCCGAGATCCCTCCAAGGAGGAGATCGGAGCAGACGACGGAGCCGAAAGGGAAGGTATCGGATCTGACGCACCGACAGTCATGGCTCCGACAAGCCCTGGCTCCAAACTCAAAGGAGTCGGAGGAGGCATGTATTGGGGAACAGAAATAGCCACTGACTGCTGAGTCGGGCTATGCAGCATTTGGGCCAGTGCCTCGGACTTGAGAAGTCTACTCACTACCCTTTGCAAATCATGGTCAGATAACCTGGAAGACCGTGAGGAATGAGTTTTATGGCTCCGTTCAGAAAGAAGAGGGGATCCTGGCGCTGAATGCACGGAGCCGATAGAGGGGGATCTAGATCTCTTCCTATACTGTGGTTCCGATAAGAGTATCGGAGCCAACGGAGTTTTATCAGCCTCTGCTCCAGCCGGAGCCGAGGTAACAGTATGAGGCTTGGAAACATCGGCTCCGGCCGGAGCCGATGTCGAAGCCGACTTAACCTTTCCAGCAGTCGACTCTGAAATCGGAGCCGACTGTTTGGAAGTTTTAGAAGGCTTCCCCGACACAGACTAAGTTGGGGGGCCTTCAGGCTTTAATAAGCCCCGCAAGATTAATTTATTCTTGCGTTCCTGCAGGACTCTAGGGCTAAAACCATGACAAACAGCACAAGAGTCCTGCAGGTGCAAAGGTCCCAGGCAATACACACAAGAAGTGTGACCGTCTGTCAGAGACATTTTCTGACAGCACGAGTCACACTTCTTGAAGACCTTAGCGTCTTTCGACATAGTGAAAAGGAGTGCCTGACAACACACAAACACACTACAGACACACCCTCTACCGAAGAAAATTATCAAATTATTAAGGCTAACACAAAGCCACAAACACACATACAAGCCCTTAACAAAAAAACTACTAATTTAGTCACACTAAAGGACTGGGGGAAGGGAAGGGGCCGAAGGCCTACAAGTTAAGGGAAGAAAAAGAAGGGAATATAGACCCGAAAAAACAGGGGTCGATTTATCTAAATATTAAACTAAAAAGGTTATGGTATGAAACAATAGGGGGTTAAGAAATACCTATTATGGTAAAAACTCTGACTAACCTGCCTGAGCCGGTAGAAAAGCACCTCGTCAGCTATAGCGGCAAACGAGATCTGAGTAGTTACTGCCTAGCATTGTGGGATATAGGGGAGCCTCGAGCCGGTGGAATTAGCTCTCGAGCTTTTAGTACTGACCGAGTCGGAGCCGAGGATCGGCTCCGAACCCATCCAGCAAGAATGAAGGCGAGATGGACAACTTAACATTGACCTGTATCTACAAGACCTGGCAAGTAGAAATGATGACAACCAGGAAAGCATTTTCCAAAACAGCTTCAATGTCACACAGCAGAAGAATCAAACACTTGACAAGTAAATCATGAATTTCATACCTCAAAAATGGGAGGGAGGTGGTTCTTTAAAGATGAGCAAAGGTGCAGAGTCCCCTTAATAAACTGCTTGACCAGCTAGTACTCATCCATAATCCAGTATTTTATAAGGTCATTGTGGGGAGATGCAGCAGACAAATGTACACAGATTGTGAAATAAGCAGGTCCAAACCATACAGGTTTACCAGTAAATTATTTAACTGGTGAGATACTGCTGCAAACAAATGGACAATCTTTTTAACTTATAGTGTATGTGGTTTGGGGTTAAAGACTTCCTGGTAGCTTCAACTGCACAGCACCTATGGAATGATGTTTAGTCCCTGCTCCATAAGTGACCACTTTCATTAAAATGCCTGGCTGACCGAAGTCTGCATATTTCTGCAAGTTCAGCTTGATTACAGAGTCCCCCAAAGACACTAATATCCTCCAAGAGGGTTGTCGCAAACCAGTTGTTGCCACAGCCATGGCCTAAAACTGAATACCAAAAAATGTATAACAGTATTTTTTGTAA
This sequence comes from Protopterus annectens, assembly GCF_019279795.1. Taxonomy (NCBI): domain Eukaryota; kingdom Metazoa; phylum Chordata; order Ceratodontiformes; family Protopteridae; genus Protopterus; species Protopterus annectens. The sequence goes on from NC_056741.1 coordinate 377,712,367, forward strand.
AGTTGGCCTCCCCTGGGAATTACCACAAAGACAACACACCCCTAAGAGTAGACCCTAGTGACTAGGTAACATGTAGATCTTGGCCTTTGACAACCATGTGACTACTACTGTAAAGAAATCATCCTATACTGCACAACTCATTAGCAAGAGCATGGCATCCAGTTCCACAAATGTCATTATCCTGCTGTACTGAGCTGTCATTAGACCAATCTTAGAGCACAATGCTCCTTTCAGTATGTACCTTACCAGGAAAACCCAATGACTGGAATGCTCACAAAGGTTCCTTACAAAAAGGATACCTGGCACAAAACACACGAAATATGCAGACCATCTCAAAGCCTTATGCTTTATACACAGTTTTTTTACAGACTACTGAGAGGTAATCTATGTCTGGCTTACAAGGCATCATCCAGTACTTAGGAACTTACTTCACATCAACATTATCTAGCAGAATTAAAAATACCTGATCTAAGGACCTAAACATCACCTGTAACACAAAGGTTTGTCTCCAAAACTGCCTCTGCTTTGGAACAAGCTTCCCATCCATGTGAAGTAGAGTTGTCCTTCACCCTCTTCAAATGTAACCCAACCAATGGATAGGAAATCAAAAATTTACCCCTGGACTATCACCTATCACCCCATTGGACAGAGGCAGTTTGCATCTGGGTAATCTTTCATTTTATATGGGAATACATTGCTAGACTTAAAACGTTCTCTTGGGTGCCATTATTCTAGTAATCACCAATGAACCTATGGGGAGGATGGGAAAGAACTAACCTAGTACACTAGGTCAGGAGATACATGAATAGATGTGCAAAACAGATCTAGTTCATTGACAACATGCAGGAATGTGAAAACCAGAAAAATATTTGGTACAAAAATTATTTAAATAGAGAAAAACAAATGCTACCTTACCTCCTGCAGACTTCAGTGTTAGAAGTATCGTCATCACTACTGCCAACCCACCAAAAACAACTACCAACAAAAGAAGTCCCTTGAACCACAAACTTTTCCATGGTACTAGAAAAGAAAAACAAATAATTATGCAGTGCATATGACATTCCACAACTTAAAATTAAAGGTAAGATGCTGTTTCACATTGTACAGCAAGATAAATTATACAGCTAAGAGAATAAGTCTGTGCAGCTATATAGTAAAATTAAAGTAAACCAAACAAGATACTGTGGACATATGAGCAAGGACCAAATCTGTAGTTAAGACTTGATAATCTGCATGCCTTCTACACAAGAGGAAAACATGACACTTACAAAGGAAATGAAGATAATAATGAAGGAGCAGGTGTAACTACAGGACTGTACAGGACGTCAACATACTGTTCATTTGTGGGAGCTGCCTTAATTGTAAGTAATATATGTCCCAAAATAAAACAACGGTACACTGTAATAGTCGCAAGGATAAAAAAGTCAACAACCAAACAATTCAATCACAGAAAAATGCCCAGCCAGGAAGTGGCTGAAATTAGCTCGGAGGTAAACTAAAAACATATATTTCTTATGCCCAGGTGGGGTACCATCTAGCAACTTTATACTATGATACAGAGACACTGGAAATAAAGATTAAAAGCCACAGCCACATTGAAACATGAGAAATGCGTACATCTCTGAGGAGCAGTCACTCAGACAAGGCAGGGATTAAAATATAAAAAAGTATTAAAAAAAACATAGTTAAGTGCGGTGCTAATAGTTGGAGCAAATAAAACAGAAAGGGGAAACTCATGGAGTTCTAAGAATCAGAAGAAAAAGCAATATGTAAAATGATGCTTTAATTGGCACATGGGCATGCAGTAAAATACATAATAACTACAACGGTGAAACTGTAAGTTGACAAATGATAGACAGAAAAAGAAAAAAAATCCCAGGTGAAATAAGAAAGCCATTAATGCCAACGGTATGGTTTTAAATAGAGTATAAGACTAATGCCAAGAAAATGTATAATAAAAAAAATCAGTGCGTGGTTAGCATGATTCAAAACATGATTTAAAAATACTTTACCTTATCATTTCCTTAAAGCACAAAATTTATATCCAGAAGTAATTTCTTCCTCAAACAGTAATTCAGGTATTCCCCTTGAGTGCAGCTGTTTCACCATTGTTTACAAATGTCTTTAAGTGACTTGTTTTTATTCAGTTAATACTGAATTAAAGAACTACATGTAGTTTAACAAGGAAAAGACACTGCATACCAAGCTGGTTCGGTTAGATTCAGGTGTGTTTTTGGTGAGCTGTAGTATGGTCACATTTAATTTAAGTAAAAACTAAAGTGAACATGATTTGAACCTGCAGACTTGCATTTCATCAGTGGTGAAAATGCTAAAGGGACAGCTAGGAACAGAGGCAGCGATCCAGAGATCAGCTGTGGTTTTCTCTGGGAAAAGTAAGGGGTTTTGTGCAATAGACACACAAAGGAGAAGGGAATGCATGGCTGCTCTTCAGCCTGATTCAAGATGGCAGTGCAAGCTTTTCACTTCATACCCAGTTTCATGTTAAACTTCATACATGACATAAAAAGGGAGTGCAAGTTAGCTTGGCTAAAGTATCCCAACAAACAAGCTCCTGTTTTGCTTTTAGCAGCAGTATGCTAGTACTTGACAGACAAGTCTGAAAGTATGAATGCAGACGTTAGAGCAGGGTGTACGGATTTAACAGCAATGCATTCTGAAAGTGAAGAGTGCAGAGAATGGTGTGTAACTGAGAAGAAAATTAAACTGGAAGGTTCAGTCAAGTTAAGGAGATACAGCGACTACAGTGCAAAGTTGATTCCATGCAGATGCAGCTGGTGTATCAGGAAGTTGTGGCCAGAAGGGAAAATCTTTTAAGTCCTGTCTGTGAGGGAGGCAGAAGGGAAGGATCTTACTAACTTCCATAATAGCATAATTCAGTAGTCGTACCATGCAGGTTGTTGGAACATTCAAATCAATGGTGCTCATTACGTGAGGAAAGTATCCAGTATTGAGGGAAAACCTAGGCATTTGTTAATTAAATGATGTCACAGTTACAGACTGCAGGTCTGACTGATCATGCAAGCTGTACTGCAAAAAGGCATAGTGTTAGCTGGCTAAAGGCAAAGAGTGGTGGAGGGCTTTCCTAAGCCCATATGCCAGCAGTCAAATTCAACTTCTCCCAGTAGCAACGATTACAAGAGAAATGGTGTTACAGCTGATGATTCCAGTATCATTAAGGATTGCTTGGAAAGAAACCACTTATTAGGCTAAGTCCAAAGAAGAGGCAACTACGATATATGTTGATGTATTAGAGGTACAGAGGTGTTGTGGAGTGAAGGAGCCTACCAATAAATGTTATGGAATGTCAGCCAGAAGGGATTTTTTTTTAATTAAGAAGCAGTACAAGGATGTTGGGCTAGAAACAAAGGAAAATACAGATTGCAGGCCTGGCACACGACCTGTGCGACGTCCCCACGCTGGCCAGTAATCAAGGAGCCTGAATCCTCACCACTGACACTGGAGAGGGGCGTGCACTTGGAATACAAATGGATAAACTCAGTATTTCCAGATGCAGCTCTCTGCAACAAATACAATTTACCTTAAGAGCATACAGGGAACATACATGCCCCAGGGTCTGGAATGCTCTACATGTGTTTCCCTCTGGGTCCCCAATAGGACTCCCTGCTGGTACAGCTGTAGGGTTAGGTCCTCAACTGAGTGTCCAAGCCAACTCTTCCAGCACCCTCTCTGTGAACCCAGTGCCTTGTGTCCCTGCCCAAAGTAGCTGACACACACAATGACTGAGATTTAATTTTCACACACACACACACACACACACACACAGACACACGGGAAAGGCTGGCACAGATTACCTGCTCTACCAACATTGCCCAGACTATAGGGTAGATTCACTACCATCAGTCAGTTACTATAAGGCTCTTAAAAGGGTATCCAATTATGCTGAGTGAAGTTAATATTAATACAAATTGTAATGTTGATAAGCATAGAACGTACGCTGGTACCTAATAGCACAAAATCCAAAGACGTAAAATCACCAGCAAATAAGTAGTACAATCTTCATGAAAGTATCCACAACGCCAAGTGAAAATGTATAAAAAACAGATCCTTTAATTCACAAGTAAGCGCTTTCACCCGTAGGCTTCTTCAGACTTATACACATCTTAACATACTTGCAGTATTAAATATCCCTCCTTACGTTCCTATTGGTCAACGATTCAACCATAGAAATAACTCCAATACAATAAAGCGCTAATCCCATGATTAATAAAAAGCATATATTACACTGTATTAAAATAATGCATAACTAACAAGGGTACAAGTAACATTCTAACCCATACTAAAACATCTTTTAAAAAGCATATATATAAAATGTAAAATACAATATAATGTAAGTTTATATATAAATACAGTCATATTTATTAAAACAATACTGATAACTTGTCATTCATGTAAGGCACATATAGGTGTAAGCATGAAAATACTAAAATGTAAACACAAACCTACACATAAAATCCTATCTAATGCTTGGGTTTATTAAGCCTTCTCCTTCTTAAAAAGGGTTTTACTTGGACCTTATCGTTTAGACCAGGTGGTTGATCAGCCCTACATCTGATTATCCACTTCATTTCACATTCTAGAGTGTAATTAATTATATCACTCCCTCTTGTATTAACTTCAATTTTTTGTAATACGCTAAATTTAAAAGTATGTGCAGAACCCAAATCCATATTATGTTTGGCCAGAGCATTAAACTCCGAGCCTATTCTAATGTGATAGGCATGTTCCCTGATACGTTCTTTCAGGAACCTATTGGTTTTCCCAATATAGAACGCAGGGCATGCTATACATCTGGCCAGGTATATAATGTTCTTACTATTACAGTTGGTATCTGTATTGAAATGAAATGATTGTTTAGTAATAGGATGAATAAAGTCTACTTTTTGTTCGATGTACATACATTGGTTACATTTACCACAAGGTGTGGTGTTAGTTTCACATCTATTCATCCCTTTCATAGTCAGAGCATTTTTGGGTCTACAAAGCAACCTTCTGAGGTTAGGTTGATTCTTAAACAGTACATTAGGCCTTGGACCTACAACCTTACTAATTTCATTATCCAAAAGGAGAATATCCCAGTGTTTTGTCATAAGTTGTTTCAGATGCACAGCATCCTTCGTAAAAAACATGGGAGCCCTAAGGTCCAATGGTGAAGGCAATGAACCAATATCAGATAAACCTAAGGGTTCTGAGAAGTAAGGTTTTGCTTTGGTGTTCCTTGAATTAGTAACTTCAAATGTTGTCTGTTCAAACATTTCTTCTTTATAACCCCTTTGGACGAATTTAGCTCTCAGGTCATCCAATTCCCTAATGTAACCTTCCTCAGTTGGATTCAATCTGGATGCCCTCATTATTTGTCCTTTCATGACGTTGTTAAAAACATGTTTAGGGTGCATACTGTGCCTATGAAGTATGGTATTTCTATGGCACAATTTCCTATGTACAGAGGTGTTAAGCAATCCATTACCAAGTCTAAAGATGTTCACGTCTAAATATGATATCTCATCCACTGAATAATTTAAAGTAAACTTCAAAAAACTAGTGGAGGTGTTCAAACTTTCAACAAACTTCAAAAGTGTGTTAACGTCACTCAGCCAAATAAAAAAGAGGTCATCCACAAACCTGCGATATAAACCTACATGTTCTTTGAACAAACCTAACCTAAAGAGGAAATTTTCCTCCCAGTGGGCCATCACCAGGTTGGCGTAGCTATTGGCACACAAAGTGCCCATAGCTACGCCATCCTTTTGCAAAAATATTTCCTCTCCGAACATAAAAACATTAGTCAGCAAAACTGTTTCTAAGAAAAGTGCTAACAAATCAATTTTCTCAGGGGTATAGTCAGAATGGAGGTGTAAGTAATCCTGTATACACTGTACCCCTAGATCATTGGGGATGACAGTGAATAAACTAACAACATCTAGTGTTACTAAAACATAATGTAACTTATCATCCAACTGACTGGTATAAGCGTATAAATCAAGTAAAAATTGTTTGCTATCTCTTAGGATAATAGGGTTAGCATCCACGAGGGGTCTAAGATGAAATTCACTAGATGTTGTTAGTTTATTCACTGTCATCCCCAATGATCTAGGGGTACAGTGTATACAGGATTACTTACGCCTCCATTCTGACTATACCCCTGAGAAAATTGATTTGTTAGCACTTTTCTTAAACAGTTTTGCTGACTAATGTTTTTATGTTCGGAGAGGAAATATTTTTGCAAAAGGATGGCGTAGCTATGGGCACTTCGTGTGCCAATAGCTACGCCAACCTGGTGATGGCCCACTGGGAGGAAAATTTCCTCTTTAGGTTAGGTTTGTTCAAAGAACATGTAGGTTTATATCGCAGGTTTGTGGATGACCTCTTTTTTATTTGGCTGAGTGACGTTAATACACTTTTGAAGTTTGTTGAAAGTTTGAACACCTCCACTAGTTTTTTGAAGTTTACTTTAAATTATTCAGTGGATGAGATATCATATTTAGACGTTAACATCTTTAGACTTGGTAATGGATTGCTTAACACCTCTGTACATAGGAAATTGTGCCATAGAAATACCATACTTCATAGGCACAGTATGCACCCTAAACATGTTTTTAACAACGTCATGAAAGGACAAATAATGAGGGCATCCAGATTGAATCCAACTGAGGAAGGTTACATTAGGGAATTGGATGACCTGAGAGCTAAATTCGTCCAAAGGGGTTATAAGGAAGAAATGTTTGAACAGACAACATTTGAAGTTACTAATTTAAGGAACACCAAAGCAAAACCTTACTTCTCAGAACCCTTAGGTTTATTTGATATTGGTTCATTACCTTCACCATTGGACCATAGGGCTCCCATGTTTTCTACGAAGGATGTTGTGCATCTGAAACAACTTATGACAAAACATTGGGATATTCTCCTTTTGGATAATGAAATTAGTAAGGTTGTAGGTTCAAGGCCTAATGTACTGTTTAAGAATCAACCTAACCTCAGAAGGTTGCTTTGTAGTCCCAAAAATGCTTTGACTATGAAAGGGATGAATAGATATGAAACTAACACCACACCTTGTGGTAAATGTAACCAATGTATGTACATCGAACAAAAAGTAGACTTTATTCATCCTATTACTAAACAATCATTTCATTTCAATACAGATACCAACTGTAATAGTAAGAATATTATATACCTGTTTAGATGTATAGCATGCCCTGCGTTCTATATTGGGAAAACCAATAGGTTCCTGAAAGAACGTATCAGGGAGCATGTCTATCACATTAGAATAGGCTCGGAGTTTAATGCTCTGGCCAAACATAATATGGATTTGGGTTCTGCACATACTTTTAAATTTAGCGTATTACAAAAAATTTAAGTTAATACAAGAGGGGGTGATATAATTAATTACACTCTAGAATGTGAAATGAAGTGGATAATCAGATGTAGGGCTGATCAACCACCTGGTCTAAACGATAAGGTCCAAGTAAAACCCTTTTTAAGAAGGAGAAGGCTTAATAAACCCAAGCATTAGATAGGATTGTATGTGTAGGTTTGTGTTTACATTTTAGTATTTTTATGCGTACACTTATATGTGCCTTACATGAATGACAAGTTATCAGTATTGTTTTAATAAATATGACTGTATTTATATATAAACTTACATTATATTGTATTTTACATTTTATATATATGCTTTTTAAAATATGTTTTAGTATGGGTTAGAATGTTACTTGTACCCTTGTTAGTTATTCATTATTTTAATACAGTGTAATATATGCTTTTTATTAATCATGGGATTAGCGCTTTATTGTACTGGAGTTCTTTCTATGGTTGAATGGTTGACCAATAGGAACGTAAGGAGGGATATTTAATACTGCAAGTATGTTAAGATGTGTATAAGTCTGAAGAAGCCTATGGGTGAAAGCGCTTACTTGTGAATTAAAGGATCTGTTTTTTATACATTCTCACTTGGCTTTGTGGATACTTTCATGAAGATTGTACTACTTATTTGCTGGTGATTTTACGTCTTTGGGTTTTGTGCTATTAGGTACCAGCGTACGTTCTATGCTTATCAGTTTCTTTTATTTTGTTGTTTCGCTGGTACCACGCTCTGTGGGCTGGTTGTGTGTGCTTTGGATTTTCTACAAATTGTAATGTTGCCCAAACCGCAAGGCTCTCAGGAGTGGCCAGAGTTATCACCAAATAAGTATGTGCAAATACACTCAAAGCTTACATACTTTCTAAAAAAGTACCAGTCAAAATGAAAAGTTGAAATATTTTTAGTAATAAATAATAAAAGAACAAGAAAATACTAAATAGATATTTACAGCAAACCACAGAGATCAAATCATAGGAAATATTGAAAATAATACTGATGGACTCAAACAAATAAAGAAAAACAATATCTAAACTAAGCTTCACTATATTCTTGACTGAATCTAGGAGAATTACTATTCTATAATAACTTACTTGATAGAGCAAGGCACAATGAAATACATGAGCAGTCCTTCTAGTCAGGTTCCCCAAAGAGAATACTCAATACTCGAAGATTACTCCCTGTAAAATATAATATCCAAGATGGCTGGCAGAATGACCTCATTTGGTTGCCTGACTCTAGGTTCTCACAGTATCCCCCTTTGAAGCTGAGACAGGAATTTAGCAAAGAAGGCTACAATACACATCTAAATGTTTATGGCAGTGCCTGTGGGTTTCCTCTCTTTTACGGAGATAATGAACAAAGGCTTCTTCCAGATCCACCGTCTCCGGTCCTATTCAGCACTGTGGGGTGCTGTTTTAATGGTTTAACAGCGCATTTACATTACCCTTATTCTTCTTAAAGTAAGCTAGCTGGTTAACCTTTGCTGTCCCATTATCCTCTATTAAAACATATACAATTAATTCAGTTACAATAATACATGCACATTTCTTTTCATTCCAGCAGGGTACACTGTTGATAAATTTAAACACAAACCTCACAAATACATTTTCAGCACAAGCATCTGTAGAAATCAGTTTGCTATAAAAATGACATAATTATTTACAAAATTCCAGCTAGCTATGCTAGCACCAATCATACATCCACTACCCTGCTTCTCCTGCCATAGATGGCAGTACCGCCTACTGTCACACCTCTCTTCCCCTTTGAAGACTCAAGGTAGTTTTTCAAGTGATCCTTAAGAAACATGTTTGACAGAAATAAGCCCATCTAGGAATATGTTACCTCATTCCCTGTCTTGACAGCCCAACTGACTTGGCATTGCTGACCCCACTACAGTGTTGTACAGTAAACTCTCAGTTAACCAGCACCCATGGGGATTGGTAGATGCCAGATAACTGTAGTTTCTGCTTGCTTGAGAGTTGTTATTAAAAATAGGCCTGACTAATACTGTACCCTATACTACTTGTTTGGTTTGACTTGTTCTTAGGTTGGGGAGAGAGGGAATTTACTCCTGTCTTCCTTTTTAAAACTCTAAACCTATAAAAAACATAAGGTATGTTTCTACCGGGGCAAAGTGCAACATATGAAAATTGTACTGTATTTCTTTGATTTTTTTTTTTTGGTTGCTTGAGTTCAGGTTAACTAAGAGTTTACTGCACTGTCATGTCATATGACTGCAATCCTAAGCTCCATCTTAATAACTTGGCATTCTGACTGGCTCTATGCAGCCATGTTAAGGGATTGTGGTCTGTAACTGTTGTGAATTTCCTTCCATTCAGATAAGGCTGAAGTTTTTGTAGTGCCCACACTATAATTAGACATTCTTTTTCTACAGCTCCATAGCATTCCTCCCTGGATTGGAGTCCATGGCTGAGATACACCACTGCTCTTCGCCTTCTGACAAACCTGGCTAAGTACAGTCATAGGTTCATAGGTTTATACTAGGCTATCTGCCCTAAGGCATTTATAAGCCTAGCCCAAATTTTTGTGGCTTACGCCACCCCTTATATGAAAAAATACTGTGCCCATTAGTTTGTTGTGCCTCTGTCCAGCAGTGACACAGAGATGATTCCCGGGGTAAACCTACGATCTCCCATCCACAGGTCAAGATTTCTCTTGAACAGAGCCAGCGAGGTGCTCTGCCTCACATGGACCGGGATTTTATTCCACAGCATAGGGAGTCTCTGAGTGATAAATCTATCCCTGTAGCACGTCCTATTTATGTCCGTGCTAAGGTTTAAGTCGCTTGCTCTAGTGGTTTTGGTGGATTTGGATTTTTTGAGGTGGAGCATGTCCATTAATTCCGGGTTGGACATGGCCTTGTATGTCAGGCACATGTCACCTTTGAGCAGACGGTATGCGACTGAATAGAGCTGGAGTTTCTTCAATCTGGCAGCATATGACAGATTTTGGAGTCCCTTTATCCTTTTGGTGAGGAACTTTTGGGGTCTCTCCAATTGCTGCAGATGTCGGGTGAGATACATCCCGAATGGGGCATTGTACTCGATCATTGGTCTGATAAGTGAAGAGTACAGGGGAACAATGACCTCACTAGATCTGGATGTGAATCCCTTCATGATCATGTTGGCAATGTAGAAGGTCTTTCTAACCACTTTAGCAACGTGAGTGTCAAAAGAAAGGCCACTGTCAACCTGGGTCCCCAGGTCCCTGATAACCTCTTCTGTGCTTAGTGGATTGCCACCTATATGGTAGCTTGGGGTCCATCCACCTGCACAACAACTTATTTGGTGTAATCTGGACTGGCTAACACAGGGGGTCCTCCCAAAGTGCCTTCAAGCATCTGGAATGCCTGCTGACATGCTGGGGTCCACACTAACTTATCTGGCCTGTTTTTCCTTATCAGGTCTGTGAGGGGAGCAGCTACTGTACTATAATTGGGAACAAACTTTCTATAGTACTCCACTGTCCCTAAGAATGCCCTTGCCTGCTTTTTGGTAACAGGAGCAGGCTACACTTGAATGGCTTCCATTTTGGCAGGTTCTGACCTGATCTTACCACTTCCCACTCTATGTCCCAGGTAGGATTTCTCTGCCATACCCACCTGACACTTAGTAGGCTTAATGGTCAACCCTGCCTTTTGCGGTTCACCCAGCACCTCCCTGACATGTTGAAACTGCTTTTGCCAGGAATGGCTGTAGATGACAATGTCATCCAGGTCAGCAAGGGCATAATCTCCTGCTAGGACACATAATCTCCTGCTCCTGCTAGGATACAATCTACCAGCCTCTGGAAAGTCGCTGTGCTATTTTTCATCCCAAAGGACATCTTCATCAACTTATACAAGCCCATGGTGGTATCACAAAGGCTGACGTCTCTCTAGCGCTGGGAGTCAAGGGCAACTGCCAGTAACCCTTGGTCAGATCAAAAGTGGTCAGATACTTAGCCCACCCAGCTTCTCTAAGGTTTCATCTGAGCATAAGGTGGGCATCTGACTCTGTGTGACTATTTAGTCTTCTGTAGTCCACACAGAATCTGGTGCTGCCATCCTTTGGTACCAGTACCACTAGAGAGATTGTACAGTTGTGTACACTTGCCATAAATGTAGATGTTTGAGTATATTCACTGTTGCAGTCATCACCTGTGGGTTATCTCTGCTGTGGTAGCCCTCGGCCAGCCCGAATACCAGAGTCAATGTTTTGCTGTGTCGGCTGCTGTCATTTGTTGACTGACGTCAGGTGGTCAGTGCTACAAAGCAAGGCAGCCGACTCCATTACATCAGTTTTTCTTGCCCTAAGTCAGAAGCCCAAGGAAATATGGTGAAGTGGTCCTGGTGGCTAAAAGCCACCATAAGAAGCTTATGTCTCCCTAAGGAAAGAGGATATAAGGGGAAGGACAGGGGGAACCAGGACTGCAACAGTGAATACACAAGAACATCTGCATTCATGTTAAGTGTACACAACTGTACTATGTTCTACATGTTTCACTGTTGCAGTCATCACCTGTGGGAGGATTCCCAAAGCTGAGGAGAGGGGTGGAAGGATTAGTTAGAGACCTAGGCATGGGTAAGCATGCCCTGCAGACCTGCAGAGGCAAACCCTGCCCTAACCTTAGAGGAAAAAGGTAGGTGGTACTGCTTTGTAAAGGTATGGACAGAGTTTCAGGTGGCAGATTCCAAGATGTCCCTGGTGGGAACTCCTCTGAAGAATGCTGTGGAAGTGGAGGCTGCCCTAGCGGAATGGGTTCGAATAGACTTAGGGGGTGGTTTCCCATGTAATCTGTAGCAGAAATGGATACAGTGTGATATCCCTTTGGAAATGGTTTGCTTGGAAATGGGCTACTCCTTTGCCCCTGGAGGCAAAGCTGACAAGAAGTTGGTCTGTTTTCCTGAATGGTTTAGTATGGTCCAGGTAGTATCTGAGCTATCTGTGCATGTCTAGTGAGTGCAGAATTACTTCCCCTTGTTTTGACGGTTAGGGAAGAAGGTAGGTAGATGTACAGCCTGGTTGAGAGTCGCATTAAATACCACCATGGGCATAAAAGAGGGGGTAGTCCTCAGAGAGATCATGTCTGCATGGAAAATGATGAAGGGCTCAAGGGCCATCAGTGCATGAAGTTCTGAAACCCTTCTGGATGAAAGGAATAGCTAGTAGGAAAGCAGTCTTCCAGGAGAGATATTTCAGTTCTGCTGAAGCAGCAGGTTCGAAGGGTGGTAAGGTTAGTTTTTCCAAAACATAATTCGGGTCCCAGGCTGGCGTGGGTGGCCTTCTGGAAAGTCTGATATTAGAAGCCCCTCTGAAAAATTGTTTAATCAATGGATGTGAGAACAGGGGTTGGTCTATATCGAAATGAGCTGAAATGGCTGAGGTGTGGATTTTAATAGACGAGAGGGAGAGGCCACTACTGAGTAACTCTGCTATACAGTCCAGGATAAGAGGGATGGAAGGTTGTGAGGAACTGCCCCCTCTGGACTGGCTTCCGGAGCAGAATCTTTTCCATTCCCCTGCGCAAGATTTTTTTGGTGCTGAGCCTTCTGGGCTCTGTGATAATATCTAGGACCTGTCTGCTTAACAGGGGCCCCTTGTTTGCTTTTAGAGTATTAGCCATGCTGACAGTTTGAGAGTCTGCAAGTCTGGGTGCAGCATTCCCCCCTCCCACCTGACTCAAGAGGTCTGAGGTCAGGTGAAGCTACCTGGGAGGCTGTGATGTCAGGCTGCGCAGTAAGGGGTACCAATGCTGTCTGGGCCAATCTGTTGCAATGCGGATTGCCTTTGGTCTCTCCTCCCTTATCTTGATCAGTACCTTGGGAATAAGAGGCAGAGGATGGAATGTATACACAAATAAGGGAGTTCCAGGGGAAGGTCAAGCAATCCACCTTCCACGCCAGGTGGTGACACTCTCTGGTATAGAATATTTTTAGCTGGTGGTTGAGGTGCAAAGCAAAAAGATCCACCTCTGGAGTTCCCCACTCCTGAGTGACTTGCAAAAAGATTCTTCTGAGGAGTTGCCATTTGTGGGGGTCCAGTACGTTTCTGCTTAAGTGGTCTGCCAGGGTGTTGTTGACTCCTGGGTAGGTATTGGGCTATTAGGTGTAATCCCATGGAGGAGGCTGTCAGCCAGAGGTTCATGGCTAGCCTGCACAGAGGGTAAGATTGGGTCCCTCCCTGCTTGTTGATGTACCACATTACTGTGGTGTTGTCTGTTTTGATAAGGAGAACCCCTGGCCTGAGATGGGGTTTGAAGGATGTCAGAGCCTTTCGTATTGTCATCATTTCCTTCTGGTTGATGTGTAAGGGAAGGTGCTGAGCATCCCAAAGACCTTGGGTGCACCTGCCTGCTAGGTGAGCACCCCAAGCAATGTCTGAGGCGTCGGTGGTGATGGTCGGCTCGGTAGGGCGGAGAATGAAGGGGTGACCCTTGTTCTTGGCACAGGCCCCTGCCCACCAAAGAAACTCGGCCCTTATACAGGGGATCAGAGGGAGAGAGGTCTCTAGAGGCTGAGAATGCTGACACCAAACATTCTTTAGATACCACTGAAGTTTTGTCATGTGAAGCCTAGCCAGAGGAATTAGAAGGATGCAAGATGCCATGTACCCCAAGGCTTGCAGGAACTTCCTCGCCCTGGGGTGACTTCTGGAAGCCAGCTGGCTAAAGTAGAGAGGCAGGAAGCTCTGCTTTTCTGGGGATAGGAAGGCCATTTGGGATGCTGTGTCCAGCAGTGCTCCCAAGAAAATGATCCTCCTGGAGGGTGTTTCCTTCAATTTCTTCTAGTTGATGGTGAACCCTAAGGAAGTTAGGAGGATTCTGACAAAAAGGAGGTCCTGGAGCAGCTTTTCTTTGCACTGTGCCTGAAGGAGGCAGTCGTCCAGATAAGGGTAAATCTGTATATTTCTCTGTCTGCAAAATGCTACGGCCAGGGCTAAGCAGTTGGTTAATACCCTGGGAGCAGTAGATAAGCCAAAGGGTAGCACAGAAAAGTGAAACTGTTGTAAGCCTGCTCTGAAGAGCAGGAATTTCCTGCAGGATTCCCTTATGGGGATGTGGAGGTAGGCATCTTTTATCAAGGGTCACTAATCAGGCATTTTGGTCAGCATAGGCAGCAGCTGCTGCAAAGTTAGCATTTTGAATTTGGGGGCCACCAGGGAGGTGTTCAGAATGGATTGATCCAGGATGGGGCGCCAAGTGCCCTCTTTTCTGGGAACAAGGAATAGTCTTGAATAAAAGCTTTTGCCTGTTTGATCTGCAGGAACAGGTTCTACTACCCCCTGGGATATGACAGCTTGGACTTGTTTCAATGCCTTTGCCCACTGATGTGGAGATAAGTCCGGGTACCCTCTTGGAATTGGGAGTTCGTTGAAAGAGAATTTATATCCCTTAAAAATGATCTTTAAGACCCATTGGTCCTTTGTTACAGAAAGCCAATTTTCTTTGCAGAGGGAGAGCATTCCTCCCAGCTTTTGGTGAATGAAAGGAAGGTAGTGGGAGTCATTCAGAGTTTTTGCCATAGAAGGATGGCTTACAACTCCCTGCCTTTGGGGTGGAAGTGGTCCACTGTTTGGTTCTCTGGTGTCCCTGCAGGGCTTAACTTGTCCCTTGTCTGCTAGGTCCAGGAAAGGACCAGTGCTTAGAGGGAAATTTCCTGCTGAACCTAGGAGGTGGAACCTCCATCTTTTTAAGCACCTCTTCTGCTTTTACTCCAAACAAGCAGTCCTTATCCAAGGGTGCCTCAATTAATTTAGACTTGACATGATCAGGGAGAGGTTGTTCCTTAAACCATGCATGTCTCCTAATGATAGATCCTGGCATTGCTGCCCTACCTGAGGCTTCTGTGGCATCATATCCACAGTGCAATGAGTATTTGGCCACTTGGCAAGTAGAGTGCAGTAAATCTGCTAACTCTTTCGAATTGGCACAGTCAGAAAGGTAGAAATCTTTTGCTTTAATAGTTCCAAAGTGTGTTGTTGATATTTTAACATATGGAACTAACAGTTGAGTGCTCAGATAGCTAAGGTTGCAAAGAAGTATACTTTTTTACCCTATCTGTCCAGAGCTCTGGAATCCTTGTCAGAAGGAATAGGATTCTTTGCAGAACTATCCCTAGCTCTTTTAGGTACCTGTGTAATGCCCTCCGAGTCTGCAGCAGGATTTCTGTACAGGTATTTGTAAGAATCCGGTGCTCTGTCATACCTGTCAGGTTTACTGGGAGCAGGTGGGAGGGCATCAGGGGCTAAGCTGGATTCATGGAAAACATCTTCTACCACTTCTAAGATGGGAGGGATGGCCAGGGGTCTGTGCTGGGGCAGGTCTAGGAACTCTCTTAGTATTTTCTCAGACTGAGGGAAGTCCTGAGATTCCCAGTGGAAATGTTCCCTGAGGGTGTGAAGGGTTTCCCCAAAGGAAAGGTCTTCTGTTGGGGAGGTAGAAGGAATGGATTCCTCTGCATCTGAATCCTCATAAGAAGTCAGAGGTTGCTGTTCCTCTTCAAAATCTGAATAATCAGATTCCTCAGAATCCTGCTCTGTCAATATTTAGGAGAAGGGTGTCTTTTCCTTTTATAAGTTGTGGCCTGACTACCCCGATAAGGGAGATAAGATCCTCGGCCATCTTAAGCATTTAGGCTTGGGGTGGTGGAGCAGGAGTAAAATGTTGGCTAGACGTAGATTTTCTAGGAGTGGCTGGCTTTTAGGCCTAAATGTATCAACAGGTCTGAGAGAAATGGTAGTCGGATGAGAAGACGCTGTTTACGAAAGGCCTCATCGGAAGCCTGTTCTTGATTCGCAGCTCCGGACCCAACCGAGGCAGAGACAACCAAAGGCTCGGAAGACGAAGATGATTTCTGTGGCATACCGGACTCGAAAGGATCTCGGTAGAGGCCTGCGCAGATAATGTATCGGGCATCAGGGGCTGCGAAAGTGCCTCACTTTATTCCAGAGAACTGATGACCTGCTTAGCGGTAGCGTCGTCAGAAGGCTTAGCCTTGTGTGATCTGTCTCTATCTTTATGTTTTCTTGGAATGTCTAAGGATTGTTGGCTGACAGACACCATTTCGGAATGTGAAGATGGAAGACAAAAATACCTGTCTACAATAAGAGCTCTACGACGAATGGTTCTTGCATTAAAGAGGGCACAGAACCAGCAACAGGGAACGTCGTGCTCTGGGCCTAAACTTGTGCTGCAGTATGAATGGAAGTCTCGGTGTGGGATCTGCTTTCCACAGGTGAAATGAGAAGTTATGTACCTACCATAACGTTCCATGTTAGTTGTCTTCTCTTGCCTTCTTTCTTGCTTGATGGGTTCGGAGCCGATCCTCGGCTCCGACTCGGCACTTGCTAAGTTCGAGAGTCACTTTTACCAGCTCGAGGCAGCCCCATATCCCATGATGCAAGGCGGTAAGTACCCAGATCTCGTTTGATGACAAAGGGCAATAGCACCAAGCATAAACACTTCCCAAAGGAAGAAAAAAAGCCTACAGGATGGAAGAAGGACCAGCTCTGAATGGTCTTCAGCATGAAAATTCCTTGTAGAAAAAGGTCTGTCCAGGCCTGGGGGAAGGAGGGAGGGTCACAAGAAAGAAGGCGAGAAGACAACTAACATGGAACGTTATGGTAGGTACATAACTTCTCAATGTTAAGTTGTCAATCTCGCCTTCATTCTTGCTTGATGGGACCGCGTCCCTAGCACCTCTATCCTGGGTGGCTCAATGGAACAGACTCTTGAGGACTGTAGAGCCAAAACTGGCTCTGTCCCTGGAGGCCAAGTCCAATTTGTAATGGGAAACAAAAGTATGAGGAGTGGCCCAAGTGGCCGCTGCACAAATAGTGTCTAAAGGAAGTCTAGCTTGAAAAGCTGTAGAAGTAGCTAAGCTTCTAGTTGAATGTGCTTTGGGTTTTGAGCACAGCTGTTTTCCCCTGAGCCGATAAATTTCAGAGATGACAGAAGAAAGCCATCTAGATAAGGTCACTTTAGAGACAGGAAGGCCTTTCTTGTTATCAGCATAGGAAACAAAGAGTTGATCGGATTTCCTAAATTGTTTCGTTCTGTCCAAATAATATCTGAGTTGGCGATGGACATCAAGATAATGTAGTTTTTGTTCCGATCTGTTTGAATAGTTTGGAAAAAATACAGGGAGATCAATGGATTGACTCAAATTAGTCTTGGAGGCGACCTTAGGCAAAAAGGTCGGATTAGTTCTCAAAGATACTCTGTCTTTGTGAAAGATCAAATAGGGGGGTCGAACCGATAGAGCATGAAGTTCAGACACCCTCCTGGCCGATGTAATAGCTACTAGGAATAAGGTTTTCCAAGAAAGAAATTTTAGGGAGCAAGAAACAGCTGGCTCGAAAGGGGGAAGAATCAAGGATGTCAGCACTAAATTTAGATCCCATTGAGGAGGAGGATTCCTGATTGGAGGCTTCAGGAGGAAAATTCCTTTCAAGAAGGCTCTACAAAGCCTATGGGACATAATATTGTGATCTGCGATCCCAACATGAAAGTTCGAGATAGCAGCCAATTGAACTCTAACTGTGGAAGCAGAGGAGCCTGCATGAAAAATCTCCGCTAAGAAGTCCAAAACTGCCTGAACTGGGGCAGTGAAGGGATCGATATTCTTGGCTTTAGCCCAATAAGAGAAGCGTTTCCATTTGCTTGTATAAATCCTCCTGGTAGAGGATTTTAAAGAAGCTACTATGATGTCTCTAACAGGGTTAGAGATCAAAGGAAGCCTGGCTAAGGAAGGAAGTGGAGCAACCATGCTGTGAGGTTGAGAGAAGGGATAGACCGGTGCAGCTGACCGGATTGGTGAATCAGAAGATCTGGCACTGGGTCCAGATGCCACGGCTGCACCAAAAGGTGACGATGGAGGAACGGAAACCAAATTTGTCGAGGCCAATAAGGAGCAATGAGAATCATTTTGGCTCTCAAAAAGGTTGCTTTCTGGATAACTTGAGGGATCAGGGGAAAAGGAGGAAAAGCATAAAGAAGTCCCTGGGGCCAATCCTGGGTCAGAGCGTCTCTGGGGGGATGGCCTGACAGAGGGAAGAGAGAGAAGAAGTCTGGGCATTTGCTGTTTTGAGGAGTAGCAAAAAGATCGCAACATGGGCGACCCCATTCCAGAAAAATCTCTTCCACTAAAGATTGCTTGAGAGACCACTCGTGAGGCATGAGAATAGCTCTGCTCAATCTGTCCGCTAAAATGTTGGTTTTCCCAGGGATGTGCGTTGCTACCAGAAACCGATGAGAGGAGATCGCCCATTGCCAAAGTCTGAGCGCTTCTCGACACAAGGGGTAGGACTTGGTTCCGGTTTGTTGATATACCAAACTACAGACATGTTGTCTGTGTGGACTGCAATTGTCCCTACAGGAAGAAAGTCGTTGAGGGCTTGCAACGTTAAAAGCACTGCTCTCATCTCTAGGACATTTATGTGCAGGTGGTACTCGAACGGTTGCCACGTCCCATGAACCATCCTGCCCTGATAATGACCCCCCCCACCCGATCAGGGAGGCGTCCGTGGTGACAGTGGCTACCGGGGATGGGGGTACAAAGTGTCTGCCTTGGTGAACCTGGGGAGAAGTGATCCACCAAGCAAGATGATTTTTGCAAATCTGTGTAACCAGAATCTGGTGACGCATTGGAAGTTGTTGGTAAGACCACTGAGTGAACAACATCCACTGAAGAAGGCACATGTAGAAGCGAGCCAGGGGAAGAAGAGTAATGGCCGCAGCCATGAGGCCTAATACCTTTAGAACCATTCTGGCCTGTACTTTCTTGCTGGCTAGAATGATCCTGACATGACTTTGAATGTCTGAAACTCTTTGGTCTGTAAGGGTAGCTGACATCCGAACAGTGTTTAAGTTTGCGCCTATGAAAGTAATAGACTGGCAGGGCAATAAGGATGACTTTTCAAGTTGATCGAGATGCCCAAATGAGAACAAAGATTTATTGTGTAATCCCTGGCTTGAACAAGCTGATGCCTGGTGGTGGCTGAGAGGAGCCAGTCGTCGAGATACGGAAACACCTGGAATCCTTGACGTCTCAGGTGAGCCGTGACCACTGCCATGCATTTGGTGGACACTCTGGGGGCTGTGGTGAGACCAAAGGGCAGGGCTCTGAACTGGAAATGACTGGACCCCAGCCGAAAGCGGAGAAATCTCCTGGAGCGTCTGTGAATTTTTATGTGATAGTACGCATCCTGAAGATCTACTGAGCACATCCAGTTGTCCTTCTGCAAGAAGGGCAGAATCGACTGAAGAGTGACCATTCGGAATCTTGTCTTCCTCACAGACTTGTTGAGTCTGCTGAGATCCAATATTGGTCTCCAGTCTCCCGTCTTTTTGGGGACCAAAAAGAACCTTGAGTAGATTCCGGGCTCTGAATGGTCTGTTGTAACTGGCTGAATGGCTCTTTTTTGCAGTAGTTTTGAGACTTCTAACTCTGCAATTTCCCTTAGACCGGGTGCTACATCTGGAAGGGAATTTGAGGGATAGAAAGGACAATGTAGCATTTGGGCCAGTGCCTGTGACTTTAGTAACCTACTGACCACTCTCTCCAAATCATGGTCAGAAAGCCTGGATGACCTTGAAGATCAGCTCCGATGGCTCCGCTCCGAGAGGAGAGGCGAAGCCGGAGCCGAAAGTATCGGCTCCAAGGAAGGGGACCTAGACCTCTTCCTTGAAGGAACCATCGGAGCCGATGAAACCACAGAAACTGTCGGAGCCGACAACTTATCAGCACCGACCGGTAGCTTCGATGTATCGACTCCAGCCGGAGCCGACACGGCTATAAAAGTAAGGGTGTCGGAGCCGACACCGATGCATGGGCCACATGGTGGTCGGAACCGATCGGAGCCGACACCGAAGTGGTCGAACCAGAGTCGGTACCGATAGCCATCGGTGCCGAAGGTTTAGGTAATCCAGAATCGGCTCCAGTCGGAGCCGATCTCGACTCTGAATGAGTCGGAGCCGAGGCCACAGGCTTGGACACAGAAGCCTGGGCCTTGGAAGACTTAGAAGTCTTAGATGGGGCCGACTTAGCCGGAGAGCCCTCCGGCTTAAGAAGGCCCCTCAAAATCAATTTATTTCTTCTTTCCTGCAGGACTCTCTGGCTGAAAGAATGACATATAGCACAGGAGTTCTGCAGGTGAAGAGGCCCCAGGCAGTAAAGGCAAGAAGTGTGACCGTCTGTCAGAGACATCTTCTGACAGCACGAGTCACACTTCTTGAAGCCTGAGACCCTTTCTTTAGACATGGTGAATAAAACACACACACAACACCAGTCCAAGAAATTAAATTAAATATATCAAAAACAGACACACACACACACACCCTAACAGGGGGGGGATGGGATGGGTGAAAGTCTGACAAAGTTATGAGGAGACAGGGAAAATTTTTGTCAGAAAGGGACTAAAACTAAGTTAAAACTAATAATTTTAAAGTTTTTCGAAGATAGGGGCTAAAATAGTAAAGTAACAATTCACTTACCAGGAGCTGGTAAAAGGAGGACCTCATCAGCGAAGCGGCAAACGAGATCTGGGTACTTACCGCCTTGCATCATGGGATATGGGGCTGCCTCGAGCTGGTAAAAGTGACTCTCGAGCTTAGCAAGTGCCGAGTCGGAGCCGAGGATCGGCTCCGAACCCATCAAGCAAGAATGAAGGCGAGATTGACAACTTAACATCAATTGTTAACTTTTTCGGACATCGGTTAGTGCAATAAAAAAGGATCCCCAACGGGGTACTTAGCTTTAGATGTTTTCAGCTGTAATTCGAGCTCTGGTAGAGACCGACTGGCACACTTGCGAACTGCTTCTGCTACGGGTTCCACGGCAAGAAAGGCTGATGGAATGGCGTCAGCTGCCTTGCTTTACAGCACAGATGACCTGACGTCAGTCAACAAGCGACAGCAGCCGACGCAGAAAAAAAGAAGTTATGTACTCACCATAACGTTCCATCTGAGTAGTTGTACTTCATTTTTCTGCAGCCTGTGGGTATACTGATCCGTATCGGATCCAAGCCAGCAACCTTTTTCTAGCATCTGCTCCAAGCTCTAAGCTCCTCCCCTTACCCATAATGCCCTACCATCTCCTATCTTCCCTCAGATCGAGTTTGCTGCAACTAAAAATATATATGCAACTCAACCCAATAAACCAACCCTGAAAACAGGATAAGGTCCGGGGGATGGAGGGAGGGAATGTTGCAGAAAAATGAAGTATAACTACTCAGATGGAACGTTATGGTGAGTACATAACTTCTTTATCTGAAGTAGTTAACTTCATTTTATCTACAACCTGTGGGACAGAGTCCCCAGCTACTCCGATCCTGGGAGGCCCTTATGGAAGGATATTCCTGAGCACCGCAGAGCCAAAGGATGCTCTACCCCTCGAAATCAGACCCACTTTGTAATGGGAAATGAAGGTATGTGAATTGGCCCATGTCGCTGCTGCACAAATATCGTCCAAAGGCACCCTAGACCAAAAAGCAGTAGAAGTCACCATGGACCTGGTACAGTGAGCCTTAACTATACCAGGAGGAGCTAAACCTAGATATCAGCAAAAACATTCTACTTACTATCCCTGAGCTCAGAGCAAAGGAGACCACAATGCACACTACTGGTGCGGCAAATGAGATCTGACGGAAGATAGGAGATGGTAGGGCATTATGGGTAAGGGGAGGAGCTTGGAGCAGATGCTAGAAAAAAGTTGCCGGCTCGGATCCGTTACGGATCCGTATACCTACGGGTTGCAGATAAAACGAAGTTAACTACTTCAGATCATTAATTAGAAAATGGGAAATCAAAGTCTAAACCAACTGTGTTTGAAGTACTGAATATTGTAACAGAGATAAAATAACTGAACATGGAATCTTTAGAAAAGGGAAGGAGAAAATTACATAGAAATAAATGGAAATGGAAGGAACAATACAGACACAATAATACTCTAGAAAAGGAGTGAGGTTTGAGGGAAGGCCAAGAACAGAGCAATTTAAGTAATGTTGGACTGATGATGGTTATAAAAATGAACTGGGAACATGTTAACATGGTTTGTTTTCTTTTATATAAATGTTTATTTGTCCTTAACAAAGATATTTAAAAAGGGTACGTGTACTGTATTCTTGGGTCTATATCATTTCATTGAAAACTCATTTAATGGAACCTTAACTCACAGACACATATTCACTGAAAGCTCACTTCACTGAAAACCCAATTCACTGTAAGCTCTCTTCACTGAAAACCCATTTCACTGAAACTCATTTCGTTGAAAGGTATATATGACCTTTTCCCCACTGTTGTGCGATCCTGTAGTATATAAAATAAAGTAAGAGGGGTATAGCCCCCCCACATTGGGGGGTGTGGGGGGCGTAGCCCCCCACATATTGTAAATATTTTAACCCATACAGATGGATACTTACAAGTGTAATGAAAGAATTCTTCCAGAAGACAACATATAACCATTTATGTGGGGGGCTTTGCCCCCAACACCCTCCCTTACTTTATATACTAACTCCAGGATCACACAACAGTGGGGAATAGGCCATATATACCTTTCAACTAAACGAGTTTCAGTGAAATGGCTTTTCAGTGAAGTGAGCTTTCAGTGAATTGGGTTTTCAGTGAAGTGAGCTTTCAGTGAATATGTGTCAATGAATTAAGCTTCAATGAAGTAAGCTTTCAATTAAATTATATACACCTATATTCTTCACTAATAGTGCACTGCATTATGAATCGAAGGTAGTGAAACTTGGTAGGATAACCAGATAAGGATGTCCCCTATCCCAAAAGTTACTTTTACTGGTGAAAGAAAATGCACTCCAGAAATAGGGCTATGAGGAACAGTAATGTTAATCTTTTTACTGGCAACCACATGTCTGTTAGAAAATGGGGAAGGCATACTCACAGACACTGGGAATTCAACTGCTTGTGAAAGAACCACATTTGACGATCCACTCAAAAATATAAGTGGTGATTAGATTAAGGAAGCGGTGCAGACAGACTGTGCTACTGAGACCTAAAGGTCAGAAAAATATCTAGATTGGAAAGTGTATCTAGAAACTTGAGATGGTTTCAGATTTTGCAAGAACTGGACAGAAAGTGGAGAAATTTTTTGGGCAAATTACCAGATAGCGTTAGTCCTATGCAAGGCAGGACTAAGAAAAGGTTTTACACTTAGTGATGTATCTACTCTGAAATATTTGATAGTGCTGCCAGGATACGTTTTTAACAGGAATGTAAAGCATATTTTATTTATTTATTTATTTAACATTTGCTAACCGGGAAAGTCAGACTTGGAAAATAGCCAATTTACAGTGGAGACCGAGGGAGAAATGCTCCAGACACAAAGCTGAAGAAAAGGGTGGAGGCAGCCAAGAAGACTGGGGGCTGGCTAGGATGCCCTGCAAGACTGTGGCTGCAAAGTCTGCCCTGGATTTGGAGAAGATAGAGAGGTGGTAACGCTTGGTGAAGGTATGAACAGAAGTCCATGTTGCAGCCTCCAGGATGTCCCTGGTAGTGATCCCTCTGAGAAAAGCTGCAGAGGTGGAGGTTGCCCTGGTGGAATGCATTCTGACCCCCTTAGGGGGTGGTTTCCCATAGTGCTTGTAGCAGAAATGGATGCAGTGTGCTATCCATTTGGAGATCCTTTGTTTGGATATGGCCTTGCCCTCTGCCCCTGCTGCAAAGCTGACTAGCAATTGGTCAGTCTTCCTAAAAGATTTAGTCCTATCCAGGTAGAATCTGAGCTGTCTATGCACATCTAGAGAATGCAGAATTCTTTCCCCCTTGTTTTGTGGGTTAGGGAAAAAAGTGGGCAAATGAATTGATTGGTTGAGAGCCAAACTGGACACCACTTTAGGCATGAAAGTTGGGTTAGTCCTAAGGGAGACCCTGTCAGCATGGAAAATGATAAAGGGCTCTACAGCCATGAGTGCTTGTAGCTCTGAAACTCTTCTAGCTGAAGTGCTGGCCAGAAGCAAGGCTGTTTTCCAAGAGAGGAATTTTAACTCTGCTGAAGCTGCAGGCTCAAAGGGGGGTAGTGTGAGTTTTTCCAACACAAAGTTAAGGTCCAAGCTGGGGTAGGAGCTCTTCTGGGTGGCCTTAAATTCTTAGCCCCTTTTAGGGACTGTTTGATGAGAGGGTGAGAGAAGAGAGGTGTCTCTATGCTGTAATGAACAGAGATGGCAGAGGCATGAATTTTAATAGAAGAGAAGGAAAGGCGCCTGTTTAGTAGGTCTGCTAGGTAATCCAGGATAAGAGGTAGGGAGGGCTGTGCTGTTTCAGCTACTTTAGCCTGGATCCAGGTGCAATACCTTTTCCACTTGTCAGCATAAGTTTTCTAGTGCTGGGGCGTCTGGCCTCACGTATAACATCCAGGACTTGTTTGCTTAGGCTGGCAGCTGGAGGAGAGGTCAGGGAATAAGCCAGGCTGCCAGGTTTAGGGTCTGCAATTGTGGATGCATGAATTCTCCATTCTTCTGGGTTAGGAGTGTTGGGATCTGAGGTAAGCGACAGGCTGCGCAGCAGTGGGTACCAGTGCTAGCGTGGCTTGTCTGGGGCAATCTAGATTGCCCTTGGTTTTTCCACCCTTATTTTGAGCAGTACCCTTGAAATTAGTGGTAGAGTGGCAAATGCATAGATCAAGAGGTTTACCCATTGGAAGGATACAGCATCCACTTTCCAGGCCTTGCTGTGAGGTTCCCTGGTGAAAGATTCGCTGAGCTGGCTAACTGTTGTGAGAGGCAAAGAGGTCCACCTTCGGGGTGCCCCATTTCTGGGTTACAAGGCTGAAGGTTCTGTGGTCTAGCTGCCACTCGTGTGGGTCTAGCAGGTTTCTGCTTAAGTTGTCTGCCAGTGAGTTTTGGGAGCCTGGCAGGAACTGTGCTAGGAGGTGAATTTGCATGGCTGAAGCCGTGTGCCAAATGGTCATGGTGAGCCTGCAGAGAAAATAAGGGTGAGTTCATCCCTGCTTGTTGATATACCATATCACTGTCGTGTTTTCTGTTTTGATCACTAGAGTCCCCAGGGAGAGTAGGGGTCTGAAAGCTGTCAGAGCATTCTGAACAGCTAGCAACTCTTTTTGATTGATGTGCAGATGTATTTGATTTGGGCTTCAATGGCCCTGAATGCACCTGCTGTCCAGGTGTGCACCCCAGGCATAATCTGATGCGTCTGTGGTTAGAGTCTGGGCAGTGTGGGGTTGTGAGGAAGGAAGTCCCTTGTTGTGGTTGCATGCTGCTGTCCACCAAAGAAAATCTTTCCTTAGACAGGGTATTATAGGTATGATAGTTTCCAGGTCCTGACAGTGTTGACACCAAAGACTTTTTAGGTAACACTTTATTTCCTCATATGCAGTGTGGCATATGGAATGAGTAGAATGCAGATGCCATGAACCTTAAGAGCTTGCAGGATTTCCCTTGCAGATAACTGGGTTCTGGTGGCTAGTTGAGAGAAGTAGCCTGTCAGGTAGGCTTGTTTTTCTGGAGTAAGGAATGTCATCTGGGATGCTGTGTCCAGGCTTGCTCCAAGGAATACAATTTTGTGAGTGGGGACTAGTTTGGATTTCTTTTTATTGATAGTATACCTCAGGGAGGTCAGTAGGTCCTTTACAAAGGTCAGGTGCTGTAACAGCTTTTCCTGACTGTCTGCCGGAATCAGGCAATCATCTAAGTAGGGGTAAATTTGAATATTCCTTTGTCTGCAAAAAGCAATGGCTGGAGCCAAGCAATTTGTGAAACCTCTGAGAGCAGTGGATAAGCCAAAGGGAAGCGCAGAGAACTGAAAGTGCATAGATCCTGCCCTGAAACGTAGAGATTTCCTGCAAGAATCGCTGACTGGGATGTGTAGATAATCCTCTTTTAGGTCTAGGGTGGCTAACCAAGCATCCTTAGAAAGCATACGAAGAAGCTGCTGGAGGGGGAGCATTTTGAATTTTGGTATCACCAGGAAGGTGTTTAGAATTGATAGAGGATAGGGCACCAGGTGCCCTCTTTTCTAGGTACCAGGAAAAGTCTGGAAAAGAAACCTTGGCCTATCTGGTCTGCAGGAACAGGCTGTATTGCCCTCATGGAGAGCAGAGAATGGACTTGTTTTTTGGCCTCTGCCCAATGGTTTGGAGGAAGATCTGGGAACCCCTTTTGGAGTTGGCAGAGTGTGGAAATAAAATTTGCATCCCTGGGATACTATGTTGAGGACCCATCGGTCGTTGGTAAACCCAGTTTTTTGCATGGGAGGAGACAGTTTATCTCCTAGGGGCACAAGCAGGTGGGCAGACGTAAGGGGTGGATGTGTAAAGTCATTGTGAGTTCTTTCCATAAGGGGTGGCTTAGCACTCCCTGTTTTTGAAGTGGAGGAACTCCATTGCTTAGATCTCTGCATTCCCTGGGACTGCTGTCTTGGGGGGGGGGTCTGCTTCCTCTAGGTCTTGTCTAAGCTGGCCTGGAGGGAGCCGGAAAGGACCAGTGCTTGGAGGGGCAATGCCTACTGAACCTCGGAGGCTGGACCTGTAAGAAGTCTAACTGTCTGCTTAGACTTAGCTTTTTCTTCTATTTTTTTAAGACCTCTTCTGCCTTGGTGCCAAACAAATTGTCTTTGCTCAATGGTGCGTCCGATAGTTTTGATTTGACATGGTCTGGCAAGGTCTGTTCCTTAAGCCAAGCATACCGTCTAAGTACAAAACCTGTGACTGCTGCCCTGCAAGATCCTTCTAGGGCGTCAAAGCCACATTGCAAAGTGTGTTTAGTAACTTGGCTTGCAGAATGCATAAGCTCCTGCATTCTTTTATTTTCTGCACAAACAGGAAAGGCAGATATTTTTTGTTTGCGGAGTTCCATGGTATTTCAGCATGTGGAACTGACAATTTAGTGCTCTAATGGCAAGAGTTGTAGAGGTGCATACTTTTTTACCCCATCTGTCTAAAGCTCGGGAATCCCTGTCCGAGGGTGTGGGATTCTTAGCTGTGGTTGCTTTTTTTCCTTTAGGTCCTTGGGAGATCACCTCTAGGTCAGCAGTAGGATTTTTGAAAAGAAATTTGTGAGAGTCAGGGACTCTGTAATACCTGTCAGGTTTCCTGGGAGTAGGAGGAAGGGCATCAGAAGTCAAACTGGATTCCATAAAGACATCATCCACAACATCCAAAACAGGAGGAATGGCTAAAGGTCTGTGCTGCGGTAAGTCTAATAATTCCGAGTCTCTTTTTGGACTGAGGACATTCCCACTGGAAATGCTCCCTTAAAGTATATAGGGTTTCACCAAATGAAAAATCCTCTGGAGGAGAGGCAGAAGGAATGGATTCCTCTGCATCTGAATCCTCATAAGCAGATAGGGATTGCATGTCTTCATATATTCAGAAACCTCAGAGTTATCGGACTCCTGGTCAGATAAAACTGCTGAGGACAAGCTCTTTTTCTTTTGGAAGGGGTAGGCTGGTTTCCCCTAATAAGCATGATAAGGTCTTCTGTCATTTTAAGAATTTGAGATTGAGGCATGGAAGCAGGGGCCCGAGCTTGGGTCGTCGGTTTTTTAGGCGTAGCTCATACCCTGGGCCTTAGAATCTCTGTAGTTTTAGAAAGAACTGAAAACGCAAAAGAAGTCGTCGGTTTGTGTCAAGTATCGGTAGTGCAAAGAACTTCCTCAGAAATTGGTGCCTGCTCATCGGCTCCGGACCCATCCAAGGTAGAGACATCCGCAGGATCCTTAGTCAATGAAGAGTCTTGTGGCATACCGGACACCAAACGGGTCTCGAAAGCAGCCTGCAAATCCACAGAAGTGGGCAACAGGGGCTGTGAAAGTGCCTCTCTGAGGACCGACGAACTGATGACTACCTTAACGGAAGTGTTTGTTGGCAGTTTTGGACCTGTGCAGTCTGTCTCTGTCTTTATCTTTACATTTTTTCAGAAGATCGGTAGTCGGATGGCTTACCGAAGACATTTCGGAATACGGCGATCAAGAGCGAAAATATTTAGCTACTATAAGGACCCGATGACGTATAGTTCTGGTGTTGAACAAAGCACATAAGCTACAGTGAGAGACGTTGCGGTCTGGGCCTAAACAGGTGATGCAGTAAGAATGTAAGTCTCAGTGTGGTATTTGCGTTCCACAGGTGAGGCAATTGTTAATTTTTTCTGACATCGTTTAGAGCAAGAAGAAAGGATCCCCAATGGGGTACTTAGCTTTAGAAGACTTCAACTTCAATTTGGAAATGAAACTCAGGTAGCGGCCGACTGGCACTCATGCAAACTGCTTCTGGCTCCTCGGCAAGAAAGACTGATGTAATGGCATTGGCTGCCTGATTTTATACCACTGACGACCTGACGTCAGTCATGGAGTGACAGCAACCGACGCAGAAATACTAAGCCTCTGGTATTCAGGCCGACTGAGGGCTACCCCTGGCAGGATAACCCAAGTGTGATGACTGCAACAGTGAAGCACGAAGAACATCTGCATGAACACATGGTGATATCCTCAAACTACTTGCTGGCTTCCTTTTCCACCATCCCAGTCAAGGTGAACCCTAGCCAATGGTATTTGGAATGGCGTCCCTCCTACAGCTCTGTAGCACCTACTTGCTGGCTTCCTTTTCTACCCTCCCAGTCAAGGTAAACCCTAGCCAAAGGTATTTGGAATGGGGTCTCTCCTAAAGCTCTGACTGGAGTAGACTGCTAAGGCAAGTAGTGCTCCTCTGTAACCATTGCAGGCTTCACAATGGTTATGTCACAGGCTGTGTCTCTCTTAGCAATGGCCTCTTTGCCATTCACTACGATAGGATATAACCTCTTGTGGTAGTTTGGCACCCTTGTTGTCTCAAGGTAACCTACTGTTGGCATTTTGTCATTCTCACTTACTGGCTCCCTCGCCTTTTGTTCCCCACCTTGCCTCCGTGGACATCTATATGCTACATGGCTCCACTGGTTACATTCAAAACATTTAACCTTAGGTCCTGGACGTGTACCTGAACTAGTGGCTTCCCCTGCTACTGTCAGATTCTGTTAGGGCAGTCTGGGCTGCCCACCATGGTTTCCCTTAGACCCATGAGCAGCACTGGGCGGTCACTTTCCTGTGCAGTGATGCCCTGCTTGCTAGGTATAGGTCTCCCTTCTTCCCCAACTCATCTGAAGTACAGCATTGTCTATCAGCTAACCAGATCCTTGTGTCCTCAGGCAAAGTGCTAAGGGTTTGTTCCCTCTCCAAAAGGTCTGCCAACCCTTCAAAAGTGGTGACCTGACATTCACTCACGCACCTATGAAAATAAGTGCGTAGTTCAGCAACACATTCACACACACTTTCATCTGCCTTGCGTCTATGCTCACGAAACTTTTTCCTAGAAGCTTCAGATGTTAGCTTAAAACATTCTAGCAAACAATTCTTTACAACATTATAGTTTAAAAAAGCATGATCAGATATCTTGGACAACACAGTTACAGCTTTACCATGGAGTAAGGGGGTCATGAACCATACCCACAGCCTTTGGTCAACATCATACTGTTAACATACCCTCTCAAATATATGAATGAAACTATCAAAATGATCCCCCTCTGTAAATTGTGGAAGAAATTTACTGACCTTTTGTGCTTCTGGGGTCCGGTTACTCCCTTCCCCATTA
Organism: Protopterus annectens; assembly: GCF_019279795.1. Lineage (NCBI taxonomy): Eukaryota > Metazoa > Chordata > Ceratodontiformes > Protopteridae > Protopterus > Protopterus annectens. Next base: position 377,742,366 of record NC_056741.1, read on the forward strand.
CCTTCATGACTCTGGCGAAGAGTCAGCATCGCCTTTTCATGTTGCCTCTGCCTCTCCTCAGCTTCCAGAAGTAGTAGTTTCTCCTTCTCCTCAGCCTGCAGACGTCGCAGATTCTCATTTTCCTCACTCTCTAGACGTCTCAGCCTGTCTGCTGCTTCTATTTCCAAACGCTTGGCCTTCAACTCAAGTCTCTTTAGCTGCAGATGGAGTTTTAAGTCCTCGGTAGGAAGGTTGAGCTGTCCATTCTCTAAGTATTGTACATCTCCATGGCCAGTCTGATCGTCCTCCTGACTGCTATTCTCTGATGCAGCTGTGACCAAAGCTGCAATCATGTCTGCTTTAGTCAGGTTTCCATGCACCAGTCCTTTAGCCTGGCACATCTCAGCCAACTGGCTCCTTATCAGCTTACCATACTACTCTGCTGACATGCTTGCCTGCTCTCCCTGACTAACTAAGTTAACAAAAGAAAACAATTGTGATCTGAACTCTGAATGTTCACTGCATGGCTGATTTAGAGTACCAAAACACCTTCAGTGATCGCTGTACACAAGCTACTGGAATTCACTATCCACACCACTACAAGCCAATTAATATGTGATGTGGCTAACTCACCACTATCAAACAATTAATATCCAATGTGGATAGCCCACCACTGCCAAACAATTAATATGTGACACCCACGCACTGGCCCAGTAATCAAGGAGACTCAACTGCCACAACTATCACCATGGAGGGGCGTCCACATTGGGAGGATAACAAGTGCACACACAGTAAAGTACAATTTCCCTTAAGAGCAGACACATATCACAGTCAGTCTGGGGTTGGTTTTTCCCTTTCTCTCCAGATCCCTATTAAAACTCCCCAGTGGCACAGCTATAGGGTACAGATCTCAGCCAAGTGGTCAAGCCAAAACCTCCAGCACCCTCGCTGTCCAACCAGTGCTTCGTGCCTCTGCCCAAGTAGCTGACATATACACACTTTAAGATATGAACTATATACAAACACACAGACACTCCTGGGGAAGGCTGGCACAGGTTCTCCACCTATGCCTCCTCCTGCCCAGACTATATGGCAGAAATCACTGCCACCAACCACTAATTATCAGCTACTATAAGGCCCTTCCCAAAGGGTGACCAATTCCACTGTGTGCTATTACTGTTATTCAAATAGTAAGTGTAACCAAGGGCTAAGGCTATTGCAGTGGCTTATACAGTATCACCAAATGCATGCAAGTACTCTGAGAGCTTAAACTATCTCTACACAAAACAGCCACAGTTGAAAGGTTTAAACATATTTAATAATAAGTAATAAAAACACAAGACAATACTCATCAATTCAACACAGTAATAATATAGAGTTCATAAATCACAGGAAAATACTTTAAAACAATATTGTAGGACAGTCTGACAGAAAACAGAAAACAGCTAGACTAATCTGGCTATATCTATTGCTAAGAAAAATACTAAGATCTAAATAACTTTACTTACAGAGCAAGCAAGTGCTGGTGAGTTGATAACAGGTCTGAAGACAAATACAAAATGTTATTCTTTCTTTCTGTCCTTAAATTAATAATACACAGTACTGCTGATTTATTTCAGATTACATAATTCTTGTTTCTTCTCTGATTTAGTTCCCAGGCTAACAGAACTCAACATTTAACATTTCTTTGATCTGCACCTGCCAGGAAACCACAGCAATAAAAGACACTTTACAAGTAAAACCTAGCAATTATCTCTGTCTTAGAACAATAAAAAAATATATCTGCCTCTAGACATCCTGTCTCCAAGCTTGAGATCAAACAGTCATAAAATGCTTTACTTATCAACTTTCTTCCAGCAGGGTGCACTGTGATTACATTTTGAAGCTCAGAACATACACAGTTTTCTTACATTTGTGAAACACAAGTCTGTGGATCATATTAGTATTTACAATGACATAAAATTATTTATAAAATTCTATGTGACTGTGCTGGCAGCCCCTCAGTTAATCGCACCAACCTCACATTTGTTTCCAGAATCTAAAAACAAGGGAGAGAAAATTCTGCATGACTTGGATGAGCACAGGCAGCTCAGGTACTACTTTGACAAAGCTAAGCCCTTCAGGAAAGCTGAAATAGAAGTTATGTTCTTACCATAACGTTCCATGTTAGTTGTCTTCTTCTCGCCTTCTTCTTGCTGGATGGGTTCGGAGCCGACCTCGGCCCGACTGCCACTCTAAAGCTCGAGAGTTGGTTCCACCGGCTCGAGGCTCCCCTTATATCCCACAATGCTAGGCGAGAGTTACCTCAGATCTCGTTTGTAAGCTAAACCCAGCTTATAACAGAAACAGTATAACTGTGAAAACATAGAATCCACCTCTAACAACAGGAAGAAGAAGGGTGACCTATATCCTGAACAGGAAATATGCATAATAGCATATAGCTAAGAAAGAGGTGGTAGAAAGAGAGGTCACGATCACAACTCCTCTAGGTCTGTCCAGGCCGGGGGGAAGGAGGGTGGGACGCAAGAAGAAGGCGAGAAGAAGACAACTAACATGGAACGTTATGGTAAGAACATAACTTCTATATGTTAAGTTGTCTATCTCGCCTTCATTCTTGCTGGATGGGACCGCGTACCTAGCACCTTGTCCCGGGTGGCCTAACGGAACAGACTCCTGAGAACAGTGGAACCAAAGTTAGCTCTATGCCTAGAAGCTAAGTCCAACTTATAATGGGAAATAAAAGTGTGAGGAGTAGCCCAAGTAGCCGCTGCACAAATGGTGTCAATAGGCAGTCTGTCTTGGAAGGCTAGAGAAGTAGCCAAAGCTCTGGTGGAATGGGCTTTAGGCTTATTAGGCAGTTTTTTGTGTCTAATCTCATAAACAAGGGTAATCAGAGATGTTAGCCATCTGGATAAAGTTACCTTTGAAACTGGAAGTCCCTTTCTGCTTTCCGCATAGGAGACAAACAGCTGATCAGATTTTCTGAATTGTTTTGTCCTGTCCAAGTAGTACCTTAACTGACGATGAACATCCAGACAGTGTAATTTTTGTTCAGACCTATTTGAATACTCCGGGAAAAAGACAGGAAGGTCGATGCATTGGTTCAGATTTGATGTTGAAACCACCTTAGGCAAAAAGGACGGGTTAGTTCGTAAGGAAACTCTGTCCTTATGGAACACAAGGTAAGGAGAACGACAACTGAGTGCTTGAAGTTCTGAAATTCTTCTAGCTGATGTGATAGCCACCAGAAAGAGAGTTTTCCATGATAATAACTTTAAGGAACATGAAGCTGCAGGTTCGAAAGGGGAAAGAATCAAGGAAGCAAGAACTAAATTTAGGTCCCAAGGAGAAGGAGGATTTCTTACAGGAGGTCTGAGAAGAAAAACTCCTTTCAAAAAGGCTTTGCAGAGTTTGTGGGACATTAGGGCGGATTCAGAAATACCCACATGGAAATTAGAAATAGCTGCCAATTGAACCTTAAGAGTAGATGGAGATGAACCTGCATGGAAGAGTTCAGCAAGAAAATCGAGGACTAGTTGGATGGAAGCGGTGAAAGGATCTATGTCCTTTCCTTGTGCCCAATAAGAAAATCGTTTCCACTTACTCAAATAAATCTTTCTAGTGGAAGATTTATGGGAAGCTATCAATATATCTCTAACAGAGTGAGATAATTGAGGAAGCCTGGCTACGGTTGGAAGTGGAGGAACCAAGCAGTGAGGTTCAGAGAGGGGAGGGAGCGATGAAACTGACCCGACTGATGGATCAAAAGATCTGGAACTAGGTCCAGATTCCACGGTCGCTCCAACAGAAATTGATGTAGAAAGGGGAACCACACTTGTCGAGGCCAGTAAGGAGCAAAGAGGATCAATGAGGCCTTCTGAGCGATAGCTTTCTGTATTACTTGAGAGATCAGTGGGAAAGGAGGAAATGCGTACAGAAGTCCCCGGGGCCAAACTTGGACTAGCGTCCCTGCTGGGTTGGCCTGGTAAAGGGAATAGAGTGAAGTACTCACTGCACTTGCTTCTTTCCGGAGTAGCAAAAAGATCGCAGCAAGGCTGACCCCACTTGAGAAATATCTCTCACTACAGAGTCTTTCAGAGACCACTCGTGAGGCATGAGAATAGCTCTGCTCAACTTGTCCGCAATGTGATTGGACTTCCCGGGATATGCGTTGCTATCAGAAACGCTGAGAAGAAATTGCCCATTGCCACAGTCTGAGTGCTTCTCGACACAGGGGTATGATCTGGTTCCGCCTTGTTTGTTGATGTACCACACTACAGACATATTGTCTGTCTGGATTGCAATCGTTCCCAAGGGAAGAGAGTCTTGAAGGGCTTGCAACGCTAAAAGCACTGCTCTCATCTCCAGAACATTTATGTGCAAGTGGCATTCGTTTGGTTGCCATGTGCCCTGGACTGTCCTGCCCTGATAATGCCCCCACCCGATCAGGGAGGCATCCGTTGTCAGAGTAGCAACCGGAGGAGGTGGAACAAATGGTCTCCCCAACAGGAGCTGGGGGGAAGACATCCACCACATGAGATGCTTTTTGCACGCTTGCGTGATCATAATGGTGTGAGACATGGGAAGTTCCTGGTATGACCATTGAGAAAAAAGCATCCACTGAAGGATCCGCATGTGGTATCTGGCCAATGGGAGCAGAGGTATGGCCGCTGCCATGATACCCAACACCTTTAGAACTAACCTGGCCTTGGCTCTGTTGTTGTTGAGAAGAAGAGACACCAATTTCTGAATGTCTGATATCCTTTGGTTCGTTAGTGTTGCAGACATGTTTACAGTATCTAAATTTGTGCCTATGTAGGTAATAGTACGACAAGGCGACAAAACAGACTTTTCGCAATTTATTGAGATACCCAGTTCTTGACAGACGCGAAAAGTGTGATCTCTGGCCATCAAAAGAAGATGCTTGGTGGGAGCTGTGAGGAGCCAGTCGTCCAAATATGGAAACACCTGGAATCCTTGTCGTCTCAGGTGAGAAGCTACCACTGCCATGCATTTGGTAAACACCGGGGCAGTGGTGAGACCAAAGGGCAGGGCCCTGAATTGAAAATGACTGGTTCCCAGCCTGAAGCGGAGGAATCTTCTGGAGCGCCTGTTCATTTTTATGTGATAGTACGCGTCCTGAAGGTCTATAGAGCACATCCAGTTGCCTCTTCCCAACAGAGGAAGAATGGATTGCAGCGTGACCATCCGAAATCTTGTTTTCTTGACCGATCTGTTCAAGATGCTGAGATCCAAAATTGGTCTCCAGTCCCCTGTTTTCTTTGGAACTAAAAAGAACCTTGAGTAGATTCCGTATCCTAGTTGGTCTGCTGGCACTGGCTGAATAGCTCTTTTTGCAAGCAGTTTTGAAATTTCCAAAGCTGCTATATCCCTTTGCGCGGGTGGAACATCTGGAAGGGATTTTTTTGATTGACTTGGAAAACGAAGAAAGGGAATAGAATAACCTTCGGAAATGATGGACTGTACCCATTTGTCCTTTGTCAGGGATAGCCAGGCTTCTGGGTACAGTGACAATCTTCCCCCGACTGCCTCCGAAGATGGGCAGTCGGGCAACACCTCAGGGATGCTGAAAGGGCTTATCGGAAGACGTTTCTCGATTGCCCTGGTTCTGCGGACCCCTCTGCCTCTAGGGCGTCTACCATTGTTGTTCCCCCTCTGCCTCTGGCGGGAACCGACTCTGTGCGTCAGGCGAAGTCCCTTGAGATTGTTTACGGAACCACATCTTTCCCCCCTTCTGGCCTTTGGGGTAAGGCCTAGAAGGAGTGGAAAAACGGACTCCGACGGCAGAAAGGATCTTGCCATCCGTCTCGCACCTAGTCAGGGTTTCTTTAACTTGTGCACCAAAAAGGGATGATCCATCAAAAGGGAGTTTGTGAAAGACGCCTTGAAAGGTTCCAAAATTGCATAGCCGCATCCAGGCGTGCCTACGTAAGGCTACCCCTGTTCCTGCGGCTCTGCTCGCTCCATCAGCCGCATAAGAGAGGAGGCGCATGGAGGAGTTGGAAATAGAATTAAGGATAGCCAGCTGCGTGTTCATTTTTTTTTGGAAACCCGCAGCTGTAGGGTCCTTCAGCATTTCACTCGCTTCTTTGATCAAGTCCCTTTGAAGACGAGTGAAATGGCACAGGTAATTCAGCGACGCATAGTAAATGTCGCTGAGGAGAACATCCGCTTCCCGTACCTATCCATGGACCTAGATTCCTTGTTAGGTGGATGGACAGGCACCGAAGGATCAGCCAGTTCCTTCTTTGTGGCGGCAGCTACCACCATAGCATCCACAGAGACTCCTTTTGATAAAAATTCCTTGTCTGCTGGAGCTGTGATGAATTTGGAGGGTCTCCTGGGAGTGGGGTCCACTGAATCAGGAGCCGTCCATGCCTTTTTTGCAACCACCTGCATGAGGGGGTCAAGGGGGACACCCAGGAGGTGGAAGGACGAGAGCCAAACGCCTCAAGATACACAGATTCGTCCTCCGAAGGGTTGAGGGCTGGCCAATTTCCCCTCTGTTTAAGGATCTCTAGTATGTCTGCAAAGGAGACATCTTCAGAAGGGGAACGGGGGGAACCCTCAGAATCATCCAGATCTGTGTCGGACGTGATAGACTCAGGTGAGTCAATGTGCTTCCTCTTGCACTTCCTCTTCCGAGGGGGCTCTTCTGCCAAACCAGGAGAGGCCTCGGAAGAGGACGAAATCCCCACAGGGGGCTCCTGAGGAGTTGGCTCTCTGCGGTCCGGGATGAGGGAGTGAGTCGACTTACCCTGAGGCAGCATAGAGGGAGGGGCTGACGGAGCCGACTGTGGAGTAGAGCCCGGCTCTAGCACACTCCGCATGACCTCGAAAGCACCCCTGTCAGGCAGAGCCAGAGGTCCCCGCTCCGAGGAGCTAAAGACCCCCCTCGGCACCGACAGTGATGGCTCCGAGGCCGATGTCGGAGCCGAACTCACCAGCGCCGAAGCACCGAGAGGGGGGTCGGACAAGGGTCCGATGCCACTCACCCCTCGAGCCGACGAGGGAAGTCCGGCGCCGAGATTCCTCCATGGAAGAAAACGGAGCCGGCGACGGGCCGAAGACAATTGTCTCGGCTCGAGGTGACCACAGTCTCGGTTCCGACACGACCCGGCTCCGAGCTCAAGAGAGTCGAAGGAGGAAGGAGTTGATGGACCGGGACAGGCACCGACTGATGAGTCGGGCTCTGAAGCATCTGGGCCAGTGCCTCAGACTTAAGTAGTCGACTCACCACCCTCTGAAGGTCATGATCGGACAACCTCGATGACCTAGAGGAATGAGACCTTTGGCTCCGTTCAGACAGCAGGGGAGAACCTGGAGCCGAATGAACGGAGCCAAGAGAAGGTGACCTAGACCTCTTTCTGGTTGTCGGCTCCGAAGATCTTGTCGGAGCCGACACGGTACCTCGATAACCTCGGCTCCGGCCGAGCCGAGGAGCCACAGAAACTGTGGACTGAGTCTTATCGGCTCCAGCCGGAGCCGATAAAGGCAAAGGTTGAACAACCTGAGGTCTCGGCTCAGAAGCGGAGCCGAAGACCTCGATGCCTTGGAGGGTTTCCCTGTTGAGACAGACAGGGAATCCTCAGGCTTCAACAAGCCTCTCAAAATGAGCTTGTTTTTCCTTTCCTGCAGGACCCTGGGGCTGAAGCCATGGCAGACAGCACAGGAGTCCTGCAGGTGCAAAGGCCCCAGACAATAGACACAAGAAGTGTGAGCGTCTGTCAGAGACATTTTCTGACAGCACGCATCACACTTCTTGAATCCGGAGACCTTTGCTTCCTTAGACATAGCCTAACTGGTGAACACAAACACACAGTCAAACACACCAGTTATACCCTGTCAGAAAAAATTACTTTAGTAGAAATACTAAAAAAAAAATAAAGTACAATAAGGGACAATAACAGTAGCTTAAACTACACACACACTCCCTAGGGAAGAGAAGGCCCAAGGCCCAAGGGAAAAACTAAAAGTTCTTTCAAAGAAAGAAACGGGAAAAAAAATTAGTTCGGGGATAAGTACACTGAACTACACTAACAGGACAAAAATTAAACTAAAAAAGGGGAAACAGAGTGACTTTTTATAGAAAAAAGCTTAAACTCACCAGGAACCGGTAGAACAACCAACCTCGAAGCTGTAGCGGCAAACGAGATCTGAGGTAACTCTCGCCTAGCATTGTGGGATATAAGGGGAGCCTCGAGCCGGTGGAACCAACTCTCGAGCTTTAGAGTGGCCGAGTCGGAGCCGAGGTCGGCTCCGAACCCATCCAGCAAGAATGAAGGCGAGATAGACAACTTAACATCAGCTATTTCCCTTTCTATGGGTAAGAAGGTTCAACCTGTCTCTATGCAAATGATTGCTTGTTGGTTGTTCTGTATTGTTTTGGTTACTTCCACCTATCTGTTCCAAGAATATTCTGGAATCTATTCCAGGTAAGGTTAACAGAGATTCCACCAGAGCCTTATCCTGTTTGATGCCACACTGGAAAAGACTAGACTCTAAAAGCTTTCCAGAGGCAGCGACCTAGTTCTGTGTGAATACATTTACAGAGCACTACAAAGTGTATTCTTAAGTTCAAGAGGAGGCTTTATGAGGACTGTTCTGTAGGGGCTCCTGAATCCTTTTCTCCTCTTCTCGGGTAGGGTAAGTGTTTGGAAATCTGCCTGTATGTCACTGAGGCAGTGTGAATGATGGACATAGTACATTTGCATAAGTCTTGCTATAGCAGATGTTCTTCCATGAAGAAGGTCAAGTATATTTGCAGAAGTCTTACCTGTAGCAGATGTTCTTCCATGAAGAAGGCCAAGAAAGTTAGGTCATATTCTTCTACCGTACTGCCCTCCCCAGAGGATTGCCTGGTTCTTCAGTCAGATTTCTCTACCGTGACTGCTTCAGAGGCTGGCATGAATTCTGCATCTCACACGTCCTCTGAGGCATGGCAGATATCCGTTTCAGGTGTTCAGAGGTAACTGTGACTGATTATATCCGTGGAACCGAGGGGTGTTACACAGATTCTTGTTGGGGTGGAGATCCCATGCTACACCGACTGAGTGTCAACAAGGATCCAATCCTCCTAAGATGTCAAGGGCTAACGTCCCTTTGAAAAAGAAACTGAAGACTAAGCATATTTTCCCTGCTCCTAAGGATTCTCAGCATGAATGGCAGGATTTCACACAGAGGTTATTTAATGCTCTTGTGGCTTTGAAGCCCCCTTAGGGTGTCTCTGTCCCTGCCCCCTTTGGTCTTTTACTCCCCTTAAGAGGCTTAGGGAGCAGGATTCTTCTGATGAGGATGTAGACTCTGGTGAAGTCTCTTTGGCTTATTCCTCCCAGATTCCCTCTCTCTTAGATTATAGTTCTGAGAAGGAGAATTCTATTAGTCCTGATTCTTTTTTTGAGGAGATTTCCTTTGGCAATACTGATTCCAGTGTGATGAATTTTTTTAAGTGGGGACTATACCCAGGGTTTGGATGTTCAGAAGAGGTATTACAAACTCCTTCAAATGGAGCCTCCTAAAGCCTCCGTTGCTCCTCCTGTTCTTGCTGCCTTGTTGGACACTTTCTCTGAAGCTTCTAAGCTTCTGACTCCCAACTCCCAGCCCTTAAGAAGCCTGAGAGGTTTCAAAAGGTTCAAACACTTAAAACCTCACAAAAGGCGCAAATAAACTAAAGAACTACACAAATAATGCCCAACCAGCAAGGAACGCTCAACTCAATACCGAAATAAGTTAAGCGTTTTCGTCCTTTAACTGACAAGAACTTCATCAGAACAAATTAGAATAATGGACTAAGCCTTTATAAATACATCAGATACGTTCAATTGAATAATGTCATCAAAAGAAAATTAATAATCAACTAATTAACTTATTAAATATATATAAAATTTTAAAGCAGTATAAGTGTTCTTAAAAGCACAACCTACATAAACTTGTTAATATTAAACACATTTTAAAAAGTAACTTCACTCAACTCTGGTTTCCTATCTGCTGTCAAGGCAATCTGCCATCTGATTTCCTTATATTTTAACAAATTGCTAAAAATGTTGGTGAAAGGTGTTCGATCAACTTTATCCAATACAAAAAAACTAAATTTTCTAAAATCTTCACATTCAATACCATGTTTAGGCAGGGCATTAGTAACAACTGCTTTATGGCTGTACAATGCTCATAAATTCTAAGATATGGCATTCTAATGGTTTTACCTATACAGAATGCCTCACAGCTGCAGCACTTGGATAAATAAACTAATGCTACACTTTTACATGTAAACCTGTTGTTGTTTGTCTTTTCGGCTTTTAGGTTAGGGTTAGGGGTCGCCACAGCAGAACTCCATTCCACTAATGATTGGCAGCAGATTTTTTATGGTGCTGAGTTGCCAGCCCGACGCCCAACCTTCAACGAAGGCATGTCCATTCACGCATGTCTTTCGGAGGCCACTCTACTTGGCAATAATGTTCCAATTTAAATGTTTATGTGCATAATAAATACATCTACAGTATTTACATCTAACACACTGATAAGCCCCTACTGGACCCATTTTATCAGAAAGATGGTTTGTCATTTTGTTTTCCAATATTCCCTTGGTATTAGATACCTTCTTGGATACAAATAAAGGATGGTTTCCTAGAATTTTGGCCAAATAAGAATTCCCCAACATTATTTTCCAGTTGTCCGTTACAATTTTTCGAATCAGCATTGAAAGCAATTGGCAAGCTATAACTTCTCTCATTAATGCAAACTTTATCGCCTGCCCCTTTCAGTGTAAACCTGTTCACCAAAATAAAAGTTTGTGGTCCTAAACTTAGTAACTTCTTTTCTAATATGTTCCAACTTAGCGCCCAGGTATCCTCGATCTGTAAAAAGCGAAATAAGATTGTCAAGTTCAATGCTATAAAGATCATCATCAGTAATTAATCTACACAGACGTATGATCTGTCTCCTAATAAAGTTCCCCTTAACAAATATGGGGTGTTTGGCTCCCAAAATGTAATTAATTCTTGGTGAAAGTTTTTTTACGATGTAAATTACTCCTAAAACATTCCCGTTGAATGTCCACTTCACAGAGAACAAAAAAATTGACTCTACATTCTTTATCACTTAAAACAAAGACATTTTCATCTAAGTACAACTGAATATGAAGCAGTCTCAGTTTTAAGGAAAACCAAAGATGTGAGGTTCATGAAAGCTGACAAAGGCAATGGTTTAGTTGTTATGGACAGCCATGATTATACACAAAGTGTGCTGGAACGTCTTGGTGATATGTTCAGCTGCAAAATCCTACCTTGGAGGATCTTGGAGCAATAACGGACACATCTATTCCACCAGATTTATTTAAACGCATTGCCCCCAGTACCTAACTGTTCCTGAATAAATGCAGTCACTCAAAGAGAAGGTGAGTCAACTGAATCCTATTTATGGCGCATGACAGACGCCTTTGAATCCTTCTCAGGTTATATGGAACCTACTAAAGTTCCAGCAGCAAGTGGTCTCTCAGCTGCTTTTGTTAATGGTTTATTGCCCGTCATACGAGACCAATTGAAAAAAGTTTGCTTGACTTGGCCAGGTTTAGGACTTCATGAACTTGTTAAACAGGTACAATATTTAGCAGACACTTACTTGTGTAAAAGAAGAATGACAGGAATAACTTGACTCTACAGCTTCAACAGTTTACTAGAAATAGAGGGAAAAATAAGGGAGGAAAAGGGGGACGTAATGAATTTAGATTTTCTCAAAATCAAGGATCATATTCTCAGAATAATCAAAACCCATCAGGTCAAGGAATGAATCCATGTTTTAATTGCAGCCAAAATGGTCATTGGAAAGGTGAATGTTCTTTCCTGCAACTAGCAAATGCTACACCACCATCTCACGGTACATTTGTTAATCGGCTGCCATCACAAGGTCAGCAGAATATCCATCAAAATGTGAGGCAACAGCCTCCTACAGGAAATACTCCTTGGCAACCACCAACTTGGCAACAAGATAAATAGGATAACCATGAACAGGAATCACAGCTTCTTCCTTTTATACCTGTACAGCAGAAAGGACCATTTATTAACCTTAAAATAGATACTGTAGCTACTAGATCAATGTTAAACTCTTCTCCATCAACAAATCTTCCCTTGTCCCATAACTGAGTATGAGGAGTAGGGGTATCAGGAGCCTCTTTAGACTACCCAGAGACAGTTTCAGTTCCTATTCAGTTAGGATCACTGACAGACCAACATGCATTTCTTTCAAATAAACGTCCAAAATAATAAACACTATGAAACCACAACACTTTAATAACAACACTTAAACAAATGGTAAGTGCTTTCATTCATTCACATAAGACTCACATCTGCTAACTTATAACTGTAAAAAATGCTTTTTATGTTGGCAGAACAGTGAGAGAATTACATTTTAGGATTTATGAACATCTAAGAGCGATAGAGAAGAATGAATTGACAAATGCTTTAGCAAAACATGCAAGTCTGTGTCATGCAGATACATGTGATAAAGTAGGTTTTAATTTTGCTGTTTTAGATCATGTATATAATTTTGAAGTTAGACGAGATGCAGAAATAGATCTGGATTGGAAAGAATACTGTTGGCAGATTAAGCTAAATGTATGTGCAAGTCCAGGAATTAATGACAGAGAAAGCTTTAATGTGATTTTGAAAAGGAAAGGGTTAATGCATTGATTTTTGGAAGTCATGTGACGTTAAAGGGATGATATAAGTAAGTATGCAAGTTAAATTAAACAACTTGGTCTGATGAAGTTCGATATGAATGAAAGCGCTTACCAGTTGTTTTTTAAGTGCGGTTATTAAAGTGTTCTGGTTTCATAGTGTTTGTTGTTTTGGCTGTTTGTTTGAAGGTTTTATTTTTAAAGGCAGCACAATATTGGCCTTTTATATATACACCATACATTTCTCATTGGGACCTCTGCAGCTCTTAATCTTTTAGGACGGGATCTTCTTTGCAAGTTGCAAATGTACAATATACTGCACACAGGATGGGATCTATTTAAATGTTCCCAATGAGTCTCTGGTAATGCAACTATGTGCTACTGTAGAAATTCTACATGAAGATATGATTTTCTCTTGCCTTGCTAACACAGACCTAGTACAGCCATCAGATTTAGAATTACTGAACACAGTTCCTTCACAGCTACGGACAACCCATGAGAATGAGGTAGAACTTATTAAAGACGCTACACCAGTACAAATCACTTTAAAGCTTCCTGAACCTTTGCCCATGGTAGAACAATATCCTCTTTCCACAGCAGCGGAGGCAGGAATTGAGCCAGTTATTTCAGCATTACTACAAGGCAAAATTATTCCTACTAGAAGCCCATGTAATACACCTATTTTACCTGTGCAGAAACCAGGTAAGGACACACACACACACAGATTTGTCCAAGATCCCAGAGCAGTGAATGCAGCTGTTATGCCTGTTTTTCCAGTAGTACCTAACCCAGCAACTATCCTTAGCTCAGTACCCGCTTCTGCTACCACCTTTCAGTTATAGACATTTCCAAACCTTTCTTTTATAGTCCAACACATCCTGATAGTCAACATTGGTTTGCATTTACTTACAAAGGGCAGCAATACACTTGGACATGTTTACCCCAAGGATATGTAGAATCACCTACTTTATTTTCATGAGAAATGAAAAAGAAGTTAGATAAAATACAATTACCTTGTGTGTCTACATTTATGTTGACACAGTACGTAGATGATCTTCTCATAACTTTCAATTCTTATATCAACTGTCAGAATTACACTATTTTCTAATTAACTAAATTAGCTGAGTTAGGATTTAAAGTGAACCGATCTAAGCTGCAGCTCTGGCAATCTCAAGTCCAGTATTTAGGGTATCTACTTTCTGAAAATGTATGACATTCTACGTCATTTCCATTCAGCCTAATCCAGCTATTCAGATGGCACCCAGACCTACTACTTTAAAACGGCTTAGGGTATATCTTGGTCTAACTGGCTATTGTAGGCAGTGGATATCTAATTATGCTGAAGCAATTACACCCCTACTAGAACTGTTAAAAAAGGATACACTTGAACCCCTTCCATGGTAGCCATGCCATGAACAAGTTTTTACTCAATTAAAATCATTTATTCTAAATCCTCCAGCATTAGGATTGCCAGATTATTCAAAGGTTTTTCTTTTCTGTTGCAAATGTAATATGTAGCATTTGGATTACTAGCACAGAAGAGAAATGATGGCTTTAGAGAAGTTGCTTATAAGAGTACAAATCTTGATCCAATGGCAGCCGCACTCCCCGCTTGCCTGAGAGATGTAGCTGCAATTGCTCAATTTGTAGACATGGCAGCAGCACTTATTTTAGGTCATGATACCATTGTTGCAGCTCCACATGCTATTAATACTTAAAGGAGAACTCCACCCTTTCATACAGTTTAACTCAAATGTTAGGTTTCTTTTCTCCCTACAAAATGGTTCCAGCATTAGGTATGTACCAGAAACCTACTTGTAGTTTTTAAAACTTTTATTTCCTTGCATTGGAGTCAAAGGAAGGGAAAGCCCACCTACTTTTTTTTTAAACTCAACTTCTCACATACTTTGCAAAGAAATTAGTCTCCACATGCATGACATATCAGACACAGTTAAATCTGTAGTTTACCCTGTCAGGTACTGCTGTCAATCTTAAATGCGTAATTAACCCTGCTAATTGTCAGGAACACAGCAGCTGATAAAAAAAAGACAGAAAGCTGTGGAATTGTTTCCACTGTTTTTATTGCAGAGGGGAGGAGAACTTAACATTCTCCCCTTTCATAGCAAAACAAAGCAATTAGATCAGTCGGGTTTAAAGGCAATTGTCAACTCTGACAAATTTACATAAGCAGCAACACAGTATTGAAATTCTAAGCTTTAAATGTTATTTATAACAGTTTGTGTTAAGATAACTTGAGTTGTAGCAAAGATTTCTGTGACATTTAGAGAAAAGTCAGTAAATATTTTTTCTTGTCAAGTATAAATGCATTTACCATTTTCAAGCCCCCCCTACCCCCGGCCAGAACTGCAGAAAGAGAGTCAGGTGGCAACCCTATCAACAGATACACTGATACTGTTCATAAAAAGATCTTTTATGCTTTCCGTGACATCATCCCAGAGGGTGGTGCATATCTGTTACATGCAGATCCATTGTAAGAGATTCCCACGGACTTTGACTCAGTCCTTGCATTGTCAGACAGCAACCATAATATACAGCTGAATTTACTTTAACATACATTTACTATGTGCCTTTGCATTAAGAATACTAAGAAAAATAAATCAGAAGTACTTAACTGTGTTTAAATGCACGAGCACACACACACACACACACACACACAAATATATATATATATATATATATATATATGTGCGTGTCTGTGTGCGTGCAATATCTATGCATACAATGAATTATTTATAATAAACATAGTATAGTTAAGCATTATTAATTTATAAAAAATGTTTCTCAATGATTTACTTGGTCACTGTCACACATTGGCTATGAGTTCCACATGCAATCTTGGTCAATGTCTTTCTGTCAGCATTTTTTTATTTGTATTGATAACTGCATTTAATAATTGTTATTATCTTTGCCAGTGTAGCTTATGTTGTGGCTGAAAAGGGTCCTGGGACCAGTTCAATTTCCTGGTTACCAAAGTATAAATAAATACAAAATAGAAAAAAGGAGGGGGAACATGACAGAAATAATTGAGGAACTAGTAAAGCACATTTTAAGTCTGCATCATTCATGAGAGAGAAAAATCCTCCCACTGAAGGCATTGGGAAGTAGCAGACAGAATAAGTTTAAAGTCCTACTACTTGTCACTTGTAAATGTACAGCAATGATTATTTACTGCAATGAGAGTTTTCACACCTCAGCATGAGAGTATGGGGGAGGGTTTATCAAGTTTGTTAGGACTACAAAAGACTCCTCTTACATAAAACTGTTTTTAATCTGCTTTCTTTTGCTGCAAGTAGCTAACAGCTATTTATAGCATAGAACAAGCTTTGGCAGACAGATAAATGAGGCTCAGTCAGGTAAACAGAGAAGCAGCTCTTTTACAGAAGGTGTGTTTAGATGACAGTGCTTCACAGTCCTGCCATTATATTTTAATGGCATGGGAAAACAGCACCTCTTCCTTATGTCTGGCATGAGTCATATAAAGAGGACTTGAAATGTATTCTGGGAAGAAGGAAGGAAAGCAAGAAAATAAGATCACGTTACCAAGGCAGGCCCCATCATCTGCCATTTTGAGAGAAACACATTAAAAGTGTAAAAGAAGCACTTGGAGTGATTTTGAAGCATTAAAATAGCTCAAAAACAAAGATACAATGAAAAAAACATGTTTTTGAGTCCTAAGGTTGAGTTTTCCTTTAATTGTTAAGGACTAAAACACAAAATCTTTCCCCCTCTAGGCTTTCCAAATGAGCTAGCTCGACTAAATAATCCCTCTCTGCATATTATTAGATGTCCTCCTTTAGATCTAGCTTCACTTATACCTACTGTTGATGAGGGTGATCCTCATGATTGTGTTTTTATCGTTAATGATGTGCTTCCTACTGGACCTGATCTTCAAGACGCTCCCCTATAAAACCCTGAATTAATTTTGTTTGCTGATGGATCATATCCCAGAAAGGAAGATGGCCGACTGACAGCTGCATTTGCAGTTTGTAGTATTAAAAAGAAGTTATGTACTCACCATAATGTTCCATCTGAGTAGGTACTTCATTTGTCTGCAACCTGTGGGTATCGGATCCGAGTCGGCAGCTTCACTAGCTAAAAGATCCGAGCTCCTAGCTCCTCCCCCTACCCATAATCCCCTGCTGCCTACTGTATTACCTCAGATCGAGTTTGCTCAGTCCAAAAATTCACACCTTCGACAGAGGATCAAGTACTGCCTAACCTCATGAAAAAAAACATTTTTCAGGTGACCAGGTATCACGATATGGTTGGGGGCATGGAAGGGGGGGGGTCGGTTGCAGACAAATGAAGTACCTACTCAGATGGAATGTTATGGTGAGTACATAACTTCTTTATCTGAAGTAGTTACTTCATTTGTTCTGCAACCTGTGGGACAGAGTCCCCAGCTACCTATAAAAATAACCCTGGGTGGCCTTACGGAAGGATATTCCGAAGCACCGCGGAGCCAAAGGAAGCCCTACTCCTCTAAATCATATCCAATTTACAATGGGAAATAAACGTATGAGAAGAGGACCAAGTAGCTGCTGAACATATGTTGTCCAGAGGAACCCTGGACCAGAAGGCTGCTGATGTAGCTATGGATCGGGTTGAATGAGCGTAGATTCCCACAGGAACTAGTTTACCTGAGGAAGTATACCCGTGGATTATGCACGGAGAAATCCAATTAGCTAGGGTTACTTTAGAAATTGCCTTTCCCATAGCTGATTTGGCGAAAGACACAAACAACTGATCAGACTTGTGAAACTCTTTAGTCCTGTGCAGGCAGAAACGTAGTTGCCTGTGTACATCCAGTTTGTGCAATGTGTACTCCCCTTAGTTCTGAAAATTTGGAAAGAATACCGGTAAATTGATTGATTGGTTAATATTTGACTGTGAAGCCACCTTTGGTAGGAAAGATGGGTTAGTCCTGAGAGACACTCTATCCTTGTGAAAAATGAGGTAGGGGGGTTTCATGCACAGGGCTTGGAGTTCTGAAACCCTCCTGGCTGACGTAATAGCCACTAAAAAGGCTGTTTTCCAAGACAAGAATTTTAACGGAACCGAGGTGGCAGGCTCAAAAGGTGAACTTGTCAAAGCTTTTAAGACTAAAGTTAAGTCCCATGGAGGAACCACCGATTTCACTGGTGGTTTCAAAAGAAAAATGTCCCTCAAGAAGGTTTTGCATATCTTTGAAGATGCTACAGATCCCAGTCCATCTCCCACGTGAAAATGGGAAATGGCTGCTAGTTGCACCTTAACTGTGGAAGCGATCGCTCCTTTTTGAAAGATTAGCGACAAAAAATCCAGAATCGTTGGAAAAGGGACTGTAAAAGGATCCAGGCCCTTGCCTTCGGCCCAGATGGAAAAACGTTTCCATTTACTATTGTAAATTTTTCTGGTAGCAGGCTTATGGGCCGCCACCAGAATGGCCTTCACTGGTGATGAGATACCGGGAGTCCTAGCCATCAGAGGAACTGGATCAACCAAGCAGTCAGATTGAGGTTTAGCAGGTTCGGGGTTTGGCATCCTGCAGGATGCAAAATCAAATCTGGAATGGGATCCAGGATCCATGGAGGAACTATACTGTGAAACCGCAGATAAGGGAACCAGATCTGACGAGGCCAGAATGGGGCTATGAGGATAACTCTGCTCCCCAACCGACGTGCTTTCTGAATAAACTTCGTCATAAGCGGGAGGGGGGATAAGCATAAAGGAGACCGGGTGGCCAAGCATGCACCAGAGCGTCTCTCGGGGTCTCCCCTGAAGGGGGAAGTATTGAGAAGTACTTGCACTTTGTGTTTGACGGAGAGGCGAAAAGATCGCAGCGAGGCCAACCCTATGCGCGGAAGATCTGCTTCGCAACTGAAGAATTGAGAAACCACTCGTACGGGGTGAGAATCACCTGACTCAGTTTGTCCGCCAATATGTTGGACCGACCCGGAATGTGCATTGCTACCAGAAAGCGGTTGGTGGATATCGCCCATTCCCACACTCTCATAGCCTCTCGGCAGAGGGGATAAGACCTGGTTCCCCCCTGTTTGTTTATACCCCCTGTTTGTTTATGTACCAGACTACCGCCATGTTGTCTGTCTGGATCGCAATAGTCCCTAGAGGGAGAAGGTCGTGGAGAGCTTGCAATGCCAAAAGCACCACCCTCATCTCTAGGACATTGATATGCAAAGCGGCCTCTATGGGGGTCCACATGCCTTGGACGGTTCTGCCCGAACAATGCCCCCCCACCCAAGGCGAGAAGCATCCGTGGTCAACGTGGCTTGGGGTAGGGAATTACAAAGGGTCTCCCTTCTCGCAGCTCCCGCAAGTGAAGCTACCAAAGGAGGGAGTCCCTGCAAATTCTGCTCAGTGGAATAGGGGTGTTCAGCGGGTGAAACACTAGTGACCATTGAACTTGAAGAGTCTACTGTAAGATCCTCATCCGTAGGCGTGCATGAAGAGAGAGACCGATGGCCGCTGCCATAGACCCCAGTGCCCTCAGGACTAACTCCGCCGCAGGAGCTGGGCTTCGAAGAAGGGCTAAGATCTGATGCGATAAGCTGTTCAGCCTGCCCGGTGTTAGGAGGGCCCGAGAGATGCGCGTGTCCAATTTGGCCCCTATAAACTCCAAAACCTGCACTGGTTGAAGGAAGGACTTTTGAAGGTTCACTGATATGCCCAACCTCTGGGTGAGAGTTAGAGCATAATCCCTTGCAATGCAGAGTTGATGCCTGTTGGGGGCGGCAAGGAGCCAGTCGTGCAGGTACGGGAACACCTAAATGCCCTGGAGTCACAGGTGGGCTGCAACCACTGCCATGACCTTGGTGAACACCCTGGGGGCTGAGGTGAGGCCGAACGGGAGAATCCTGACTTGATAATGACTGTCTCCCAGCCAGAAGGGGAGAAACCTCCTGGATCGCCTGTCCATCAGAATGTGGTAGTACACATCCTTGAGGTCTATGGAGCACATCCAGTCGTTCTCCCGAAGAAGGGGAAGAATAGACTGAAGAGTGACCATCCGGAACTTCTCCTTGGGGACGAACAGGTTCAGGGCGGAGAGATCTAGAATCGGTCTTAAGTCCCCCGTCTTCTTTGGCACCAAAAAGAACCTGGAGTAGTAGCCCAATCCGGACTGGTCTGGGGGGACAGGCTGGTTGGCTCTTTTTTCTAGCAGCTTTGACACCTCTGAAGCTGCTGCCTCCCTTTGATCGGGTGGGACATCGGGGAGGCGCCTGACTTTGGGGGGGGTAGGTTCATGAAGGGAATGGAGTAACCTCTGGATATGATTCGGAGCACCCATCGATCTGTCATGATGGACTCCCAGTTTGACAGATGCTCCAATAAACGCCCCCCAACTGCCTCCAGATAGGGACAGCCAGGTAAGCCCTCAGGGCTGTTGAGCGGGCCTGTCCGAGAAAGGTTCCCTAGACCCGAAGTTACGCGGCCCCCTTCTGCCTCTGGGCCGGCGTCCACCTTGTCCTCCTCTGCCTCTAGAGGACGAGGGGTCCTAAGCCGGATGGGACTGCTGAGACTTGCGGAACCACAACTTCTTTTGTCCTCTCTGATTCCTTGAAAAGGATCGTTGGGAATTCGAGAAGCGGACCCCGACGGCAGACAGTGTCTTCCCATCCTTCTTGCTTTGGACCAGCGTCTCACGTACGGTCTTGCCAAAAAGCGAAGATCCGTCAAAGGGCGCATTCGCAAAGGATGCCTTCAAGGGTTCTGCGAAATCGCAAAGGCGGAGCCAGGCGTGACACCGCAAGACGACCCTGGCTCCGCTAGCCCTAGCAGCTCCCTCCATAGCATAAGAGAGTAACCGCATGGACGTGTTAGAGATGGACTTTACAGTGGCCATACGAGTCGCAAATGTGCTTTTATCTGCGACCGTCATGGACTCTGGGGGGGCTTCAGCGTATTCCTTAATTAAGTCTCGCTGTAGCCTGATAATGTGTGCCATATAGTTCAGCGCCCTTATGGAGAAGGTTGTTGAAGCAAACATCCGCTTCCCAATGCGGTCCATCGCCCGAGATTCCTTATCCAGAGGATGGACCGAGGAACTCTCCTGTGCAAGTTCCTTCTTCGTGGCGGCTGCCATCAACAGGGGCCCCTTAGCCCAGGACTGCCTATCTGCGGGGGGGTGGGGGCTAAGAACTTTACCGGGACGTCTGGGGATTGGCTCCACGGTGTCGGGCTCTTTCCACACACTGGTAGTGATTAAGTCCACCAGGGGGTCAGCCGGGGGGGGGGGACACCCAGGAGGTAGACGGGCCTGCCTCAAACGCCTCCAGGAACACCGATTCGTCTGAGGAAGGTTTTTGGGCAGACCACCCCCCTCTAATACGCAACATTTCCATGATGTCTCCAAAGGAGACATCCTCGGGGGTGACCTTGGGGAACCTTCCCCTTCATCCAAATCCATGTCCGTGGTGAGGGACTCAGGGGAGTCCAGGTGCCTCCTTTTACACTGCCATTTGCGAGGCACCTCCTCGGTGGGACTGTCCGATGAGGGCTCGCCCACGGGGGTCCTGTTCCTCCAAGGGAACTAACTGGAGGGTTTGAGCAGGCTGTCCCATAGGATGGATGATGGAGGATAGACCCACATGCATAGGGGGAGCAGGAGGATCCAAGGCCCGGACCGGAGATCTGGAAGACCTCGACAGCACCCTCTCCACTACCTCAAAAGCCGAAGGAGAACTACTTTCCCCAGGCTCCGAAAGTAGTCTCCTCGGCTCCGAAGCAGGGATCAGCGTCAGAGCCGAAGTGGTCAGATACGAGAGAGAAGTGTGCTCCGAACTAAACTGCGCCGGAGACACACCAATCCCCACGGATCCGATGCTCGGCCCTCGGCCTCGAGAGCTAGGATCCGACACGCTCGAGGGTAAGGTCGGCGTCGAAGATACCAGAGCCATCGGCGACGACGAAACCCCGGCTCTGAAAGGGCCCGGATCCGATGAATCCAAAACCCTAAAGCGGGTCGGAGAAGGAGTGATTGGAGCAAAGACAGGGGCTGTGCCCCCCCCTGAGGGGGGGGAGGCAAGAGCACCCCCATCTGCATTTGGGTCTGCAGGAACCAAAGCATCATCCGATCCATGTCCGCGTCGGTAAGGCTCCTGGTCGACCTAGAGGAAGTCGTCGAGGCTGGCTGGGAGGACCGCCTCGATGACCTCGAAGGAGACCAGTACTCCTCCTCTGGCTCCGGCGAGAAACAAGGTGAATGCAGCAGAGAGGGGGAGGATCCGGAGACCTTCGAGGGAGTGCTAACAACCTTCGATGGAGGGGCTGAGGGGTGAGCCTCAGCCTGCCTTTTATGAGACCTGTGCTTATCTTTCTCTTTATGTCTCTTTTCTTTAGAGACAGAAGCACTAGAGTCCCCTGAACTCTGCACAGCAGAGGGAGCTTGAGTCCCAGGCAGAGCGGGGGGAGCTAAAGGCACCAGGGCTACAGAAGCAGCCTGAGCCTTCGAGGGGGAGGAAGAAGAATCCGAGTCCTGGGGAAGTAAGCCCGCCAGGATCAGCTTGTTCTTCCTGTCCCTAATTGCCCGGGGATTAAAGGCTGCACAAATTTGGCAAGCCGTTGATAAATGGGCCGCTCCCAGGCACAAAACGCACTGAGTGTGGCCATCAGCTGGGGAAAGCTTATGGCCACACTCAGAGCACTTAGAAAAAATGGCCTTGGGCCCTTCAGCCATCACAGATACACACACCCAAACACTAAGGGGGGAGGGGAACAACACGCGACGCTAACGACTACGAATAAAACTACCACAGAAAAAGGGGCTCTAATACTCTAATTCTACTAGGGGAATTAACACCACAACACAAGCTAACTAATAATTTAAATTTAAAGATGTTTTCTCAGAGAGAAAACAGGTAACGATCTCACCAAGCCTAAGGAGCTCTTCACAAGTAGCTGCTTCAGCCGTGGCAAACTCGATCTGAGGTAATACAGTAGGCAGCAGGGGATTATGGGTAGGGGGAGGAGCTAGGAGCTCGGATCTTTTAGCTAGTGAAGCTGCCGGCTCGGATCCAAGGTTGGATCCGATACCCACAGGTTGCAGAACAAATGAAGTAACTACTTCAGATCAAAGTATTACTGACTGGACAACTGCAATGAAATGATTCAGCCCAAACAGCTAAGCTAGTAGCACTAACAAAGGCTTGTAAATTAACACAGGGAAAGACAGCTGCTTTATATAGCAACTCTAAGTACGCTTGTGGCATACTGCACAATTTCGGTACACTGTGAAGAGAGGGTTTTTTTCGCCATGTGTGGGTACCAAAATCAAAAATGCAGTGTTTATAACTAAACTATTAAAACCTTTGCTTCTCCCAATGGAAAAAAACTGTTGTTAAATGTGCTGCTCATAAATCAGAGGATTCATGTAAAACAGCAGGAAATGCATTTGCTGACTGGCAAAACAAGCTACTTTATTAAATCCTGTTCATGCTTCTTTCTTGCAGCCTTTTTAAGCTGAATGTGCACCTGTAACCTTACAGGAACTATTGTCTTTTCAAAACCAAACTGACTACTTCAAAAGGGTAAGGTGGATCCATGATGGCTGCTGTCGTTCCATGGACTCACTTTGGTGCCATCCGAATGGAAGGTTAGTAGCATCACAATTTTTTTACCTCAACTGGCACGGGCCTATCATTTGCTCTCTCATCTGGGAAAAATGCTTTGATAAAACAGATTTTAACAGACTGGTATGCACCTTATGTTTCAAAGGTTGGCAGCATCTTTTACAGACATGCAACATCTGTTTGAAGTTTAATATTTCTAAATCTGTAACTGTTCTCATGCAGCATATTAAAAAGCCATGGGGTTGCATTCAGTGTGATTTTTATAGAATTACCACTGTATGCAAGGTTTAAATATGCATTAGTTTTGATTGATATTTTTTCTGGATGGGTGGAAGCATATCCATGCATCAGAAATGACACCACCACTGTGGCAAAGAAGCTTTGTATGAGTTTATATCCTGTTTTGGGGTACCATGTTGTATTCGGTCAGACAGAGGTACTAATTTTACTAGTCAGATTATTCAACAACTTTGTCAAGTCAATATATCCAAAAGTTTACTTGCTTCTCTCTCTCTAGCACCTCGGCTTCAAAAAGCCTTCAAGGAGTATCTCACAGTAAAAAACAAGTAACTTTTATACACACCTTAATAAGTTCATTAATCAATTTTAGTGTGCAAGATGAGGAATTTCCACCACTGTCGTCACCGATAGATGACTGTTTTTTTCCTGAACATTATGGAGTACACAGACAACAAGGGAGGCAACAGCAACAGAAGAGAGCCTTTACAGAGCAAGAAGCATATAGGGGAGGACCTATGCGACCATGGCGAGAATCCAAAAGGACTAAGTGGTACTAATCTTTATAAGCCTAACAGTAACAAAGTTATTAATTTATCTGGTTGTTTTGTGAAAGATGAAATATATGAAGTTTTAAATCATGGTTTAAAGTTTATTCCAACTATTTTACCTAAGAAATATATATGTAAAATTGAAATGTTTCAGTTTGCACGTAAATTGCATTTATGGTATTATTTTAATCAGATATAAATAAAACACAGGAATGTAATAATTTATTCAATAATGATGAATGTTTAGAGAGTTCAGACAGTAACATAATGTTATCTGATAATTCATTTGAATTATGTGTAAGTGAAATGAACGCTTATTGTACTATAGACACCTCTAATGTTAATATTAACAGCAGGTTTATGCCACCTTTTGTACATGAGGGTATTAGGAATTTTCACACTATGATTAACTTTGAGATAGAACAGTTAATAAATAATATTGACTATACTAAGATAAATTATAACTTATCGAAGAAGGAATGGGTAGAATTAATGAAATTTTCAAAACAAAATGAATTGATTGTGAAGCCGTCAGATAAGGGCAATAAAATCGTAATTATGCATTATAGGCAATATAATAAAATGTGCATTAACTTGTTAAGTGATGTAACAGTTTATAAAGAAACCTCTGATGAGGTGGTTGCCCTAGCAAAAAACAGTTATACACAATTGATTAAAAAGGGACTGAGATTAGGTTATTGGACTGAACAAGATGTGGAAAGTAAATTGAACTTAAAAGATAGTGCTCCTGCATACTTCTATTGTCTACCGAAATTGCATAAGAATATGGCAGATCCTCCAGGTAGACCGATAGTTTCAGCAAGGAAGTATTTTTTATATAATTTAGGAAAAATCTTACATCAAGTGTTATGGAAAGAAGCTATTAAACTTCCATCATACATAAAGGACTCATTTGATTTTCTAGATAAAATTAAGAAAATAGTCTGGAGTGAAAATATGTATTGGCTTACAATGGATGTAAATAGTCTGTATACAAATATTAAAAATGAATTTGGGATTGAAGCAGTATTGAAATCCATGGGAGATTTCCCTTTAACACATTATGTTACTGAATTACTGCAGTTCTGTTTGGAGAATAATTATTTTATTTACAACAATACTATCTACCATCAGATACAAGGAACAGCCATGGGTGCATCATTTGCACCCATGTATGCGAATACTTTTATGGGTATGGTAGAAAAAGAATGCATATATACACATGCTTTTTTGAAGCAATATGTTATATATTTTTTAGGATTTATAGATGATCTGATCTTTCTGTGTAAGGGTGGCAAAGAAGAGAGTAATAACTTTGTTCAAGATGTTCAAAATAATAGATTTAACATAAAATTTGATGGGATCCAATGTGGTAACACTGTCTCTTTCTTGGATGTCAATTTAAAAGGAATAGTGGGTGATTGTATAGTGACAGGTATACATAGAAAGTTTGATAGTATTAATCAATTCTTGATGGGTAACAGTTGTCATCCAAAACATGTTATGAAAGCAATACCATATGGTGAATTACTGAGAATTTCTCGAATATGTAATAATGAGGAAGAATTTATTGATGAGATAAATAAGACATGTGACATGTTTAAAAATAGAAACTATGATAGTCAGTTGATTAATATGAGTAAAAATAAGGTACTTAATAACAGATATCATAGAAGCCTTAGGGGCTATAATAGGAATGAGTTTGAGCTAGATAGGAATGGTGATAAGAGTATCTATATGGTATCTGTATATAATATATTTAGTGAAGATATGAGAAAATGTATTTCTCATTTTTGGGAATATCTACGGAATTTTGAAGAACTAAAAAATATTCATAATAAAATGTTAAAATTTAGCTATAGGAGAGGGAGAAATGTAAAAGATATAGTAGTACACACAAAGTTTGAGCTACCTGTGCAGAAATTGGTTAGATCTGTATGAAATATAGGCACTAGGGCATGCGGAAAATGCAAAATTTGTATGTACATAGAAAATTACTTTCCTGATATTAATGGAATTCATTATGTCCCAAAGATAAATTTTTGTTGTACTACAGAAAAAGTGATTTACATCATTAAATGTGGATGTGAAAAATATTATGTGGGCCAAACAAAAAGGATGTTAAAAATTAGAATTATGGAGCACTTGAGAGATATAAAAAACAAAAAAATAGAAAGTCCTTTAGCACATTTTATTGAATATCATAACTCTGAATGCAACAGCATCAGAGTATCTGTTTTAGAACAAATTATGTTGCAAGAAGCAAGTGAAGATAGATTGAGATATGAATTATTGAAAAAGGAATTAATTTTTATTTTGAAATATCAGACCTTAATTCCTACAGGTCTGAATACTGAATGCTGCTGGAAGAGTGTGATTTGAATGTATAATTGTTTGTTACATCGTTAGTATGTAATTGTTTTATTTTAACTGATTAATGAACTTATTAAGGTGTGTATAAAAGTTACTTGTTTTTTACTGTGAGATATTCCTTGAAGGCTTTTTGAAGCCGAGGCGCTAGAGAGAGAGAAGCAAGAGGAATAAACGTTTGGATATACTGGCAGTTGTCTTTTTTCCGGTTGGATTTATTATCTTTCTTCTTGGTGCTTGTGTTGTTTTTTAACTTTGTCAAGTCTTAAATGTATGTATTCAATATTATTGTCCCCATAGACCATAGGCTTCAGACACAGTACAAAGAATGAACCAAACCTTGAAAACCAGATTGGCAAAACTCACTGCAGAAGCATGACTAAATGGCCAGATGCATTGCCTTTACTCCTATTTTCTATCTGCAGTTCTATCAGTACCCCAAGTTAGTTCTCCCCTCATGAAATCCTCATGGGACATCCCATGAGGACGCCAGCCACACCCTTACCCAAAAATCTTGATCTGCAAGTAGTTGATGAAACAATATTTGCCTGTTGTAAATTACTTATTTCTATTCTACAGCATTTCCATTCACAGGTAATTTCTGCTCAGCTCCAGCTTGATCCTGATGCAAAACATGATATCCAACCAACAGACTGGGTGCTTGTTCCTTCCTTCTCCAGGCAACATATCCTCTAACCACAGTGGAAAGCCCCATTCCTGGTACTCTTGGCTACAGCAACAGCAATCAGACTTAATGGATCTTCAACATGGATATTCCATCTGACCCACCCTATGCAACCTTGTCTGATGAAGAGCCAGTTTCCTTTCGTACCAGGAGAACTAGAGACACTGAGGATAAAATCAGCAACTAATGCTTGGGAAATATTAGAAGAGGACATTTTCCCTAAGTCAGATGCCCAAGCGCCACTCATGAAATCTAATTCTAAACAACAAACCTTCTGGAATCCGTTTGGTGTGCAGCAGCACACTATCGCAAAGCAAACTTGTACTTGACTCCACTCCAATCTCTATCAGTTTGTCATCAATGCCCAATAGTTGCCATGATGACTATAAACATTGTTTTCATTCTTCTACTACAGTTCCTGATCCCTGCTAAAACTGTAATTACTGTTCAATTTCTTGACAGAAAAGTAAAATCTAAACACAAATCAGCAGACTGGCATCAGAATTTTAACACATTTCATGCCACACTGAACACATATGCTAAGTCATGTTAGTAATTGTTGGGTATGTGCCCACATACTCACTGCTTATGATGGAGGAATACTGTTATTTCCAGTGCCAATAAGTGAAACTGAAACTGGGGCAGCATTTTCAACATTAATATTAGGTGATGCTTCATGGTATGTCACATCATTCAATAAAATTACTTTCAGTAACTGTCAAGGAACATACTAATTATACTACAAAAGGGACTATAGAAGTTGGACAAAGCAAATGCAATATTACTCGAAGAAAGTACAGTGGAAATGCAGTAAAACATATGGTCATGCAGAAAGACTTATTTTATTTGCGGTAGTCTAGCATATCTCTGGCTACCAGCAAACTGTTCATAGTGTTGCTATGTTGGAAGGGTTCTTCCAGCTATTCAAGATAGAGATGCCCTGCCTAGTGGTAAAATTTGTAATGTATGACATACTCAGACTGTAAAAAATCCAACTGGAAGAGTGAATGCTTCATGGATTTATCATTATGATTTAGAGCAAGCAGCTTTTAAAGGACTTTCTCACATGGACACTGGTGATGATGTTATTTCTGCAGATGGCATATTACCTGCTTGTGGAACTGTAAAGTCAATATGGGAACTGAGAAAACTTTCTAGGTTACTAGAGGTGTTAAGTAATTCTATCTCTGAGACTATTAATTTGATCACTTTAGAACTCAGTGCCATGCGTGCTGTAGTACTTCAAAATCAAACGGCACATGATTTCATACGTCAAAAGGGGGTACTGCGTGCTTGTGCATGAGGAATGCTGTTAATGTATTCCTGATAACGAGCACGCAATATGTAGTCATTTGGAAAGCATTCAAAGAGTGGCTGAATGGTGAGAAACGAAAGAAGCAGACAGTTCAAAATGGACTTTGTTAACTAATTTGTTTTCAGGATGGGGAGGCAGTTTTTTATGTTTATTGTAATTAGCATTATAATTTTGTTTCTGCTTTTATTTTTATGTAAAATTTTAATAACTACACTCACTTCATCAAAATGAAAAGCACTGTCACACGGTACTTTGAAAAAGTATAATTTACGGATAAAGTTAATGAAAGTAAAACAGAAAGTGAAGACGAGGAGTTAAGTTTTCAAAAGTTTTGGGAAGATGTATGACACTATATTCAATAACATATATGTGATGCTTTCTCAGCATCAAATGGAGGACTGTAAAGGGTTAAAATGAAACTGCATGTATATTCAGAAGGTTAGTGTATGTGCCACAGTACTATGAGTAGAAACCTGGAAGAATGCAGATTGTTATTACTTCTTGTTCCTGAGGCAGCACTCTTTCTACTATGCCACAAGACAGAAGAAAATATTTTATACAATGCTATACTGTATTTACTGTGCCTGAAGCAGCATTCTTCCTAAATCACATGATAGAAGAAAATACTCATACTCAGCAAAATGTTATAAATAAGAAAAAGAAAAATAGTAAATTTATAATTAAACTGTAATGTATTTTCATTGCGTTTAGTAAATGACTTGAATAATGAACTGTTTTATAAACTGCATTAATTAGCATTTTTATTGTATGACTAGCAATGATATGACTGATGAAGTTCATTACTTTCTTGAAGCTTTCCTACAATAGATTATGAATTATTTTATTCGGCGAGACTTATTTTCCAGGATATGCTCTCCCACACGTGTGTTTAATTCATTTAATAAATAGTTTTAAACCTGCCAAGCACTGAAGTTTCATTGTTAATAGTTTAAATCTTAACATCTGGAAAGGGTGAGTGGGAACCTGGGCAAAATTTGTGGCTAGGCTTATAAGGGCCTCCGATCCAACAGTCTAGTATCGTCCTATGAACCTATAAGCACAGCAACAGAAAGTAAGATGGGAGATGAGCAGTTTGAATTCAGACCAGAATGCATCACTATTAACCCAATGTTTGCAGTGAGACAGATACTTGAAGAAGCTAGAAATAAGGAGACTTGGAGAAGACATATGACAAGGCCCCAAGAAAGCTGATTTGGGCAGTCTTGTGGTGGCCTGAAGTGCCACAAATACTGGTAGAACTTGTGCAAACTATGCATAAGAACCCAATGACTCAAGTACGAACACCGTTCGGTCTCATAAGGGGGTTCCCATTGGGAGTAGGTGTGCATCAGGGTTCAGCTCTGAGCCCATTGTTTTTCATACTGGTGATAGATTACATTAGCAAACAGGTTGGAGGAGACAGATCAACAAACCTGCTGTATGCAGACAGTGTAGCATTACAGAGTCAGAGCAAGTATTTCAACAAAGTATAGGAGAACAGAATGCAAAACTGAAGGCACATGGGATGAAACAGATTACACATAAGACAGCTGTAATGGCAGCAAATGGGGGGAAAATCAGAAGAAGCTGAGAATTGAGATGGAAGGGAAAATAATTCAAGTATCTGGGAGGGGCAGTTGAGGAGAAGGGAACTCTGAATGTGGAGGTCAAAGTTAGAATCACAGGTGCTGCAGCCAACTGGCACAGAGTGTCAGGTGAGTGCAGGACAGAAGAATCCCAAGGAAGCTGAAAAGCATGGTGTACAAAACAGTGGTGCAACCAGTACCATTGCATTGGGGAGTAAAGGCATAGCAGTGGAAGAAGCTACAGGTGATGGGGATGAACTGTCTGATAAGTGTGGTAGGATGCACACTGTGGGACAGACAAAGAAATGAGGACATAAGAGCAGAAGCCATAATAGCTCAGACGGCAGAAAAGGTCAGAGAGAATAGATTATGGCAGTTTGGGCACAAGTGCAGAAAAGCAGAAGACAATATGGTGGAGAAGATTTGGGACAGACAGGAAGAAGACGAGGAAATGAGGGCATCAGCTTATAGACTCAGCATGCAGATGACAAAGCAATACGCAAAACAGATTCCCAAGTGATGAACTTTAAAATCAGGCTGAAAGACAGGTTCAAAAGGAGATAACTTTGTTCTTGAAAAACTGACCTTGAGATCACAAGGAGGAGGAGGAAAGTACAGTTTTGTACCTACCATAAATGTAGATGTTCGAAGATCCACATTGCTGCAGTCCTAACACTTGGGTAGTCCGCTGTCCCAGTCGGCCCGAATACCAAAGTATAAGGCTGACGTCGGTCAAGGCGCATTAGTCTGACGTCAGGACGTCAGGGTACAAATGCGCATGACCGACGTCATATCCTCAGTCTTTTCTTGCCCCAGATGTCAGAAGACCCTAAAAAGATAAGGCCAAAACCAAAAAACACCAAACACTCCTGTACCAAATATATGTACAATATATACAAATTTACAAAAGTACAACCCCACCCACACAACCACCCCTAAACACAGAGGGGAAGGAGGGAGTAAATTGGACTACAGCAATGTGGATCTTCGAACATCTACATTTATGGTAGGTACAAAACTGTACTATGTTCTTCATCTCACATTGCTGCAGTCCTAACACTTGGGTAGAATCCCAAAGCAGAGGTAAGGGAGGCTGGCAAATCATAAAGAAGCTGGAGCAGACAACATGCCCTGCAAAATAGCCGTGGCAAAACCAGCCCTAGATTTAGAGTAGAGAGGAAGGTGGTAATGCTTAGAGAAAGTATGCACTGAACTCCAAGTAGCTGCCTCCAAAATATCCTTAGTTGCCACCCCCCTTAGAAATGCTGTTGAAGTGGCAGTAGCCCTAGTGGAATGAGGCCTAATCCCAGCTGGAATCTCCTTGCCATGATGGGAATAACAAAATGCAATGCAAAACCCAATCCACTTAGAAATAGTTTGTTTTGACACAGGCTTGCCCTGAGAACTCAAAGCAAAAGAAACAAACAACTGCTGAGACTGCCTAAAATCCTTAGTCCTGCTTAAATAATAACGCAACTGCCTGTGTACATCTAAAGTGTGCAAAATCTTTTCACCCTTATTTTGGGGATCTGCATAAAAAGTAGGCAAATGAATAGTTTGGTTTAAAGCCACACTAGAGACCACCTTAGGCATAAAGGAAGGATTAGTACGTAATGATACTCTATCCTTATGGAAAATCAAAAAAGGCTCAACCGCCATAAGGGCCTGCAATTCAGAAACCCTTCTTGCAGAAGTAATGACCAACAAAAAAGCAGTCTTCCATGACAAGTATTTCAATTCAGCAGTAGCCGCAGGCTCAAAAGGTTGTAGAGTAAGTTTTTCCAACACAAAATTGAGGTCCCAAGCAGGAGTAGGAGCTCTACGTGGGGGTCTTATATTCTTTGCCCTCTAAGAAATTGCTTGAACAAAGGATGAGAAAACAATGGTGGGTCACAATCATAGTGAGCTGAAATTGCTGCAGCATGAATCTTAATGGAAGAGAAAGACAAACCTTTGTCCAATAACTCAGTAAGATATTGAAGAGCCACACTCAAATTAGGCTCAGAAACCTCCAAATCCTTTGCTGCACTCCAAAATAA
The DNA here is from genome assembly GCF_019279795.1 of Protopterus annectens. Lineage (NCBI taxonomy): Eukaryota > Metazoa > Chordata > Ceratodontiformes > Protopteridae > Protopterus > Protopterus annectens. The sequence goes on from NC_056741.1 coordinate 377,774,408, forward strand.
AAATCTCTTCCATTTTTCTGCGTACACTTTCCTTGTACTAGGTCTTCTGGCTTCCATAATCACATTCAAAACTTGTTGAGGAAGTTGAGACCTGCTGTGGTTCAAAACAGAATATGCCAGGCTGTTAGATGAAGAGAGTGAAGCTTGACATTGAGTAGATGACCATCCCTCTGAGACAATAGGTGTGGAATCAAAGGTAAAGGCCATGGAGGCTTCCTTACCAGACTCCTCAGTAATGGGTACCAGTGTTGCCGAGGCCAATCTGGAGCTATTAAAATCATCCTTGGCTTGTCTTGTCTGACCTTTAGGAGTACCTTTGGGAGGAGAGGCAGAGGTGGAAAGGCATACACATGAAGATTTTTCCAACTGAAAGAAAGAGCATCCACTTTCCAAGCTGTGTGATGAAACCTTTTCGTGCAAAACTTTGGCAGCTGGTGGTTTAGTGGAGAAGCGAACAGATCTATGTCTGGAGTTCCCCATGACACTGTCAATTTCCCAAATACATGAAGATCCAGTTTCCACTCGTGGGGATCCATGATTTGCCTGCTTAACACATCTGCTAAGGAGTTCTGTGCTCCCGGCAGAAACCTTGCCTGAAGATGTAGTTGCAAGCTGAGCGCAGTCTCCCACAAAATCATTGCTTGCCTGCATAGAGGATAAGAATGTGTTCCCCCTTGTTTGTTGATGTACCACATGACAGTTGTGTTGTCTGTTAGAATCAACACCTGCCCTGGAAGAAGTAACTCCTTGAAAGCCATTAATGCAAACTGGACTGCTAACATCTCCTTCATGTTGATATGTAGATGCTGCAGTCTGGCAGGCCACTTGTCTTGTATCCACTTTCCATTCAGATGAGCTCCGAAGCTATGTCTGAGGCATCTGTCGTTAGAATCTGACTCGCCTCTGGCCGGGTCACAGAGAGTCCCTTGTTTAGGTGACATTCCTGAGCCCACCACAAAAATTCCTTTTGAATGCAAGGTATTATTTGAATGACAGTGTCCAAATCCTGGCAGTGCTGTGTCCATACATTTTGAGATACCATTGCAGCTTCCTCATATGCAGTTTGGCATTGGGAAGCACCAGAATACAAGATGCCATGAACCCTAAGGCTTGAAGGACTGTCCTTGCAGTCAGCCCGGACTGAAGAGATAGTTGATGGAAGTAAAGGGAAAGATTCTTTTGTTTGTCCGGGGTTAAAAAGGCCATCTGGGTTGCTGTATTCAGTCTCACACCCAGAAAGCACATGTCTTGAGAGGGTACTAGACTGGACTTTATTTCGTTCACAGAATACCCCAGGCATCTTAGCACTGCTATCACATATTCCAAATGCTGAAAAAGGTCTTCCTGTTCTTGAGCCAGAATCAGGCAGTCGTCCAAGTAAGGATAGATTTGTATTCCTTTTAGCCTGAAGTAAGCTATCACTGGAGCCAGAACTTTTGTGAATACTCTGGGCGCAGTAGATAAGCCAAAGGGCAATGCAGAGAACTGATAATGGGAATTCCCAGCTCGAAAACGCAGATACTTCCTGCAACTTAGCCTGATAGGCACATGAAGGTAAGCCTCCTTGAGATCTAAAGTTACCATCCAGTGATCTTTTCCCAGCAGAGGTAAAAGCTGTTGTAACGTCAACATTTTGAACTTGGGAATGTCCAGATAAGTGTTGAGGATAGATAAATCCAAAATTGGTCTCCACGTGTTCCCCTTTTTGGTACTAGGAACAGGCGAGAATAAAATCCTAGGCCCCTTTCTGGCACAGGAACCGGCTGAATGGCCCCTATTTGGAGTAACAGAGAAATTTGCTTGTGAGCCTCTTTTCTTTGTAGAGGAGGAATGTCTGGCATGCCTTTGAAAGGAGGCAAGGTATGGAAATAAAACCTGTAACCGTGGTGAATGATATCCAATACCCATCTGTCTTGGGTAATTAAACTCCAATTTTCTTTGAAAAGTGCCAGCCTTCCTCCCAAAGGTGCTGCCAGACGAGAAGGCTCTGGCAGCTGAAAAGGCAGGTCATTGGGTCTGTTTACGAAAGGACTGACCCCTGCCCTCACCAGAAGACTGAGCAGGTGAACTCCTGTTCTAGGCCTAAAAGAACCTTGAGCTCTGCCCCTACCACGTCTAGACCTACCCCTAGACTGGGAATCATAAGAAGGATATGTCCACCCCTTAGTAGGCCAATTTCTACTAAACTTGGAGGCTGAACCTGCAAAAATCTTTAACAGTCTGCATAGACTTAGCCTTGTCCTCCATTTTCTTTAAAACTGCTTCCACAGGCGAACCAAACAACACATCAGATTGTAATGGAGCATCTAAAATCCTTGTCTTAACATGCTCAGCCAAATTCTGATCCCTCAGCCAGGCGTGCCTGCGAAGAACAGAACCAGTGGCAGCCACCCTCGAAGAGGCCTGTACAGCATCAAAACCACATTGCAAAGAATGCTTACCCACCTGTTCAGAAACATGAACTAAATCCTGCAACTCTTTACACTCAATACCTTCCGCCAGAGCATCCACCTTAGACTTCAATTGTGAAAGGAGATAATTTTGGTATTTTAACATGTGGAACTGGCAATTCAAAGCCCTCATGGCTAAAGTGGAAGAAGTATACACCTTCTTTCCCCATCTATCCAAAGCCCTTGCCTCTTTATCAGGAGGAACAGGATTTTTAACAACAGAAGCCTTAACACCTTTAGGCCCCTGAGAAACAGTTTCTGGGTCTGCCCTAGGACTCTTAAAAAGATACTTATGAGCTTCAGGCACCCTATAATACCTATCCGGTTTAACTGGGGCAGGAGGCAAAGAATCAGGGTTCAGGGAAGCCTCTGCAAAAACATCTTCCACCACATCCAGAACAGGAGGTATAGCCAAAGGCCTATGCTGGGGTAGAAACAAAATTCCCTAAGCCTTTTCCTGGAATCAGAGAAATCTTGACCTTCCCATTTAAAATGCTCCCTCATGGAATGAAGAGTCCCTGAAAAAGAAAAATCCTCAGGAGGAGAAGCCGAAGGGGTAGAATCATCTACATCAGAATCAGAATAAGGAGGATAGTCCTGTAAGTCTTCAGCCAAAGACTCAGAAGCCTCCGAACACTGCTCAAAACTCTCAAGCTCAGGTTCCACCCTAGGCCTCTTATCAGGAGGGGGCATAGAACCTCTAATCATAGTAATCAAATCTTCTGCCATTTTAAGCATTTGTTTCTTAGGCAGAGACCCTGAAGAACTAGGAGAGACACCCACTGAAGTTAAACCTGGCCTGCCTCTCGAAGAAGCCTTGGAAACTGAAGGGGAGGGCCTAACCACCTTAGGAAGGGAGGGGAGAACAGCTACCTGAGAAGCCCCTCAGCCTGGCCTACCTCCTGAGAGGACACATCTTGTAACAGTAAAGTCTCTCCCTGAGACTCCAAAGAAACTTCTGGCAGAACCTCCGGCTCCACTGCGCCCTCTAAAGAACCGGCGTCCGGGACAGACGGTTCTTCCAACCTAGGCTTTGCTGCTTTGTCCTTGCGCTTTTAGATCGAAGCGTCGGAGCATCCGACGGCATTTTATAATTACAACGCTTCCCAAAACTAACCTGGCACAGTCTAATCTTCTCTTTATAGTACGTTTGTTAAATCTAGCACAAGAGCGACATCCAACAACGTCGTGCTCAGGCCCTAAGCAAGGTATACACAAGGTATGGTAATCCCTATGAGGTATCTGTTTCCCACAAGAAATACAGTTATTCACTTTTTCTGACATCCGGTTAAATACTGAGGCAAGAAAAAAACAAAATATTCCCCAACGGGGTACTTAGCCAACTTTGATTCGGTCTGAAACTCCGACTTCAGAAAATTTCAGAACGCCAACCTGCACTCGCAATACTGCTTCTGCATCGGACCATGCGGCAAAAAAGACTGAGGATATGATGTCGGTCATGCGCATTTGTACCCTGACGTCCTGATGTCAGACTAATGTGCCTTGACCAACGTCAGCCTTATACTTTGGTATTCGGGCCGACTGGGACAGCGGACTACCCAAGTGTTAGGACTGCAGCAATGTGAGATGAAGAACATTTTGCTTTTGAGGAGGTCTCAACTGCAATGCTTCTTTTATAAATGGTTTTCATAAAAACAGATAAAACAGGGGGATTCATGAGCAGACAAGCTAAGCTGGCCAAAAGATGCTTCTTGATAATTGCAATAATATCAGACACTGTTGGGTAGTGCAAACAGATATTTCAAAATCAGAGGGGTAGGCACCATACTGGGCACTCTTACTGGTAAAGCACCACCTAGAAAACTTCTTCCACTTGTAAGCGTAAGATTTTTCTAGTTGAACATTTTCTTGCCTCCTTCAATATCTGCTGCACATCCTCATGGAAAAAGTGCCTAAAAAGGTATCAAGATAATCATCCAGGCTAACAGCTGCAATTGGTCTAAGTTGGTGTGCACTACTCACCCTTGACATTGTGTTAACAGATCCACAGTGTAGCTTGTGGTAATTGCCCTTGACCAATTCCATTAAAAGGGAGAACAACTCTGCCTGAGCCAAGAGAGGTCACCACAATGGTCTTTGGTAATTCTTTCTGAATCTTCTGCAGAAGTACTTTGAGTATCACCAGAAAGGGTACAAATGCATAAAGGAACATTCCTGCCCAAGGGAATGAGAATGCACCAGTCTTGCAAGCATGGCTGCAAGGATGTCTCAAATAGAATTATTCTAAGTGCCTGTTTTGAAAGGGGGTTAATTGATCTATGTGAGGTGTTCCCAACATCTGGACCAAATCCTGGAAGACCTCTGTCCTACGTTTCTACTCAACAGGGTGCATACGTGATCTGCTTAATCTGTCTGCTGGCAGGCTGTATGATGCCTGAAGTGTCAGAGAAAGCTGGAAGGCCACCTCGCAGGGAATCCTTGTCAACTGGCAAAGAGGGTATTGACCTTGTACCTCCTTGTTTGTCTAGGTACCAACAATTTTAAGTATTCCTGAAGCTTTCTCATATGGAGTCAGGGTAGTGGTATCATGAGTATCACTGATGCTATGAGGCCTAGAATTTTGAAACTCTCGTGTGTCGGCAGCTTCTTGAAGAAAGAAATACCTAAAATGTTCTGATAAGTCAGAACTTTGCCTTCTGGTAGAAAGGCCACTCTTTTTTCTACGTCTATGTCTCTCAAACACCCCAGGAAGACCATTCTTTGACAGCGTGTGAGACAAGACTTTTGTAGGTTCATCATAAAACCCGGATGATAAGTATCTTTCAGATATTACGTTACCATTAAACAGTGGTCCAGAAGTAGGAGTACAGCCATCTGCAGGGTGAGCATTTTGAAACAGGTTACTTTCAGAAAGATGTTTAGATAATACAAATCTGATACTGGCCTCAAAGACAGCTCCTTTTTTGGTACCGCAAATCTAACAATGGTCTCAATGATTAGTGCCAAAAAGATTCTGGAATAAAATCCTTTTCCTTTTGTGGTGTAGGAACTGTTTCTATTCCTCAGAAAAATTCTGGTTATGTAATCAACCGTACCTTTTCAATACAAAAGAAATAGCTGCACTTCTAGAAATTGTGACTGCACTGCACCTTCCAAGGCACATCTGAAAGCATCAACTTCAACCAAAAATCACCAACTTAAATTCACCAAAGTTACGACAAGGAAGGTCACTCAAATAAAGGTTTTATTAATATAGTAGTTAAGCGCTTTCGGCAAGAACAGTGCAAGCCCTCCTCAGAACAAATTCAGTCATATGACCACACTTTAAATACCCATAAATAAATAAGAAGTTATGTACTCACCATAACGTTCCATCTGAGCAGGTAGCTTCATTTGTCTGCAACCTGTGGGTCTTGGATCCGATATCAGATCCGAGCCGGCAACTTGTTTCATAGCTAATGGATCTGAGCTCCTAGCTCCTCCCCTCACCCATAATCCCCTGCCAACCCTCCATGACCTCAGATCAAGTTTGCCCCTCAATATGTACCCAAAAAGGGTATTCCAACTTACATAGATCCGCTGAAGGCCAGGGGGAAGGAGGGGGGGATGGTTGCAGACAAATGAAGCTACCTACTCAGATGGAACGTTATGGTGAGTACATAACTTCTTAATCTGAAGTAGGGACTTCATTTGTCAGCAACCTGTGGGACAGAGTCCCCAGCTACCTGAATCTTGGGTGGCCATCATGGAAGGATATTGCGGAGCACCGCAGAGCCAAAGGATGTTCTCCCTCTAGAAATCACGTCCAGTTTGTAGTGGTTAATAAAGGTATGAGATGAGGTCCAAGTGGCTGCTGAACAAATATCATCCAATGGAACTCTAGATTTGAAGGCCGCAGAAGTGGAGATGGAACGAGTGGAATGTGCGCGAACTCCTTCAGGTGCGGGTCACCCAGAAGCTTGGTAACCTAGCAGGATACATTGTGAAATCCAGCGTGATAGAGAGATTTTTGATAGTGCTTTCCCCAAATTAAATTTGGCAAAGGAAATGAACAGCTGGTCGGATTGTCTGTGACCAGCTGTTCTATGAGTATAAAAACGTAGCTGCCTATGAACATCTAATGAGTGCAGCTTGTACTCTCCTTTATTCTGATATTTAGGAAAGAAAACCGGTAAATTTATGGATTGATTTATATTGGTTTCTGATGCTATTTTGGGAAGGAAGGAGGGATTGATCCTGAGGTACACTCTGTCCGGATGAAAAATCAAATAAGGAGGCTTCACAGAAAGAGCTTGAAGCTCCGAAACTCTTTTCGCAGAAGTAATTGCTACAAGGAATGCTGTTTTCCAGGACAAGTATTTGAGATCTACTGAAGCAGCAGGTTCAAAAGGTGGAACAGTCAGGGCTTGAAGAACTAGTGAAAGATCCCAAGGTGGTACGGCTTCTTTTATAGGGGGTCTAAGCAAAAAGGTGCCCTTGAGAAATGTTTTACACAATTTGGCCGACATCAAGGGCCCTGTGTCATGTCCCACATGGTAATGGGAGAAGGCAGCCAATTGCACTTTGACAGTTGAGCAACTAGCGCCTTCCTGAAAAAGTTCGGTTAGGAAGTCTAATATGGATGGAAGAGGAGCCGTAAAGGGATCTAGATTATGATGCTCCGCCCAGACGGAGAAACGTTTCCATTTACTGCGGTACACTTTCCTGGTGGAGGGCTTATGCGCTGCCACAAGGATGGCTTTGACTGGTGAAGAGATACTGGGAGTCCTAACTAGGAGTGGAACTGGAGCAACCAAGCCGTCAGCTTCAGATTGTCCAGATTTGGGGTCGGTAAGTCCGACGGATGGGAGATTAGATCCGGACTGGGATCCAGAATCCAAGGGGGATTCACTAGGTGAGACCACAGGTAAGGGAACCAAATTTGCCGAGGCCAGAATGGGGCAATGAGGATCATCCTGCTCCCCAACCGCGAGGCTTTCTGTAAGAGTTGCAGCATCAGGGTTAGAGGAGGATAGGCATAAAGTAGACCGGGTGGCCAAGCATGCACCAGAGCGTCTCTTGGGGTTTCCCCTGGAGGGAGAATCAGAGTGAAGAAATTGCCGCATTTGGTGTTTGAGGGAGAGGCAAAAAGATCGCAGCAGGGTTGCCCCTATATTGTAAATATCTGCTTCGCTACTAGTGGGTTGAGAGACCACTCGTACGGGGTAAGAAGGGTGCGGCTGAGTTTGTCCGCTAGGATGTTGGCCCGCCCCGGAATGTGCGTTGCAATCAGAAAGCGGTTGGTGGAAATCGCCCATTCCCACACTATCATGGCTTCACAGCATAGAGGGTAAGACCTGGTTCCCCCCCGTTTGTTGATGTACCAGACAACCGACATGTTGTCCGACTAAATTGCAATCGTTCCTACGGGGAGGAGATTCTGAAGTGCTTGCAATGCGTACAGCACCGCTCTCATCTCCAGAATGTTGATATGCAGGGAGGTCTCTGTATCGTTCCACGTGCCTTGGACGGTCCTGCCTGAATAATGTCCCCCCCCACCCGAGGCGGGAGGCGTCTGTGGTCACCGTGGCAAGAGGGGGAGAGGTGCAGAAGGGTCGGCCCGTATGGAGGTCCGGAGTATGGAGCCACCATAATAGAGCCCTCCTGCAAGCCTTGCTGATAGCTATGGGGTGATGGAGAGGAAAAGACAGAAAGGACCATTGTACTAGAAGGGTCCACTGCAGTACCCGCATGTTCAGACGGGCGCATGGAAGGGCGTTATCGCTGCCGCCATGGAGCCCAGCGCCCTCAGGACCAATTCCGCCGGTGGGGTCTCTGATTGGAGGATGGCCTGCACATGAAGTTGCAAATTCCGTAGTCGTTCCGACGTCAGGAAGGCTCGTAGATCTCTGGTGTCTATTCTGGCTCCTATGATTTCTATGACTTGTGTCGGGGCCAGAAAGGATTTGTCAGCATTGATGGTGATGCCTAACTGTGCGGCTAGGTGGAGAAAGAAATCTCTGGCTGAGCAAAGTAGATGCCTTGTTGGGGCGGTCAGGAGCCAGTCATCCAGGTACGGAAAGACCTGTATTCCCTGGAGTCTCAGGTGGGCCGCAATCACTGCTAATACCTTGGTGAACACCCTGGGGGCTGTGGTGAGGCCAAAGGGAAGGACCCTGAACTGATAGTGACTGGCTCCCAGCCGGAAGCGGAGGAACCTCCTGGATCGTCTGTCCATTAGAATGTGGTTCATAGGTTCATACTAGGCTATCTGCCCTAGGGCATTTATAAGCCTAGCCAGAATGTGTTTGGCTTTAGCCACCCATTTTAAATTTATTTTGCTATGCCCTTTTTTGAGGTTAGTATACTGTGCCTCTGTCTAACAGTGACACAGAAGTGATACCCGGGGTAAACCTACGATCTCCCATCCACTCATCAAGATTCCTCTTGAAGAGAGTCAATGAGGGACTCTGCCTAACCTGGACTGGGATTTTATTCCAGAGTGAAGGCAGCCTCTGGGTTATGAATCTGTCCCTCCAGCATGTCCTATTTATTTCAGTGCTGAGGTTCAAGTCTCTCGAGCACATAGCTCGATGGGATTTGGATTTTCTGAGGTGCAGCATGTCCATTAATTCTGGGTTGGACATGGCTTTATATGTCAGGCACAGATCGCCTCTGAACAGGCGGTATGCCACTGAGTAGAGCTGGAGTTTCTTTAACCGGGCAGCATATGGCATCTGTTTGAGCCCTTTGATCCTCTTGGTGAGGTACTTTTGGGGTCTTTCCAGTTGCTGCAGGTGTCTGGTACGGTACATCCCAAAAGGGGCATTGTACTCAATTATGGGCCTGATGAGGGATGAGTAAAGAGGCATGATGACCTCCCCTGATCTAGATGTGAATCCCTTCATGATTAGGTGGGCTATATAAAACGTTTTTCTAACCACTTTGGCCACGTGGTTGTCAAATAAGAGACTGCTATCAACTTGGGTCCCCAGGTCCCTAATTACTTCTTCTGTACTTAATGGATTACCACCTATGTGGTAATTTGTGGGCACTTTGTTTTTGCCAAAGGGGATGACTATACACTTTTTGGCATTTAGCTTGAGGCCATGGCTCTGGCACCAGTTGTCTGTTTCTATGAGGCCCTTTTGGAGGATGCTTGTGTTGGCTGGAGAGTCGATTATGGCGCCCAGTTTGCAGTCATCTGTGAACTTGGTCAGCCACAGTCCTTCCGTGTTGGCCTATACCTACAGGAAATATATACCGAACAAGAGAGGTCCCAGGACTGAGCCTTGTGGGACACCACTTGTAACTGGTTTGGAGTCTGACATGGCTCCAGCAATTCTAACCATGTGGGTTCTGTCCTTGAGCCAGTCTGCAATCCATCTAGTGACATAGGGGTTTATATTTAAGCTGGTGAGCTTATCTATAATGCCCGAGTGGGGTATTGTATCAAAGGCTTTTGCGAGGTCCAGGTAGGCTGTGTGGACCACCTTCCCCTTGTCAATGGCCTTGGTGACTGTTTCAAAGAAATCAACCAGGTTTAAGAGGCAGGATCTGCCCTTAAAGCCGAACTGGGTAGGATCCAGTGTCTGTAGGTCCCCAATATCTTTATTTATGAGGTCCATGATGATCCTTTCCATAGCTTTGTAGACCAAGCTAGTCAGGCTTATGGGGCGATAGTTTCCAGGATCCATTGAGGCAACACCTTTATGGAGAGGGACCACTGTTGCTGTACGCCACACTCTTTGGGCACATATCCTGTAGTAAGGCTGAGATTGAACAGTAGTTTTATGTTTGGGTTTAGCTCTTCTTGGAGTTCATGTAGGACGCAGCCCGGGACACCGTCTGGTCCCATTAATGCTGTGTTTTTTGCTTTGGAGAGGGCGGCTCTTACCTGAGCATTTGAGATGTCGGGGGGGCAGCACTCTGCTGGGATAGATATTTGCCCTTTTGGTGGGGAGGGGGGAGAAGTTTGCGCTGAACCTGTCAGCTAGGATGTTGGCAATGTCTGTGAGTTCAGTGTATTTTTTGTCATTCGGGACTAATTCTGAGCATATCTAGGAATTACCACCCAGGTTCCTAACATAACTAAAGAAAGCCTTGTGATTATCCTTAGTGTCCTGTGCAATTTTTCTCTCGAAGCTGGCCTTAGACAATTTTATGAGTGCCCGTAGTTTTTTGCTAATACTGATCAGTGATGCCTTCCCTTTTTGGGATTTTGCTCTATCATTTAGTAGCTTCCTCCTTCTATTGTATAGTTTGTTTATGGCTGGGGTCCACCAGACAGGACGTCTGCCTTTGGAGGATTGGGTCTTGGTTTTATTTGGGATCTCATGATCCATGCATTCCTGAAGGTGTTCATAGAATGCGTTTATAAAGGATTCTGCGGTCTGGGCCGTATTTTCCACAGGCCCGGGGGCTTTGAAGGATTCCACCTCGGTTTTGAGGAGTGTGAAATTTGCTTTAGAGAAGTTTTTCACTGTAGTTTTCTGGGCAGGGGGTGGGGTCGGGATGTGACTATCCAGTGAGATTAGTTTATGGTCTGATCTTACCAGTGAGGGATACACTTCTGGCCTGGAGCATAGAGTCCCTATGTTGGTGATGATCAGGTCCAGTATGTTTTCCCCTCTTGTGGGAGTGGTAACAAGTTGTTCCATAGCATTTGAGTTTATAAATTCTAGGAACCTTTGGGCTAGGGTGTTGGAGCTAGAATAATGCTCCCAGTCTATGTTTGGGTAGTTGAAGTCGCCCAATATAATGGTGTTTGGAGAGACCTTCATATTTTCCAGTGTTCTCAGAAAGGCCGAGTGGAGTTCCTGGGTTTGGGAGGGTGGTCTGTAGCAGGCTATAAACTGGAAGGCAGTTTTACCCACTGTTAGTTGCACATGGATAGTCTCTGATGCTTCGTGCTTTTCCACCAACCTGGAGGTGTGGGTATCTTTCATGAATATCAATACTCCCCCTCCTTTTGTGGTTCGGTCCAAGTTTTGGGGCCGAAAAGCATGGTATGAGGTATAACCTGGTAGTGCTGGGGTGCTCTCGGAAGCCCTGAACCAGGTTTCTGTTACTGCACAGATATTGATGTTCTCCATGCTAAGGAGAGTTTTGAGTGCGTGCATCTTGAGGTTTAGACTTCTGGCGTTGAGTAGCATTACTCTTAGTTTCTTATCCCTTGTGATACTTATGGAGGTGGGTTTGTCTTTTGAGCCTTGCCTAAAAAAGGCACTATGGGGTAGCAAGAGCCTTTGCCAATATCCGAAAGCCCAGGGGTGACAGGTGCAAGCTGTCCCTAGCGAAGCATCGTGGCTTGTCGAGCATATCATCCCAAGCTGACAGGCATTGGATCCCCTTTGAATGACACCAGTACTTAAGCCAATTGTTGAAATTGATCATCTTGTCTTCATATTGTGGCATCATTCTTGGTGAGGGTAAGATGCTACTCAAGGTCAGGGTCATACCGGCCTGGGCTACATGCTCAGAGAACTCCTTTATGTCTCTTTTCATGTAGCCAGGGAGGTACGTCTCAGGTCATTCACACCAGCATGGACAATGACTGAGTCATATTTGTACTTGCCTTGGAGTGACCTGAGTGCTTGTGTTATGTGGCGGATCCTAGCACCCGACAGGCTGCTCACCGTGACCCTCTCCTTGTTCAGCCTGGTGAGCGGGACGTCAGTGTGCCTGACGATAGTCGCCTATTACAAGTGTATCAGGTGTGTTGTTTAGTCTTAAGGGCTGTGACTGTTCGGCACACTGGCTTTGTGAGATATGTGTTGCACGTGTTTTGTTTTGGGGTAGCGGTTGCTTGGGTGTCTGCTTTGGAGGTCTCTGCTGCTTAGGCAGATCTTTATTTAGAGCCTCCGAGTATGTTTTTGTGTGATTATGTGTTTGGTTTGGTGTCGTGGTAGGTCTATGTGAGAATGGAATTGTAGTGAGTGTGGTTTCCTTCTCCTCCTGACTGGTTATGCCAGTACTGAGTTGAGAGAGCTTAGCCTCCAGTTTGGCTATATGCATCTCTCACATGTGTTGGAATTTGTTGGGAGGAGGAAAGGGTTGTCTGTGTACATGAGGCAGTTGTAACATTGCCCCAAGATTCCCAGATTCACCAGCTGGACCGGAGAGGAGATTGACAACTGACCTTTGGACATGCTAGAATAATATTGGGAATTCCTTAATAATTGAAAACAAGGGCCAGTGGGGAGTGAGGGTGTAGTGCTTTTAATTTTTAGTGCTGACTTATATAATTGCTTTAGCGAGCAAGTGCCAGGTAACTTAAGTGCAATGTGTTACAGGTAACTTAAATGCAAAAACGACAAACAGTAACTTTCTTTCAAGTGAAACAAGGAAATAAGTACAGTAAACAATGCAGATATCACTAGTGATCCACAGAAGCGCTGAGAAGCCGCGTATTAGGTGGAATTAGCATTCTAGGGAAATAACAAGTAAACAAACAACAAGCATATAAACAAAGCTAGATTCAGCAGGCCTGGATCTAGTCCAGGCATGGGCAAACTACGGCCCGGGGGCCACATGCGGCCCGTTAAACGTTTTGATTCGGCCCGCCAAACTTGGCACCCCTTCATTTCCAATTTTTCTTTTCTTTTTTTAAATTTTCGCGCTGTCGGGGCTGACGTCATCACGTGCGCGATGACGTCAGCACCGTCAGGCTACCAGCCAGTCGGAATTGAGCTCAAGGAGCTCGCATCATCATTCTGGCTGGCTGGCGGTTAAGTTAACAGTCAGCGGGAGGAATGCAACATGTGGAACAGAAGAGGCTGACTCAGCGAGCCCTGAAACGGATTCATGGCAGCAGCAAAGGGGCCAGGGATATAGCGAGCTCACGGAGCTGGGATTAATGGCGTTAGCAGGCTGGGGGATACAGCGAGCCCTGAAACGGAGCCGGGCCCAGGATTAATGGCAGCAGCAGCAACATGAGGATGGATTGAACAGAAGACGCCGAGCACTACTCAGGGTAAGAGAGTGTGTGTGTGTGTGTGTGTGTGTGTGTGTGTGTGTGTGTGTGTGTGTGTGTGTGCGCGATAGGAAAGAGAAAGTGAGTGAATCACTGAATGCAGGTTTGAAAGGTGAAGTGTGTGTGTGTGTGTGTGTGTGTGTGTGTGTGTGAATGATCGGAGAGAGAAAGTGAGTGAATGCAGGTTTGAAAGGTGAAGTGTGTGTGTGTGTGTGAGCGATCGGAGAGAGAAAGTGAGTGAATGCAGGTTTGAATTGTGAAGAGTGTGTGTGTGTGAGCGATTGGAGAGAAAGTGAGTGAATGCAGGTTTGAAAGGTGAAGTGTGTGTGTGTGTGTGTGTGTGTGTGTGTGTGTGTGTGTGTGTGTGTGTGTGTGTGTGTGTGTGTGTGTGAGCGATCGGAGAGAGAAAGTGAATGAATGCAGGTTTGAAAGGTGAAGTGTGTGTGAGCGATCGGAGAGAGAAAGTGAGTGAATGCAGGTTTGAATTGTGAAGAGTGTGTGTGTGTGAGCGATTGGAGAGAGAAAGTGAGTGAATGCAGGTTTGAAAGGTGAAGTGTGTGTGTGTGTGTGTGTGTGTGTGTGTGTGTGTGTGTGTGTGTGTGTGAGCGATCAGAGAGAGAAAGTGATTGAATACAGGTTTGAAAGGTGAAGAGTGTATGTGTGTGTGAGCGATTGGAGAGAGAAAGTGAATTATGAAAGCTGACAAGATTCTGTGTGTGTGTGTGTGTGTGTGTGTGTGTGTATATAGATTGCAGCATCACTGTTCAAAACCTGCTGAAGTTAAATAGATGTCCAGTTTCACTGACAGAAAATGTATCTGCGTGTAAAATGATTTACTAGCTTATTAATTTAAGCTCTCCTAAAAGTACACTATTAAGTAGGTAAGAATAAGCAGTTATTACTGTGTTCTGTTTGGTTCACAAGGGATTAATATGTAAGCAGGCACTTGAATATATAAGTTTTTTTAGGGAGCCATTGTGTACTGTAGATGCTCATGCAATGTTACCTGAGGTAAAATGGTCTTGGAATCCTTCTCTTCCAGATGAGATTTTATTGTAATGCTTTTCTTCATTTTCATTGGAAATTAAAGCACATGTTTTCTCCATATCCCAAGATGTGTATTTTTCCCCCAATGAGGTGATGTTTTCAAAGCATGCCATCTATCTGCTCCTGTTCCGGCCCCTTTGTCAAATGTTAGAACTCAATGTGGCCCACGAATCAAAAAGTTTGCCCACCCCTGATCTAGTCTATGCTACAGCAAACAAGGTGTACCAATTTCAGTAAGATACAGTTCAAATATTCAGGCACTATAAACCTTTAACCAGAAATTCCCAGCTCAGAAGGGCAGAGTCCAGTCTCTTCTCCCACAAGAGTGCAGACCACGAACCTTCTTAATGTAAAATAACTGGCCTGAAGCCCAAGTGCTTAAACCAGAACTAATACACTTTAAGAATAACAGACACTGGGCTCTCAGTCAGCAGTTCCCAACTTAGAAGGATGAAAGCTACCTGTCCTGCCACCACAGTGCATGCCACAAACCTTCCTAATGTAAAACAACTGGTCTGAAGTCCAAGTGCTTAATCCAAAAGACTTAGAATGATAGCTACACTTTAATCAAGTTACTACCAAGCAGTAATAAATACAATTGAATACTTTAGAGAATGCCTGGATTAGTGCTCAAGTTACACAAAACAAAGCTAGATCCAGCAGGCCCGAATCCAGTCTATGCCACAGCAAACAAGGCGCACCAACTTCAGTAAGAAGCAGTTCAGATATGCATGCACTATAAGCCTTTAACCAGAAATTCCCAGCTCAGAAGGGCAGAGTCCAGCCTCTCCTCCCACAAGAGTGCAGACCACAAACCCTCTTAATGTAAAATAACTGGCCTGAAAGCCCAAGTGCTTAAACCAGAATTAATACACTTTTAGAATAACAGACACTGAGCCCTCAATCAGCAGTTCCCAACCTAGAAGGATGTAAGCTACCTGTTCTGCCACTACAGTGCAGACCACAAACCCTCTCAGTGCAAAACAACTGGTCCGAAGCCCAAGTGTTTAAACCAAAAGGCTTAGAATGAGTTACACCAAGCAGTAATAAATACAATTGAGTACTTTTAAGATGATGCAAAAGTAAAATAAAGTAGGTATAAACACAAGTACAGTAAAAGCAGATTAATTTTTTTTTTCTGAACAAGTGCTGAGATCAAAGAAACAGATTTGAGTGCTGAAACTAGAAAACTGGCTAGTTATAAGAAAAAAAGAACTAAGCTAGAAGGCTTCCCTCCAACACAGAAGGGCTTGGGGGCTCAGAAGCCTACAAATAGTCTATACCACTTAACAGGAAAGGCAGGAAACAAGCTTAATTTTTTTTTTCTGTTTCCCAGATGCTCTCTTTGTACACAGTAGGAGTGCCTGAAATCAGAATATGATCTCACTGCACTCAGTTGAGTGAGCAAATGAGATGGGCCCAGAAGGAGTATCCAAACACAAATTTACAAGAGGGGCGGGCAATTTCAAGACCACTAAGATAAACACCAAAACAAAAACAGGGAGGGTGGGCTAACTGAAGAGCAGAGTCAAAACTTCCAGTTCAGTTAATATTCCTGCAACACACAGTTAAAATCAATTTAAATACTGTATTTTTTGAAAAAAAAGTGCAGATAAAGGTACTTAAATTCTCTTATACGTCCAGTTGAATACAGCAAGTTCTTAGCCGGCCAAAGCTGAGGTTTTTAAGCAGAAAATATTTCACACTGTACCACTTAAATAGGCAAGGACAGGAAATCAAAGAATGTGGCTACCCCCACACCTGTAATTACTAGCAAATAACAAAATTCAGCAAACACTGACTAACTTCCAGTTCAGTTAATATTCCTGCAACACACAGTTAAAATCAATTTAAATACTGTATTTTTGGGGAAAAAAGTGCAGATAAAGGTACTTAAATTCTCTTATACGTCCAGTTGAATACAGCAAGTTCTTAGCCGGCCAAAGCTGAGGTTTTTAAGCAGAAAATATTTCACACTGTTAGTACGCATCCTTGAGGTCTATAGAGCACATCCAATCGTTCTCCCTTAGAAGGGGGAGAACAGATTGAAGAGTGACCATTCGGAATTTTTCCTTGGTTACCGACAGGTTCAAACGGGACAGGTCTAGAATCGGTCTCAAGTCCCCCGTCTTTTTTGGCACCAAAAAGAACCTGGAGTAGAACCCTAATCCGAGCTGGTCTTGGGGGACGGGCTGGATGGCTGTTTTTCTTAGCAACTGCTGAATTTCTGCGGCTGCAGCCTCCCTCTGATCGGGTGGTACATCGGGGAGGTTCTTGAGTGTGAGGACATGAAGTAATGGGATTTTGTATCCTCTGGATATAATTCGAAGCACCCAGCGGTCTGTCGTTATGGACTCCCATGCCGCTAGGTGCTCCAAGAAGCGTCCCCGACTGCCTCCAGAGTGGAGCAGTCGGGCAACCCTTCAGGGCTGCTGCGTGGGCCGGTCAGAGAAAGGTTCTCTGGACCCAAAGTTTCTCGGAGCCCCTCTGCCCCTGGGGCGGCGTCCTCCCTGTCCTCCTCTGCCACGGAAGGACTGGTTGTCCGGAGCGGGTTGGGAATGTTGCGATTTCCGGAACCACATCTTCTTCTGACCCTTTTGGTTCTTCGAAAAGGACCGCTGGGGAGCAGAGAAGTGGACTCCGACGGCAGACAACTTCTTCCCGTCCTTCTCGCTCTGGACAAATGTCTCGCGAACCATTTTGCCAAACAGGGCAGAACCATCGAAAGGGGCATTCGCAAAGGACGCTTTAAAGGGCTCCGCAAAGTCACAATGATGGAGCCAGGCCTGACGTCTCATGACTAGGCCCGCTCCGCTAGCTCTAGCGGCTCCCTCGGCGGCGTGGGACAATAGCCGCATAGAGGTATTTGAAATGGATCTCAGAGTGGCCATTCGGGTGGAGTACAATTGTTTGTCCTCCGCCGACATGGACTCAGGGGGGAGGCAGCGTATTCTTTGATAAGATCCCGCTGCATCCTGATGACATGTACCATATAGTTCAGAGACCTTACCGAAAAGGTCGCTGAACTAAAAACTCGCTTCTCTAAGCGGTCCATCGAGCGGGACTCCTTGCTCGGTGGATGGACTGAGGGGCTCTCCTGAGCTAGTTCCCTCTTCGTGGCTGCGGCCGTCAACATGGCATCTACGAGGGGGACCCTTGCTCCAGTGTGACCGGTCTTCGGGGGGGGGGCTTAGTATCCTGTCCGGGCATTTGGGTATTGGCTCCACGGTGTCTGGGTCCTTCCACGCCCTGGTGGTAATAAGGTCCACCAAGGGGTCGGCTGGAGGGGACACCCAAGAGGTAGACGGGCCTGCTTCGAATGCCTCCAGAAACACGGACTCGTCGGAGGAATACTTGGGGGCAGACCAGCCACCTCTGATCCTCAGCATGTCCATGATGTCTCCAAAGGAGACATCCTCAGGGGACGATCTTGGGGAGCCTTCCCCTTCATCCAAGTCTGTGTCCTCAGTTAAGGACTCAGGGGAGGCCACGTGCCTCCTCCTGCACTTGTGCTTGCGGGGCACTTCCTCGGGGGGGCTGTCCGAGGAGGTCTCGCCAGCAACATCCTGTTCCAATGGAACAACCTGGGACATTGAAGCAGGCTGTCCCTGAGGCCGGGTGATGGAAGCCTGGCCCAGCAGAGAGGGCGTGCAGGGTGGAGCCGAGACAAGAGCCGGGGGTCCGGACGCTCTCGACAGAGCCCTCTCCACTACATCGAAGGCCGAGGGGGAACCGCTCTCCCTGGGCTCCGAAAGCCGGCTCCCACTCGGATCCGATGAAGGGATCGGAACTGGCACCGAGACCATCGGATCCGAAGGACCAGTGCGCTCTGACCTGGACGGAGCCGAAGGCACACTGAATCCCTCGGATCCGAAGCTCGGGCCACGGCTCCGAGAGGTCAGGAGACTCGAGGGCAGGGTCGGATCCGAAGTACCAAGTACTGTCGGCACCGACCCACCCCGCCCGAGCTGCTCGGCTCAATGCTCGAACCCGGGTAGCGGGTCGGGAAGGAGCAATTGAGCGAAAAAGTGTCGAGCTCCCCAAAGGGGAGGCAAGAGCACTCCCATCTGCAGCTGGGCCTGGATGAATCTTCGCATCATCCAGTCCAAGTCTGCATCAGACATGCTGAATGTTGATCTCGAAGAGGCCACCGAGGCAGGCCTGGAATGCCATCTCGATGGAGATCGGGCCTCCTCCTCCTCGGGCCCTGGGGAGAAGCAAGAAGATTGGAGCCGAGGAGGAGGAGACCTAGAAGCAGTGGAGGGAGAAGCCCGCTTAGCTGGCAGGGCCAAAGCGGAGGCCTCGGCCCGCCGCTTGTGGTGCTTCTCCCTCCGTTTCTCCCTCCTAGCCTCCCTGTCCTCCGGCGCTTTAGCGGGAGTTTGAGTCCCGGCCGAAGGAAAGAGGGCAGGAGTGGCAATAACCACAGCCTGTGGTAGTGCCACGGGAGCAGCGGAGGCCGGAGCCGAGTCCGGGGGCAAAAGTCCCGCCAGGACCAGCTTCGACCTCCGCTCTTTCAGTGCCCTGGGGTTGAATGCTGCACAAATGGTACAGCCTGAGGTGAAGTGTTCAACCCCAAGGCCTGACTTACCGAGTGTGGCCATCAGCCGGGGAGAGCTTATGGCCACACTCGGTACATTTAGAAAAAATGGCTTTTGGGGCCTCAGCCATACTTTAAAGAAAAAAGGAGTGCTACACAAACACACAGGCCCCAAAAACACAAACACACACACACACTCACTAACGACCAACGAAGGGAGGGAAAAACTATGTAAAAAAAATTTAATATTACAGGGAACCTAACTCTTACACACTTTTTTAAATTAAAGTAGAGAAATTTGACTAAGAAAAACAGACTTAACTGACGATTTTTTGCTAGAGCTCAAGGAATCCAGCCATCCACAAGCGCGGCAAACTAGATCTGAGGTCATGGAGGGTTGGCAGGGGATTATGGGTGAGGGGAGGAGCTAGGAGCTCGGATCCATTAGCTATGAAACAAGTTGCCGGCTTGGATCCGATATCGGATCCAAGACCCACAGGTTGCTGACAAATGAAGTCCCTACTTCAGATCAATTCATTTTAAGGACCATACCTCATATATATTTAAAAACGCTTTCAATAAAAATTACTATTGTTAAAACTATTTATCATACCTTCTTAATTTCAGTACACTAGAGATTGATACCACATCATTTAATCCAGGAGGTATAGATGCATTTAAAAACAATATCTACCATAATTCATGTTACTCTAAAATAATTTTCATGGTCCTCCCCTAGGATTAATCCACAGTTGTTCTAAAACTAAAAACTTAAATTTATGTTCAGGGTATTCCTTTATGTGCTTAGCCACTGCACTAGTATCTTTACCTATCCGAATATCATTGGTGTGTTCATATATACGGTGTTTGAGCTTTCGCTCTGTTTTCCCTAAATAATATGCTGCACAAAGTCAGCACTTAGCAGCATATACCACACCACTTGTGTCTGACATGAATACCTTCCAAATATATAGATCTTTTTAATTCCAATATTTACATGTTCACACTCCATAATAAGTGAACACAGAGCACATACTGCATTTTTGCATCTTGTGTAACTACATGCTGATGGGATACACCATCACACCAGTCCTTTAAATTACCACCACATCTAAAAACAAACTTAGGATTCATACCTAGTTTGTTAACTAATAAATTATCTTGTCTTATCATATTCCAATTTTTACACACAATATTTGTAATACATGTACTATCCATACTATGTGTAAAAATAAAAGAATTCTATACACTATTTTGTACACCTGGATCGCTAGAATCCATTAAATGATCTCCATTTGCAAAATTCACATTTTCCACTGCAAAATTTGAGGGGCCCATACTAGTTACATCATTTACACCCTCTACTCCACCCATAGTAGTAGCTGTTAAGTGGTGGTAATTTAAAGGACTGGTGTGATGGTGTATCCCATCAGCATGTAGTTACAGTACACAAGATGCAAAAATGCAATATGCGCTCTCAATGTTCACATATTATGGAGTGTGAACATGTAAATATTGGAATTAAAAAGATCTATATATCTGGACGGTATTCATGTCAGACACAGGGTGTGGTATATGCTGCTAAGTGCTGCCTTTGTGCAGCATATTATATAGGGAAAACGAAGCGAAAGCACAAACAACGTATATATGAACACACCAATGATATTCGGATAGGTAAAAATACTAGTGCAGTGGCTAAGCACATAAAGGTACACCCTGAACATAAATTTAAGTTTTTAGTTTTAGAACAACTGCGGATTAATCCTAGGGGAGGATCATGGAAATTATTTTTAGAGCAACATGAATTATGGTGGATATTGTTTTTAAATGCATCTACACCTGCTGGATTAAATGATGTGGTATCAATCTCTAGTGTACTGAAATTAAGAAGATATGACAGATAGTTTTAACAATAGTCATTTTTATTGAAAGTGTTTTATTATATATGAGATATGGTCCTTTAAATTAATTGTTTATGTGTGGGTATTTAAAGTGTGGTCATATAACTGTTTGAATTTGTTCTGAGGAAGGCTTGCACTGTTCTTGCTGAAAGCACTTAACTACTATATTAATAAAACGTTTGAGTGAACATCTGAAAGCATGTTTCTAAGCCAGCGTCACACTAGTACCAATCTCATACATGTAACAGTTCTGTTCAGCAAATAAAGATGTAGCAAAGGCATCTAAACTTAAGCACAATGCAAACTAAACTTCTACATAAAATCTAGAGAATTTAAAATTCTAAAAACTAAATTATTACAGTGAACCACCCCCCGCCCCCACCCAATTCTAATCACTTGCTAATTTTATCCAAAGGTGTTGGGTTAGAAGCAGCAAAGGCCCTTTAAAAAAAAAAAAAAAAGAGTTGGGAGCTGGAGAAACCACAGCTGGGTCAGCTGACAAAGGAGAAAAGACAGTTGCAAGATCAGAGTACACCTTGTATTTCCTCATAGCCTTTTTAAATAACTGGTTCACCAACCAAAGGGGTCTTACATGCAGTTTTATACACATCTTGTGAGGCCAGTAGCCAAAAGATTTGGAATTTCATCCTTAATTAGATTATAAACTCTGCCCATCTCTGGCACATCTTCAGATTACTTCCTATCAAATACATCTCTAAACCTAGCTAGCAGTTGTGGAAAGGTGAACACTTGCTTGGGTTTCTGAACCTGTTCACCTTCTGAAGAATTAAATTAGACAAATTCACTGCTCTTAATTGTCAGCAACAGACCCCTCCCCATCAAAACCTGGAGCCGTACACTGACTACTAGAGAAGGAAGCTCCACAGTCACTCTGAACAGGAGCATAGTCTCAGATTACCTGACTGTAATACACTTTTAGCTAAGGAAATCACATTAGCCCTATACACAGTAATAACCTGTCTGTTCTAATTTCTTCAAATATTTTGGGTTTCTAATACCATGACGGGAATGGACCCCATTCCTAAGTCAAAGTATGATTAAAATTTATGAAATTAGTACTGCTTCAATCTTTAATTTCAGCCAGTAGTGCTCTTTGCAGCACCCGCAGTGTGGTGAAGTGTCTGTTTCTTCTTAATGTGAACTACACTAGTGGACATAATATCTGGAGACACAATATTACATCTGGCAAGGCACCTTTCACTGGACCACTTCTACACCTAAAGGGTTTGTTTCTTTCTTATCTGAGCCAGGTACTGTAACAACCTTGGAGGATGTAGTCCAATAGCTACTTATCAGGTCGTCCCAGCAAGCAGTTCTATGGCAGGATCAATTGTCCCCCCTGTTACCAGTAACCATAGGAGTCCCTCAAGGATCCATCCTCGTTTCATTGCTGTTCTCTCTATTTACCAACCACATCTCTTCATCCTCACTCACTGCCTCAGTAGAACAATATGCAGATGACACCACCCTTATATATGTGCCGCCCCTACCATAATTCTGCAAACCCTAACTCAAAATAACATCACTCTACTCTCAAACTCAGGAACCCCACACAGCCTTCCTGAAGACACTGGAGAGTATGAATGTCTCTCCAAATACCATCATTTTGGGAGACTTCAACTACCCAAACATAGACTGGGAACATTACTCAAGCCCCAACACCCTACCCCAAAGGTTCCTAGAATTCATAAACTCAAATGCAATGGAACAACTAGTCACCATTCCCACAAGAGGAGACAATATACTAGACCTGATCATCACACACATGGAGACAAAATGCTCCACACCGGAAGTACATCCCTCTTTGGTAAGATCAGACCATAAATTAATCTCACTGGAAATCCACATCCCGCCCCCACCCCCTGCACAAAAGACCACAGTGAAGAACTTCTCAAAAGCAAACTTCACACTTCTTAAGACTGAAGTGGTATCTTTCAAGGCCCCTGGGCCAGTGGAAACCACAACCCACACTGCTGAATCTTTTGCAAATGCCTTCTATGGGCACCTTCAAGAATGCATGGATCATGCAATCCCAAATAAAACCAAGACCCATTCCCCAAAGGCAGGCCGGTCTGGTGGACCCCAGCCATGAACAAACTTTACAACAGGAGGAGGAAGCTACTACATGACAGAGCAAAATCCCTAAAAGGGAAGGCATCTCTGATCAGTACTAGCAAAAAACTACGATCACTCATAAAATCATCCAAGGCCAACTTTGAGAGAAAAATCGCAAAAGACACAAAAGACAATCACAAGGCCTTCTTTAGCTATGTTAGAAACCTGGGTGGAAACTCCCAGATGTGTTCAGAGTTAGTCCAAAATGACACAAAATACACTGAACCCACTGACATTGCCAACATTCTGGCAGACAGGTTCAGTGCAAATTTCTCCTCCCCCTCCCCCCCCCAAAGGAGAAATAACCATCCCAGCAGAGTGTAGCCTCCCTAACATCTCAGATGTCCAGGTGAGAGCCGCCCTCTCTAAAGCTAAAAACACAGCATCAATGGGACCGGATGGTGTCCCGGGCTGTGTGCTACATGAACTCCAAGAGGAACTAAACCCACACATAAGGCTGCTGTTTAATCTTAGCCTTACTACAGGATACGTACCCAAAGAGTGGCGTACGGCAACAGTGGTCCCACTTCACAAAGGCGGTGCTTCTACGGACCCTGGAAATTACCGCCCCATAAGCTTGATGAGCCTGGTCTGCAAAGCTATGGAGAGGATCATTATCGAACTCATAAACAGACATTGGGGACCTACAGACATTTGATCCTACCCAATTTGGCTTTGTCAAGGGCAGATCCTGCCTTTTGAACTTGGGTCGACTTTTTTGAAACAGTCACTAAGGCCATTGATGAGGGCAAGGCAGTTTACACAGCCTACCTTGACCTTGAAAAAGCCTTTGACACAATATCCCACTCGGGCATCATAGACAAACTCACCAGCTTAAATATAAACTCATATGTCACAAGATGGGTTGCAAACTGGCTCAAGGACAGAACCCACAGGGTCAGAGTTGCTGGAGCTATGTCAGACTCAAAGCCAGTCACAAGCGGTGTCCCACAGGGCTCAGTCCTGGGACCCCTCTTGTTCGGCATTTATTTTTCCGAGGTACAGGCAAACATAGGAGGATTGTGCCTGACAAAGTTCGCAGATGACTGCAAACTGGGCGCCATAATTGATACTCCAGCGGACACAAACATCCTTCAGAGAGGTCTCATAGAAACGGATAATTGGTGCCAGAGCCATGGCTTTAAGCTGAACGCCAAAAAATGTATAGTCATACCCTTTGGGAAAAACAAGGTACCGACAAATTACCACATAGGCGGTAATCCATTAAGTACGGAAGAGGTAATCAGGGACCTAGGGACCCAGGTTGACAGTAACCACTCATTTGACACTCACATTGCCAAAGTGGTTAGGAAGACCTTCTATATTGCCCACCTTATCATGAAGGGTTTCACATCTAGATCAAGAGAGGTCATTGTGCCCCTGTACTCTTCTCTTATCAGGCCAATGATTGAGTACAATGCCCCATTTGGGATGTATCTCACCCGACACCTGCAGCAGTTGGAAAGACCCCAAAAGTTCCTCACCAAGAGGATAAA
The DNA here is from genome assembly GCF_019279795.1 of Protopterus annectens. NCBI lineage: Eukaryota > Metazoa > Chordata > Ceratodontiformes > Protopteridae > Protopterus > Protopterus annectens. The sequence goes on from NC_056741.1 coordinate 377,798,890, forward strand.
GGGTCTTAAACATATGTCATATGCTGCCCGACTGAAAAAACTCCAGCTCTATTCAGTCACATACCGCCTACTCAGAAGTGATCTGTGCCTGACGTACAAGGCCATGTCCAATCCTGAATTAATGGACATGCTCCACCTTAGAAAATCCAAATCCATCAGAGCCATGAGAACAAGTGACTTAAACCTCAACACAGAAATAAATAGAACGTGCTGGAGGGACAGATTCATAACCCAGAGGCTCCCTACACTCTGGAACAGAATCCCAGTCCATGTTAGGCAGAGCCCTTCACCGACTCTATTCAAGAGAAATCTCGACGAGTGGATGGGAGATCGTAGGTTTACCCCGGGGGTCATCTCTGTGTCACTACTAGACAGAGGCATAGTAAACTAAACCCTAAAAGGGCGTAGTATTCTCATCCTAAGGGGTGGTGTAAGCCACATACACTCTGGCTAGGCTTATAAATGCCCTAGGGCAGATAGCCTAGTACGAACCTATGAACCTACCTGAAACTTGGTTCACTAACACCAAACTTATACTTAATCCCAAAAAACTAAACTAATTCTTTTCAGCCCTGGTAGAGCTCCTTCTCTAAATAATGATTTCACCATCATCTCCAAAGATAACATTCAAATCACTCCAACCACACACACTAAACTGTTAGGTGTAGAAATTAACAATAACCTGGAATTTGACATCCACATAGCACAAACCATCAAGAAAGTTAACACAAAGCCTGGACTCCTCTATAGGAACCAATAGTTTATTACTAAACATACTAAACAACCCATTGCAAGGACTCGCCTCCTATCCATCCTTCTCTATGCCTCACCTATCTTGACTAATCTCCGCCAAACAGATCTAAATAAAATGGAATCTTGTTATAACAGAATTGCCAAGTTTGCTACTGAAGCTTCTTATAGGTCTCATCACTGTCTATCCCTTAAGCAGCTCAATTGGCTTGAGTTGCCTCAAATACTTGTCTCAATCAACTCTCTATAGCACACAAGCTCTACTACCTTCCTGATACATCCCCAGCACTCCAGCATCTAATTCAGCCCCACACTACCTCAGGAGCCTTAAGATCTAGTAACCAGAACCTCGTAACTGTCATCAAACATAAAAACGAATGCTGGCAGCCCTCTTTGCCTGCAACACTGCCAAAATCTGGAACTCACTACCGAGTCAAATAACTTCTACCACCCCCATTATTCAATTCAAAAAACTCCTAAAACCTATTATGTAAACAACTGGCTTTGCTCATGCCATTCCCCAGGTTAATTCACTCCAAGTGACTGTTGCATGGCTTCTGTTCAGAATAAACAGTTTACCCTAAAAGAATGTTAACTTGTTGAGTCTTAACGTACAGAACTAATAACTCCCCTTACCAAACTTAACTTACAGAACTAATAACTCCCTTTACTAAATCAGCAAACATTACCTAATATCTTAAACAATAGTGTGCTTTGATGTATATTATATACATCACTACTTGTCTATTTTTATGAATTGTTAACCTCTACTTTACTGTGTATTCTTACAATATTTCTAATATGTTTGCTGCATTTATTTTTTTCTCTCATGTATTGTAATTGTATTTTGGAGCTTTTCTCCCTAGGCCTCTGCTGAAAATGGACCTGTGTCCAATCGGACTTTCCCGGTAAACAAATGTAAAATAAAAAAAAATAAATAAAATGCGTTTGACCCCCCCCCCCCCCCCCCCCGTACCATAGAAGGTTGCAGGCTCACACCAGAGGGTAATGGCAAAAAAGGTAAGTGGTGTATGGACTGGCTTAAAGTAACAACAGATTCACAGACTGTATTCCAAGGCATGTTTTTCTTGACCTTTTTGCTTTTAGGTACTGCTAGATTTGATTAGGGGGGAGGTAGCCATATCAGGTTCCATCAAAGCAGGGGAAAAATACCAGTCAGCATAATATATGGACACTATTACAGGCTAAGGACAGCAAGAATAGAAAATATGACTACATCATTTCTAATGCACTAGACCAGTTTGCCTCATCCCTCACAAGGGGTGATAACATTCTAGACTTGGTTCCCACTAACATGGGCAACCACTGCACCACCCCAACAGTAAGTTCTTCCCTGGTCAGATCAGACATTCGGTCCGTCTCATTCAAAGTTTCTATTCTGCCCAACCCCCACCCCCAGCAGTAACCAGGCTAAGAAACTTCTCAAAAGCTGACTACAACCTCCTAAGGGAAGGTATCAGTAGCTTCATACTACCACCCCCCTCAGAGGATGCAGACAACTATGCTGAACAGTATGCCAATGCAGTATGCAAGCACCTGTACAACTGCATGGACTCAGCCATACCCAACAGAACTAAAACCTGCTCCTCAAGGAAACACAAACCTATCTGGTAGACATTCTCTATTAACGGGCTTTACAACAAAAGGAAGAAACTGTTGTCAAAGGGTAAAAAGGCACAAATTCTCAATTGGAAAAACTCCCTCCTTAGCCTCAACAAGCAAATTAGATCACTAGTGAAAACCTCTGAAGCAAATTGTGAATTGAAACTAGCCTCCGAAACAAAGGGTAAACACAAAAACTTCTTCAGTTACATCAGGAACCTCCATGGCAACGTCCAGGTTTGTTCTGAATTAGTTCTTAATCATACCACTTACACTGATCCCGCTGACTTAGCCAACCTGCTAGCAGATAGGTTCAGCGCAAACTTCACCCCCCTGCTCCCCCAGGCCAATTCGACACTCCCAATACTTGTCCCGCACCTCGCATCTTCATAGATCAAGTGTTAAAGGCCCTATCTAAGGCAAGGGACATAGCTTCCGTGTGACCTGATTGTATTCCAGATTGTATTCTGCACCATCTCCAGCAAGAAATAGTTTCACCATTGAGCACCCTATTCAACCACGGCCTAAGTACAGGCTTCATTCCAGGAGAGTGGAGAACTGCCATTGTCATCCCCTTGCACAAAGGTGGTGCCACTACTGACCTTGGAAACTATAGCCCCATTAGCTTGACAAGTCTTATCTGTAAAGCAATGGAGCGTATTATTATGGACCTCATAAAAAAGGAAATGGGCAAAATCCAAGCATTTGACCCCACCCAGTTCAGATTAGTCAAGGGCAGATCTTGCCTGTTGAACCTGGTTGACTTTTTTGAAACTGTCACCAAGGCCCTGGATGACGGAAAGTCAGTACATACAGCTTACCTTGACCTGGCCAAAGTCTTTGACCCAATCCCCCACTCAGGCACCATCAAAAAGCTAACACAACTTGGCGTAAATCCCTATCTCATCAGGTGGGTGGCAAACTGGCTCACCGATAGGACCTACAAGGTCAAAATAGGTGCTTCCACCTCCGACAGCAGACCTATCACTAGTGGTGTTCCCCAGGGATCTGTCCTGGGACCCCTACTGTTTGGCATCTATTTCTCAGAGGTCTAAGCAAAGACAAAAGGCCTGTGACTGACCAAGTTTGCGGATTGTAAGTTGGGTGCTGTCACTGACTCCCCAAATGATGTTAACATACTCCAAGAGGGACTCACAGCAACAAATAACTAGTGCCAAAGTCATCGCCTTAAGTTAAACGCAAAAAAATGTATCATCATATCATTTGGCAAAAACACGGCACCTACTGATTACCCCATCAACGGCAACCCCCCTAAGCACACAACCTCTGGTGAGACCTGGGTACACAGGTTGACAACAATCTCATATTCGACCATCATGTAGTGGCAGTGGTCAGAAAAGTCTTTTACTTGGTTCATCTCATAAGTAAAGGGAATGCATCTAGGAAAAAGGAGGTTATTATTTCTCTGTACTCCTCCCTCATTAGGCCAATAACCGAGTACAATGCCCCGGCTTGGTATGTGCATCTCCAAACACCTGCACCAGCTGGAATGGCCACCAAAATACCTCATAAAGAGAATCCATGGCCTCCTCTAACACCCGTCCTATGTGGACAGGCTCAAATCACTATCACTCTTCTCTGTACCGTACAGATTGAGGTGATCTATGTCTCGCCTCCAAGGCAATCTCAACCCTGCCCTACTAGAGATGCTCCATATCCATAAGTCTGACTCTTCACGCATTACCCGATCAAAAGGCCTAAATCTAATATGCGACACTAACATAACCTGCTGGAGAGACAGGTTTGTCTCCCACAGGCTGCCCCATCTCTGGAACAAACTTCCCATACATATCAAAGAGAGTACATCGCTGACCATCTTCAAGCAAAATCATGATGAGTGGATGGGAAACCACAAATTTGTCTCGAGTTCCACCTGTGTCCCTCAATGACAGGGGCGACAGGTGCTAAACTCTTGGCTAGGCTTGTAAGGTCCCCAGGGCCATTAGTCTACTAACCTCCTATGATCCTATGTCTCCACACAGCATATAGGCTAAACTGCATAAAATATAGCAGAACCGTTTAAAATGTGCCAAGCCTTGTTCTACAATCTGAACAGTGTAGTAAAACAACAAACAGTCACAGTACCAAGTAAAATTCACTTGTCAAAAGACGGTCAAAAAATCAAAGTTCTTAAATCAAAGAGAAACCTTTTAAAATAACAAAGCCTTTACTTCCCCCCTTTTCGGAAATGATACAATCTCCACAGAGAATACAAATGTAAGTTGCTCTAAAATAGTGATTCAATGATAAAAAACGACTATACCAGTGTTAAATCAGTAGTAAATATCATATAAAAGAAGGAAAAAGTAAAAAAAAAAAAAAAAAGAAAAAGAAGTTATGTCTTGCTATAACGTTCCATCTGTGTTGTTCATCATCTTTCTTTCATCACTGATGAGTTTGGTTCCGGGCCCTTGAAACAGAGTCGGCCTTTTTACCAAGCTGGAGCCAGGCAAAAACTCTCCAGCTAAACTTCTACCCAGAATGCCCTTCTCCCTGTTACCTCAGATCGAGTTTGCTGGAGATAGAGAAGTAAAGCCAAGGCTACTTCTGAGCAAATACCCTAGGGCACCAATTTGACACAAAGGATCCCCCAGAAGCCTTTTTGGGGAAGGAGCGTGGGAAGTGATGAATGAAAGAAGATGAACAACACAGACGGAACGTTATGGTAAGACATAACTTCTTTATCTGATGTTGTTAATCTTCTTTCCATTCATCGCTGATGGGACAGAATCCCAAGCTACCTTGAGGTCCATGGGCGGCCCTTATGGAAGAACATTACTGAATACCACTGAGCCGAAGGCAGCTCTTCCTCTGGAGACTAAGTCCAATTTGTAATGATTGATAAAGGTAAGGGGCTTGGCCCAAGTGGCTGCAGCGCAAATGTCATCCATGGAAGCTCTGGAATGGAAAGCCACAGATGCTGCCATAGATCTAGTGGAGTGAACTTTAACTTTTGGCATAGGTTCTTTCATGAGAGAGTAGATGAAACGTATGCAGTCCCTTAGCCATTTTGATAATGTAACCTTTGAAGCAGCATTTCCCATTCTGGGCCCAGAAAAGGAGATGAAAAGCTGTTTGGACTTACGGATAGGTTTGGTCCTGTCTAGGTAAAATCTCAGTTGCCTATGTACATCTAAGGAGTGTAGGCAGTACTCTCCTTTGTTGGAAAAATTCTGAAATAACAATGGTAAGTCAATGGTCTGGTTAATGGAAAATTCAGAAACAACTTTGGGAAGGAAGGATGGATTCATCTGAAGTGATACTCTGTCTTTATGGAAGACCAGATAAGGCCTCTTGATACACAATGCCTGCAGCTCTGAGCGACCGACATGATGGCTACTACGAACAAAGATTTCCAGGACAAGAACTTTAGATCACACTTTGCTGCGGATTCAACGGGTTTTTGAGTCAAAGACTGAAGGACTAAGGAGAGGTTCCATGGTTACACAGGCTGTCTTGTCTGGCAGGAGGTCTGATATGAGAGGTTCCCTTGAGAAAAGCTTTGCATAGACATAAAGAGATGAGAGGAGTGCCATCTATGCCACAGTGGAAATTAGAAATTGTGGCCAGGTGTACTCGTATGGTAGAGGCAGAGGCTCCATTATCAAAAAACGTAGCCAAGTATTGCAGCACCGCAGTCACTGGAGCCGAAAATGGGTCTAGGATGTTAGCCTTAGACCAGATGGAGAACCTTTTCCATTTATCCTGATATAGTCTTCTGGTGGATGGTTTATGAGAGGCCAGAATGATGTCTCGAACAGGTGAAGAGAGATTAGCTTGCCCGGCAACTAACGGAAGTGGAGAAACCAAGCTGTCAACTTGAGACTGGACAGATTCGGATGGCTCAACCCTTGGGGAAGAGTAATCAGATCTGGAAGAGGATCCAGAATCCACGGCGGATATACCAGGCAAGGCCAAAGGAAGGGGAACCAAAGTTGTCGAGGCCAGAACGGGGCTATGAGGATCACCTTGCATCTCAACCAAAGAGCTTTCTTTAGAAATTGTGGAATAGGGGAATGGAAGGATAAGCGTAAAGAAGTCCCGTGGGTCAGTCATGGATCAGAGCGTCCCTCTGGGACTCCCGCTCTGGGGAAACAGGGCAAAGCAGCTGCTGCACTTGTTGTTCAATGGGGAGCCGAAAAGATCGCAGCAAGGCTGGCCTCAGTAGCTGAAGATTCCTGTCGCCACCTCAGGATTGAGGGACCACTCGTGAGGCAGGAGGATGCATCTGCTCAGTTTGTCTGCAATTACGCTGGAACTCCCAGGGATATGCGTTGCTATCAAAAAGCGGTTGGAAGCCATCGCCCACTGCCAAATTCTCAAGGCCTCTTGACACAGAGGGTAGGACTTGGCTCCTCCTTGCTTGTTGATATACCAGACCACTGACATGTTGTCTGACTGAACTGCAATTGTCCCAGAAAGGAGAACCGAATGAAAAGCCTGCAACGCTAATAGCACTGCTCTCAGTTCCAGAACGCTGACATGCAGGTGGGCCTCTGAGGTGGACCATGCACCTTGGACTGTCTTTCTCTGGAAATGGCTCCCCCACCTGATCAGGAAAGCATCCGTGGTCACAATGGCCCTGGGCTGAGGGGATTGAAATGGGTAATTCCAAAATTCTGTGTCTGGCCTCAACCACCAAAGAAGGTCCTGTTTGCAGGGGTTGGTTATTTGAATCTGGTAATTGAGGGGGTGATAGTTTGGGAACCATTGACAAAGAAGGAGCCAGTTGTAGTATCCGCATGTGTAGCTTCGCTAGCGGCAGTAATGGAATTGAAGCTGCCATAGATCCTAGGGCCTGAAGAACTTCTCTTGCTGAAACTTTTGTTTGACAGAGTATGACTCTGAGCTGGAGCCTCAATCGCTGGAGTCTGTGAGTTGGGAGTGACACTAGACAGGACCAGGTATTGAACACTGTTCCAATGAATTCTATTTGTTGTGTAGGAATACGGTTTGACTTCTCCCAGTGTATTGCTATTCCCAAATATTTTGCCAGAGAGTGTATAATTCAGTGCTTTTACCAGAAGACGCTAGGTGGTGGCGGGGAGGAGTCAGTCGTCCAAATATGGAAACACCCAGAATCCTTGCAGTCTCAAGTGAGCTGTGACCACTGCCATGCACCTCGTGAACACTCTGGGGGCTGTAAGAGACTGAACGGCAGGGCACAAAAATGATAATAACTGGCCCCTAGCTGGAAGCGAAGCAGACTCCTGGAGCGTCTGTCCATTCTGATGTGGTAATACGCATCCCGGAGATCTATCGAGCAGATCCAATCGTCTTCCCATAAAAAAAGGAGAATGGACTGAACCATGACCATTTGGAATTTGGTTTCGGTGACAGACCTGTTTATGCTGCTGAGATCCAAAATGAATCTCCAGTCCCCTGTCTTTTTTGGCACCATAAAGAATCTTGAGTAGAATCCGGATCAGCATTGGTCTGGTGGGACTGGATGGATGACTTTTTTTTCGAGACAGCTTTATTATCTCTGAAGCTGCTTCTTCCCTTTGACTGGGTGGAATGTCGGGAAGCTTTTTTGGAAGATTAGTTAACAAGAAAGGGGAATGGTGTAACCTCTGGTGATTATACTCTGCACCCACCAATCGGTGGTAATAGATTGCCAGGCAGCTTGGTGCAGTAAAACGACCCCCAATTGCTTCCAGAGACAAGAAATTTGGCCGCTCCACAGGAGTGCTGATAAAGCTGCTCAGAGAAGGAGTCCCTGGAGCCTTGGTTAAGAGGACCCCCTCTCCCTCTGTAGGGGCATCTTCCAGAATTGTTACCCCCTCTGCCCCTGGGGGTATCATCACCACGTGCGGCATGGAAAGGACCCTGTGATTTTTTATACCACATTTTCCCACTCCTCTGACATGTTGAGGGTTGGAAAATCATAGGCCTACAGCAGACAGGGTCTTTCCGTCTTGCTCGCACCTGGCTAGCGTGTCCTTCGCTTTGGAGCCAAAGAGGGACGATGCTTCGATGGAAGCATTCAAAAAGGACTTGAAGAGGTCCACGAGATCACAAATGCGCATCCAGGCATGACGCCTCATGGACAATGCCCGAACCCACTGCTCTAGCCGCCCCTTCGGTCGCATGTGATAGCAACCTCATGAACGAGTTGGATATCGATTCCAGGGTTGCGAGCTGCGAGGCCACTATGTCCCTGACCTCGTCAGACAGCTGTCCTGCGAGTGTCCCAGAGAGTTCGGAGATCAAGTCCCTCTGGAGCCTCGTAAAATGTGCCAAATATTTCAGGGACCATATAGCAAAGTTCCTGATGCAAAAACTCGCTTCCCAAGTCTGTCCACCATCCGGGACTCCCTGTTGCGTGGGTGGACAGCAGGACATTCCTCAGCCAAGTCCTTTTCCGTGGCCGCCGCCGCCACCACCATAGTATTGACTGGTAAGCCTCTGGACCAATATGGGTTCTCCTCGGGAGGGGAAAGAATTTTGCAGGTCTCCGAGGAATCACCTCAATGGAATCAGGGTCCTTCCAAGAGTGCTGCACAATGAGCTTATCGGCAGGTGGGGTCACCCCAAGAGGTAGAAGGCTGGATGTGGAAAGCCTGCAGGAACATGGACTCAGACTCCTCAGATGAAGGGCTGGAGGGCTTACAGTCACCTCTCTGTTTTATAAAACAAGTGCGGAAAGTGCCTAAAAGTAACTAGTAACCAAAATGTAGGCACCAGACACCAACCATTCACTTCACAGAGCCTTTACTGAAGCACAAAAGCAACCAACACAAACGCTATACACACACTGTTCCATGTTTTCGTCCTATAACTTCATCTGATGAGCGTACTAAATCACAAAACCTGTTTAAATACCTTAAATCTCCCCACGTAGCCAATGTGGTTTAACTTCCAATTAATTATGCAAACAGTTTTAGTAGCTGAAATCCCCTAAATAAAAACGGTAACAAATAAATTATTTAATACATTTTGGTGTATTAAAATCAATTTTAAAAACAATTAATATAATTCATATTAAAAACCATAAACTACTTTAATACTTTAAGAATGAATAAACAGTAAATAATAAATATACACTGTTAATGAAACTTCATACAAATGTGTGGTGTAAGGGCACCATCTTGTGGACAATGTTGAAACCATTATTTTGGTCCATCTAAAAAAATATGTATCAAGTGCATGCACTAGATAATACAATACAGATATTAAAAATATTAAAATTATTAAATGCTGGGTTGTACAATAAAACTTGATTAAATAAATGTGTACTATAGATGATTGATGTTGAATAATATTGGAAGTCTCATAATTTGGCCAATCTAAGCTTCAGTACTGGCATTAGGGAAACAGTGTTGTTTAGACCTGGGTGCCTACTGGCCTCTAAAACTACCTGTCAGTAACGCTCCCTATACTCTAACCTAGTTTCCCATGGGCCTCCTCTTGGATCCATAGGCACTATTTCTATAACAAAAAAAAACAAAATTCAGCCCCTATACATGTGTGTGTGTGTTTAAGCAAAGTATTGTCATCATACATTCTCCTAATGTCGTACAAATGTTCGTACACACTTTGTATGAATTTCCTATCCATTTTTCCCACATAGAATGAATCACATATTTTACACAAAGCTAAATATATAATCCCTTTTGTGTTACAATTGGCATACTCATTGGTACTAATATTCTTGTTCCTAGATTTCAAGTGTACAATATCACCTGTCAAAATATTTGAACATTGGGCACAACCCCCACATTTAAATGTACCTTTCCTGTTACTTAAATAGCCTCCATTCCTGTTGTAAGGTGTACCTCTCTCTAACAAGTTTTTATTACTACTACCCTTATGGTATATACATTTAAATCTCTCAAAAGCCCCCAAAAGATCCTTGTGGAAGTCCAAGCCATCTTTAACATTACTGGGGTATTTACATACCCTTAATCCCTGTGGTACAATTTTTAACTGCAGTGTTTTAAATAAGCATTATCTACTTCCCACATCTTATAGGAAAATATCAGTATGTTTAAACGATTTGTTGTTGGAAGGCCTTATAGATAGGGAAACGTACAATTTTTTGCATGTAGAAAAATCTAGAATCCTGTCCATTTTCGGTATTCTGAAGGTGCACAAGAACCCCATAATTACCCCTCTAAAACCTATTGTTTCTGCAGAGGGGTCCATTACTGCACCTTTAGCTAAATACATTAATCATAAAGTAAAAATAAAAAAATGTTTTGAGAAATGATAACATTTTAAATGATTCCTGGGACTTCTTAAAATGTTTGAATGATACACTGTATTCTGATAACCTATATGTTTCATTACTCTAGATGTGGTTGACCTATTTACATGTATACCACATGACATTGGTTTAAGGTGGTTTGAGGAGTCTTCAGCTGATTTTAGAGACATCTCCTTTAATTAATTCTGGACAGTTTTAATTTTAATGGATTTAGTTTTGAAGAATAATTTTATATTTTTTGAAGGAGAGTACTATAGACAACTCAGAGGTGTAGCAATGGGTGCACATTGCGCACCTACACATGCCAACATCATCCTTTCATACTGGGAAAACAATTAAGTACTTATCTCCGAGTATAGACAATAATGGAAATTTTACAGACTTTTTTTAGACAATATATGTCTTTTTTTGGGTCAGCACAGAGAGTATGTTTAAAGAATGTTTAGACTATTTAACTGTAACCACAAATTTTTTAAAGTTCACCTATGAATTTAACAGTGTAGAGATGATGTACTTGGATGTCAACATACAAAAAAACAATAAAGGCTTTAGATCTAAAATATTCAGGAAAAAGACTTTTTCCAATTCATACCAACACTCTACTAGTACCCATCCCCCCTATCAAAAAAAAAAGAGGGGTAGTAAAGGGACAGTTGGTGCGTGCAAGTAGGATGACCTCTGACTACAATGATTTTTCAAACTGAGTGTGATGTTTTTGAAGAAACTAATCTTGGACAGAGGTTATCCTAGTGAAATGTTGACTGAAATATACACAAAAGTATTAACAGCAAGGAAAACAAGGTTTGCCCCAATACTTGGGAAAAAACAACTATATTCATGAAAAAGCCAACTTGGATGCAAGTAATGGAAATGACGCACATTATTCTGCACTCACATATGATGGGGAAGTAGGATTAGTGAGGAAAATAATTGAGAATGAATGGAACAAATTTGCAAAAATATCGGATTTGAATCCTATTTTTAATAAAACATTTAAATGTATAAACCATAAGGGTAGTAATATTAAAAACTTGTTAGAGGTACACCTTACAACAGGAATGGAGGCTATTTAAGTAACAGGAGAGGTACATTTAAATGTGGGTTGTGCCCAATGTTCAAATATTTTGACACGTGATACGGTACACTTGAAATCTAGAAACAAGGATATCAGCACCAGTGGGTATACCAAATGTAACACAAAAGGGATTATATATTTAGCTTTGTGCAAAATATGTGATTCATTCTATGTGGGAAAAACAGAAAGGAAATTCAAACAATGTATACGAACATTTGTACGACATTAGGAGAATGTATGATGACAGTGCTTTGTTTAAACACACACATATGTATAATGGCTGCATTTTGTTTTTTTTTGTTATAGAAATAGTGCCTATGAATCCAAGAGGAGGCCCCTGGTAAACTAGGTTAGAGTATAGGGAGCTTTACTGGCAGGTAGTTTTAGAGGCCAGTAGGCACCCAGGTCTAAACGACACTGTTTCCCCAACGCCAGTACTGAAGCTTAGATCTGTCAAATTATAAAACATCCAATCTTATTCAACATCAATCATCTATAGTACACATTTATTTAATCAAGTTTTGTTGTACAATCCAGCATTTAATAATTTTAATATTTGTACTGTATTATCTAGTGCATACACTTGATACATATTTTATGTTATTTCAGATGGACCAAAATAATGGTTTCAACATTGTCCACTAGATGGTGCCCTTACATCACACGTGTATGAAGTTTCATTAACAGTGTATATTTATTATTTTCTATGTATTCATTCTTAAAGTATTAAATTAATTTATAGTTTTAATATGAATTATATTAAAATTGTTTTTAAAAATTGATTTTAATACACAATATATTAAATAATTTGTTACTGTTTTTAGTTAGGGGATTTTAACTACTAAAACTGTTTGCATAATTAATTGGAAGTTAAACCACATTGGCTACTTGGGGAGATTTAAGGCATTTAAACTGGTTTTGTGATTTAGTAGGCTCATCTGATGAAGTTATAGGAAGAAAACGTGGAACAGTGTGTGTATAGCGTTTGTGTTGTTGGTCGCTTTTGTGCTTCAATAAAGGCTCTGTGAAGTGAACAGTTGGTGTCCGGTGCCTACATTTTGGTTACCTCTCTGTTTTAGCATTTCCAGGATGTCTCCAAAGGAGACATCATCAGGAGGTGACTGTGGGAACCCTTCACCATCATTGTAATCTGTGTCTTCCATTAAGGACTCTTCGGGTGAGTCCATGTGCTTCCTCTAGCACATCCTCTTTCGAGGGGGCTCCTCAGTGGGGGTCTCTGAAGAGGACTCGGAAGAGCGGGTACCCTGAAAAGGGGTGTCCTGCGGCTTCTCTGCCCGGTGCCTGGGGCGGCGGTCTGTGGCAGCTGCAGCTCAGGGTGCGAAAACTGGGGTTCCAACATCAAAAGAGTGCTTCCAGAAGTGAGAGCCCTCTCCATCGCATGGAAAGAAGGTCCAACCGAAGAGGGATGGGAGCCTGGAACCAAAAAAGACAACCTTGGGACTGGGGTCACACCCCGCTCCAAAGAACGCACCCCACAGATGGAGCCCCAAGCAGGATCGGTGTGGACTTGGTTATCGGCACCAAGGATGGGACAGAGGACAAACACGGCTCCGTGCCCCGGGCTGAGGTGCCCGCCTGCAATCCTCAGATTGAGGAAGGACCGGTTCTGCAGGAACCGAAGACCAAAGGGGCAAACCCGGAGCCTGAGTGAGGTCCACTACAGGCGTCGAGGTGTTGAGTTCCAAGAAGGACATCCCAGCAGAAGGCTTCGGAACCGAAATGGACAAAGGAGGAGTGTAAGAAGGAGTCTGTGGAGAAACCAACCCAAGTCCGGCAGGCAGATGGGTCTTAGAAAGTGTGGGTATCCCCCTGGCTACCAACAGCTGGTCCACAAGACGCACCACATCGTGTTCTGACAGGCTCCTGGTGGATTTAGTGGATACTCCGGACGCAGAGTCAGGACGGTCAATGAACAGGCTATACATCTGGCCAAGGTCTGCTGGCACCAAAGTCTCAGGTTTCGAGACCGGGAGTAATGGAGTCAAATCTAACTTGGTTGGAAAAACGCTCGGTGCCCAAGTGGCACATGGAGCCGAAACAGTTCTAAAATCGTAACTGACGAAGGTATCGAAGGCGTGCCCTGAGCCATAGTGGCCACAGGTGTCGCAGTCATAGTAAGCGTAGTGAGGTCTATTAACGGTGCCAGAGGAAGGACCGGTGCCGAAGTTGGCGCTGGTACCGTAGGTTTCGAGATGCTTGGAGGCAACAAGGACAGAGCCGTAAAGGCAGATTTATGCTCAGCGGACAACTTTGGGACCTTTGATTTCACAGGCTTACCCTGATCACCTGATGGTGAGGAGGGAACAGAGTAGCACCTCTTTTTGTCTTTAGTAGGAGGGGTTGAGACCTCCATCACAGAAATGGCCTCTGAAAAGAGAAACTTAAGTAACCCTTTCAGTATCAGTTTATTTTTGCGCTCATTAAGAGTACGCTGACTGAAACTGACAAATGTCACTAGGAGGTTGCACCAAAAATGGGGAACCCCCAAACAGTATAGACAATCATCATGAGAATCACTATTGGGTAACTTGCCATTACATGAAACACAATGCTTAACACCTGAAGTACTTTTCTTATCAGACTTCTTGATAAAGAGACACCACAGGCAAAAAGTACAGTTTTGTACCTACCATAAATGTAGATGTTCGAAGATCCACATTGCTGCAGTCCTTACACTTGGGATAGTCCGCTGTCCTCGGTCGGCCCGAATATCAAAGTATAAGGCTGACGTCGGTCAAGGCGCATTTGACTGACATCAGGACGTCAGGGTACAAATGCGCATGACCGACGTCATATCCTCAGTCTTTTCTTGCCCCAGATGTCAGAAGACCCTAAAAATAAAGGTCAAAACCAAAAGACAGCAAACAACCAACCAACCACCCTTGCACTAACTATATGTACAATATATACAATATACACAATATGTACAACCCAACCCACACAACCGCCTCTAACTACAGAGGGAAGGAGGGAGGTTGACTGCAGCAATGTGGATCTTCAACATCTACATTTATGGTAGGTACAAAACTGTACTATGTTCTTCATCTCACATTGCTGCAGTCCTTACACTTGGGTAGAATCCCAAAGCAGAGGTAAGGGAGGATGGCTAACTACAAGGAAGCAGGAGCTGCCAAAATGCCCTGCAAAACAGCAGTGGCAAAACCAGCCCTGGATTTAGAGTAAAGTGGCAGGTGATAATGCCTAGAGAAAGTGTGCACTGAACTCCAAGTAGCTGCCTCCAAAATATCCTTGGTTGCCACTCCCCTCAAAAAAGCTGTTGATGTGGCAGTAGCCCTAGTGGAATGAGGTCTAATCCCAGCTGGAATCTCCTTGCCATGATGGGAATAACAGAAAGCAATGCAAAACCCAATCCACTTAGAAATAGTTTGTTTTGACACAGGCTTGCCCTGAGAACTCAAAGCAAAAGAAACAAACAACTGCTGAGACTGCCTGAACCCTTTAGTTCTGTCCAAATAATAACGCAACTGCCTGTGTACATCTAAAGTGTGCAAAATCTTTTCCCCTTTATTTTGGGGATTTGCATAAAAAGTAGGCAAATGAATAGTTTGGTTTAAAGCCACACTAGAAACCACCTTAGGCATAAAGGAAGGATTAGTACGTAATGATACCCTATCCTTATGGAAAATCAAGAAAGGCTCAACCGCCATAAGGGCCTGCAATTCAGAAACCCTTCTTGCAGAGGTAATTGCCAACAAAAAAGCAGTCTTCCATGATAAATATTTCAACTCAGAAGTAGCTGCAGGCTCAAAAGGTTGTAGAGTGAGTTTCTCCAACACAAAATTGAGATCCCAAGCAGGAGTAGGAGCTCTTCGTGGGGGTCTTATATTCTTTGCCCCTCTAAGAAATTGCTTGAACAAAGGATGTGAAAACAATGGTGGGTCGCAATCATAGTGAGCCGAAATTGCTGCAGCATGAACCTTAATAGAAGAGAAAGACAAACCTTTGTCCAGTAACTCAGTAAGATATTGAAGAGCCACACTCAAATTAGGCTCAGAAACATCAAAATCTTTTGCTGCACTCCAAAATAAAAATCTCTTCCATTTATCTGCGTACACTTTCCTTGTACTAGGCCTTCTAGCTTCCAAAATCACATTCAAAACTTGTTGTGGAAGCTGAGACCCTCTATGGTTCAAAACAGAATATGCCAGGCCGTTAGGTGAAGAGAGTGAAGTTTGACATTCAGCAAATGGCTGTCCTCCTGTGACAACAGGTGTGGAATCGAAGGCAAAGGCCATGGAGGGTTCCGTACCAGACTTCTCAGTAATGGGTACCAGTGCTGTCGAGGCCAATCTGGAGCTATTAAAATCATCCTTGGCTTGTCCTGTCTGACCTTTAGAAGTACCTTTGGGAGGAGAGGCAGAGGAGGAAAGGCATACACATGAAGATTGCTCCAATTGAAAGAAAGAGCGTCCACTTTCCAAGCTCTGGGATGAAACCTTTTTGTGCAAAACTTTGGCAGCTGATGGTTTAGTGGAGAAGCGAACAGATCTATGTCTGGAGTTCCCCATGACACTGTCAATTTCAGAAATACATGAGGATCCAATTTCCACTCGTGGGGATCCATAATTCGTCTGCTCAACACATCTGCTAAGGAGTTCTGTGCTCCTGGCAGAAACCTTGCCTGAAGATTGAGCTGCAAACTGAGAGCAGTCTCCCACAAAATCATTGCTTGCCTGCATAGAGGATAAGAATGTTCCCCTTGCTTGTTGATGTACCACATGACAGTTGTGTTGTCTGTTAGAATCAACACCTGCCCTGGAAGAAGTAAATCCTTGAAAGCTATTAATGCAAACTGGACTGCTAACATCTCCTTCAGGTTGATATCTAGATGTCGTAGTCTGGCAGGCCACTTGTCTTGTATCCACTTTCCATTTAGATGAGCTCCCCAAGCTTTGTCTGAGGCATCTGTCATTAAAATCTGACTCGCCTCTGGCCGGGTCACAGAGAGTCCCTTGTTTAGGTGACATTCCTGAGCCCACCACAAAAATTCCTTTTGAATGCAAGGTATTATTTGAATGACAGTGTCTAGATCCTGGCAGTGCTGTGTCCATACATTTTTGAGATACCATTGCAGCTTCCTCATATGCAGTTTGGCATTGGGAAGCACCAGAATACAAGATGCCATGAACCCTAAGGCTTGAAGGACTGTCCTTGCAGTCAGCCCGGACTGATGAGATAGCTGATGGAAGTAAAGGGATAGACTCTTTTGTTTGTCCGGGGTTAAAAGGCCATCTGGGATGCTGTATTCAGTCTCACACCCAGAAAGCACATGTCCTGAGAGGGTACTAGACTGGACTTTATTTCGCTCACAGAATACCCCAGGCATCTTAGCACTGCTATCACATATTCCAAATGATGAAGAAGCTCTTCCCTTCCTTGAGCCAGAATCAGGCAATCGTCCAAATAAGGATAGATCTGTATTCCTTTTAGCCTGAAGAAAGCTATCACTGGAGCCAGAACTTTCGTGAACACTCTGGGCAGTAGATAAGCCAAAGGGCAATGCAGAGAACTGATAGTGAGAAGTCCCAGCTCGAAAACGCAGATACTTCCTGCAACTTAGTCTGATAGGAACATGAAGGTAAGCCTCCTTGAGATCCAAAGTTACCATCCAATGATCTTTGCCCAGCAGAGGTAAAAGCTGCTGTAACGTCAACATTTTGAACTTGGGAATGTCCAGATAAGTGTTGAGGGTAGATAAATCCAAAATTGGTCTCCACGTGTTCCCCTTCTTTGGTACTAGGAACAGGCGAGAATAAAATCCTAGGCCCACTTCTGGCATAGGAACCGGCTGTATGGCCCCTATTTGGAGTAACAGAGAAACCTGCTTGTGAGCCTCTATTCTTTGTTGAGGAGGAACGTCTGGCATGCCTTTGAAAGGAGGCAAGGTATGGAAATAAAACCTGTAACCGTGGTGTATGATATCCAATACCCATCTGTCTTGGGTAATTAAACTCCAATTTTCTTTGAAAAGTGCCAACCTTCCTCCCAAAGGTGCTGCCAGACGAGAAGGCTCTGGCAGCTGAAAAGGTAGGTCATTGGGTCTGTTTACGAAAGGACTGACCCCTGCCCTCACCCGAAGACTGTGCAGGAGAACTCCCTGTTCTAGGCCTGAAAGAGCCCTGAGCTCTGCCCCTACCACGTCTAGATCTACCCCTAGACTGGGAATCATAAGAAGGATACGTCCACCCCTTAGTAGGCCAATTTCTACTAAACTTTGGAGGCTGGACCTGCAAAACATCTTTAACAGTCTGCATAGACTTAGCCTTGTCTTCCATTTTCTTTAAAACTGCCTCAACAGGAGGACCAAACAACACGTCAGATTGTAAAGGAGCATCTAAAATCCTTGTTTTAACATGTTCAGACAAATTTTGATCCCTTAGCCAGGCGTGCCTGCGAAGAACTGACCCAGTGGCAGCCACCCTAGACGAGGCCTGTACAGCATCAAAACCACATTGCAAAGAATGCTTACCCACCTGTTCAGAAACATGTACTAAATCTTGCAACTCTTTACAATCAATACCTACTGCCAGAGCATCAACCTTAGACTTCAATTGTGAAAGGAGATAGTTTTGGTATTTCAACATGTGAAACTGGCAATTCAAAGCCCTCATAGCAAGAGTGGAAGAAGTATAAACTTTCTTTCCCCATCTATCCAAGGCCCTAGCCTCTTTGTCTGCAGGAACCGGATTCTTTACAACAGAAGCCTTAACACCTTTAGGCCCCTGGCTAACAGTTTCTGGGTCCGCCCTAGGACTCTTAAAAGATACTTATGAGCTTCAGGCACCCTGTAATACCTATCCGGCTTAACAGGAGCAGGAGGCAAAGAATCAGGATTAAGAGAAGCCTCTGAAAAACATCTTCCACTACATCCAAAACAGGAGGTATAGCCAAAGGCCTATGCTGGGGTAAAACAAAAATTCCTAAGCCTTTTCCTAGAATCAGAGAAGTCTTGACCTTCCCACTTAAAATGCTCCCTCATGTAATGAAGTGTTTCTGAAAACGAAAAATCCTCAGGAGGAGAAGCAGAAGGAGTAGAATCATCCACATCAGAATCAGAATAAGGAGAGTACTCCTGCAAGTCTTCAGCCGAAGACTCTGAAACATCTGAAGCCTGCTCAAAACCCCCCAGCTCAGGCTCCATCCTAGGTCTCTTATCAGGAGGGGGCATAGAACCCCTAATCAAAGTAATCAAATCTTCTGCCATTTTAAGCATATGCTTCTTGGGCACAGTTCCTGAAGAGCTAGGGGTAACACCAACTGAAGCTAAACCTGGCCTGCCCCTGGGAGAAGCCTTTGAAACAGAAGGAGAGGGCCTAGCCACCCTAGGAAGGGAGGGGAGTATAGTAACCTGAGAAGCCCCCTCCGCCTGAATGCCTCCTGAGAGGCCACATCTTGCAATAATAAAGTCTCACCCTGGGAACACAAAGAAACCTCCGGTGGAGCCACCGGCTCCACCGACACCTCTAAAGAACCGGTGTCCGGTACAGACGGTTCTTCTAGCCTAGGCTTAACTGCTTTGTCCTTGCGCTTCTTCGAAGAAGCGGGCGTCGGAGCATCCGACGGCATTTTATAATTGCACCGCTTCCCAAAGACTAACCTTGCACAATCCAACCTTCTCTTTATAGTGCGTTTATTAAATCTAGCACAAGAGCGACAGCCAACAACGTCGTGCTCAGGCCCTAAGCAAGGAATACACAAAGTATGATAATCTCTATGCGGTATCTGTTTCCCACAAGAAATGCAATTATTGACTTTTTCTGACATCCGTAAATCACTGAGGCAAGAAAAACTAAAATATTCCCAACGGGTACTTAGCCAACTTTGAACTCGGTCTGAAACTTCGAAATCGAAAAATCTCAGAACGCCAACCGGCACTTGCAATGCTGCTTCTGCATCGGACCATGCGGCAAAAAAGACTGAGGATATGACGTCGGTCATGCGCATTTGTACCCTGACGTCCTGATGTCAGTCAAATGCGCCTTGACCGACGTCAGCCTTATACTTTGATATTCGGGCCGACCGAGGACAGCGGACTACCCCAAGTGTAAGGACTGCAGCAATGTGAGATGAAGAACATCGGTATAACCAGTCAGGACTAACAAGTCACACACAATTCAAAAACGCCACACAGTTATATCACTATAATGATATGAATAAGTAAAAGAGAAACACCTTACTGAAACTAACACTAACAGGCTAGGAAAGAAAGGAAATATCAGCTATGGTATTGAAGGAATACCACAAGGGTAAGGGAGGAAAGGCCGTACAACAATCGTACTTGAAAGATTACCAACGGTAACAACGGGTAGAGCAGAGAAGAAGAAATCAAGGTCTGACGGAAAAAAACACACTAGAAATACTTATAGCTCAGTAAAATATCAAATAAAGTTCTACTTAGCTGAGAGCTCGGCTGAAACACGGCTTTATGGCTACGTGGCAAACGAGATCTGAGGTAACAGGGAGAAGGGCATTCTGGGTAGAAGCTTAGCTCGAGAGTTTTTGGCTGGCGCTAACTTGGTAAAAAGGCCAACTCGGTTCCGAGGGCTGGAACCGAACCCATCAGTGATGAATGGAAAGAAGATTAACAACATCCGATTCAATGTTTTGCTGTTAGAACATGCAAATGAAGCTCTACATGCATAAGCCAGTCTGTAGCATTCAAATGATACCACAAACCTTCAGTTCTACAATCTGACAGTATGGTAAGCAACACACAGTCACAGTACCAAGTAAAATTCACTTGCCAAATAGTGCAAACAATTAAAAATATGTCCTTGAATCAAACAGAAAACATTTAAAGCAACATAAGCATATACCTACAGATTCTCCCAAAAATTTAAAAATCTCCATCGAAAATGCAAATAGGCAATTCATGGTAAAAATAACAATTTAATGATATAAACGGATACAACAGTGTTAAATACAAAACACATTAATGAAGAAAAAAGTAAGAAAATGCTAAATTTTCTTGTCAGAAATTCAAAATGAAGACAGTTCCTAGTGTTCAACTGACACCACAGAACTTCAGTTTCCCCAGTACAAGTCCAAACAGTTTAAAAAAGCCCCATAATTGCTTAAAAGCAGTATTAAGCATACAAAAACAGTAGAAAGTTAGAACTCCCAGAGGAATTAACTGCAGTTGAGAATAGCAAGTATATTTAAAAAAATGTTCATTTTTAATTTTAACTAAAACAAGGGAAATTAAAGAGGAAGAGAAGTTCTCAAAGGGATCTTATCAGAGTCTGGAACAACTGACTGCCTGTGAGAGGGGTTAGGCTTCTCTGATGGGCAGGGCTTGCCAATGCCCTGTCACCAGGAGTCGGAGGAGGAAATTCCAAGTACCGTAAAGGCTGCAACACTGTAGGTCGGTGTAGGCACAGAACAGGAGATTCAGACCTTCCGGAAGGGATAACAAGACTGACATGGTAAAAGGGGGACAAAGTCCCTTTACCATTCTGCCTTATTTGATGGTCCTTTGTTCTGGGAGGCTCCTGTTTTTTTCTGAAACCTTATTGCCATTGTTTTTTTAAATGTCTGTTTATTTTATTTCTTGACAAAACTAAATGAGGGATCACAAAACTGTGTGAAGAACTTGGAGGAGGAGGAGGAGGTCCCTGAATCAGCTTACCTCTTCCCATTTTTGATAACCTCTGCAGAAGAGGATCAAAAAATTAAAGTTATATACTCACCATAACTTTGCATCTGTGTTCTTCATTTTCACTCTTCCTCAACAAGTGGGTCTCAGATCTGACCTTGGATCCAGCTCAACCGCATTTTTCCCAGACTCTTGGATCTGACTCCTGAGCTCCTCCCTTTACCCATAATGCCCCAGACCACTGTATTACCTCAGATCGAGTTTGCTGCTCAATCAGTAAAAGTTGATTATAGCTCACATAACATATAAAGATAGAATAGAGGCTCAAACAAGAAACGTGGTTCCAATATTTGTATCAGATCACTCCCAAAAGACAAGGAGAGGGGAAGGAGGGTTGGGAGTTGAGGAAGAATGAAAATGAACAATACAGAAGCATAGTTATGTTAAGTACATAACTTTAATATTTGATGTTGTCATTTTCATTCACTCCTCAACAAATGGGACAGAGTCCTTAGCTACGATAACCTTCTGTGATCCACATGGAAGGATGTTCCGGAGTACCACAAAACAAAAGGAAGCCATGGTCCTGGAAATGAGATCCAATTTGTAATGAGCAATAAATGTAAGAGCATGGGACCAAATTGCTACAGCACAGATATCATCAACAGAAATTCTTGCCCAGAAAACAAATCATGTAGTCACAGATTTAATGGAGTGAGCTTTTGGAGGTCGCTGCAAAGGCAAACCTTGTTGACAATAAATATATGAAATGTAATCTGTTAACCATTTAGCTGAGGTAACTTTAGAAACTGTTTTTACAGTCTATTGTTGGCAAAGGAGACTAACAGCTGGTCAGTTTGGCTACAAACCTTCGTCCTATAAAGATAAAAATGAAGTTGTTTATGCACATCCAAAAGGTGGAGCATGCATTTGCCTTTAACAGAAAATTTTGGGAAGAACACAGGCAAACTGATTACTTGGTTGATGTTCGCCTTAGAGACTACTTTGGGTAGAAAGGATGGGTTAGAACATAAAGTGACTATCCTTATGGAATATAAAAAAGATGATTTTGAGGACACTCACCTAGCTGAAGTAATGGTTACTAGAAAGATTGTCTTCTAAGAAAGAAACTTGAGATCAGACTTGGCTGAGGGCTCAAAAAGGAGGCCGAGTCAAACTCTGCAAAGCAAGTATAAGGCCCCATGGTTGAGAAAGATCTTTAATCAGAGGTCTAAGTAAAAAGGTACCTTTAAAGAATGCTTTGCATAATCTGGAGGAAGACAGAGGGAAAGTATTATCGCCAGTGTGATAACTGCAGATGGATGGTGGAAAAACTACCTCCTTCTTGAAAAATTAAAGCAAGAACATTTAAAACAGCAGGAATAAGAGCAGTAAAAGGATCCAATTCTCTCTGACGAGCCCAGTAAGAAAATCTCTTCCCTTTATTCTTATATATTTTTATAGTGGTGGCTTTTTGGGATGAACGCCTAGGCTATCTAGCCATCACTGGAATTGGAGAAACCATGCAATCAGCTGAAATCCTGGAATGTCTCGGTGAGCCATCCTTGTGGGATGAGTGATCAGATCTGGAGAGGGATCCAGTGTCCACGGCAGATATATGAGATGAGGCCAAAGGAAGAGGAACCACACCTGACAAGGCCAAAAGGCCTTGTTTTTTCAACCAGAGTGTTTTCTGAAGCAATTTGGGGATTAGAGGTAAGGGAGAGTAAGCATACAAGAGACTGGAGGGGCCAAATGTGAACCAGAATTTTTCTCGGTGACTCCCCCTGAGGGGGAGATTTTGGGCAAAAAACATGCTGCACTTGTTCTAGAGAGGAGAGGCAGAGACTGCAGCAAGGTTGACTCCATCGACAAAAGATTCTGTTCACCACTGCTTGGTTGAGAGATCACTCTTGAGGCCTCAGAATAGCCCTGTTGAACTTGTCAGCTAGTACTTTCGATTTCCCAGTATGTATGTTGGTAGAAAAAGTTGGAGATTTGCCACTGCCACACACTCACTGCTTCTCGACAAAGGGGGTAGGACCAGGTTCTCCCTTTTTTGTTGATGTACCAAATCACCAACATGTTGTCCGTTTGGATAGCAATTTTTTCTACAGGAAGAGAGCTCTGAAAAGCCCGCAATGCTAGAACAACTGCGCTCATCTCTAGGATGCTTATATGCAAATCTGTCTCTTCTGGGGACCACGTGCCTTGGATAGTCCATCCCAAGAAATACCCCCCACCCCAACTGGGAGGCATCCGTGGTCACAGTGGCTACCGGGGGTGGGAAGACCCTGACAAACTTCGCTGGACTGAATCTACCAAAGCAGGGAATCCCTGCAAACCAGGAAAAGTTTTATAGGATGGGACAGAGGCTGTTGAAGAACTGACTACTGAACCACTAGAGTCCACTGAAAAATTTGCATGTGGAAACGAGCAGTTGGTAGTATGGTAATTGTTGCAGACATTGATCTTAAGGCGGGAAGAACCAGTTTTGTTGGGGAGAAGGAATAAGAAGTTATGTACCTACCATAACATTCCATGTTAGTTGTCTTCTTCTCGCCTTCTTTCTTGCTGGATGGGTTCGGAGCCGATCCTCGGCTCCACTGCCAATACTAAAGCTCGAGAGCTAATTCCACCGGCTCGAGGCTCCCCTATATCCCACAATGCTAGGCGGTAACTACTCAGATCTCGTTTGATAGCTAGACCAAGCAATTCTAGTCTCCATAGTATGGAGAAGGGTAACTCACCTCTATATAAACCAGAGTGTAAGGTATCCCAGACCTAACAAAAGGGGAAATAGAGGTGGTAGAACATGTGGGAATGAAACTCTTCCAGAGGAAGATCACAAAATGAATTCCTATCGGTCTGTCCAGGCTTGGGGGAAGGAGGGTGGGACGCAAGAAAGAAGGCGAGAAGAAGACAACTAACATGGAACGTTATGGTAGGTACATAACTTCTTAATGTTAAGTTGTCTATCTCGCCTTCATTCTTGCTGGATGGGACCGCGTCCCTAGCACCTTATCGGAACAGACTCTTGAGAACAGTGGAACCAAAGTTGGCACGGTTTCTGGAGACCATGTCCAATTTGTAATGTGAAATGAAGGTATGAGGAGAAGCCCAAGTGGCTGCTGCACAAATGGAATCTATTGGCAGCCTGTCCTGAAAAGCTACGGATGTAGCGAATGCCCTAGTTGAATGAGCTCTAGGTCTTGAAGGTAGTTTTTGATGTCTGATCTCATAGATGAAGGTAATTGTAGAGGTGAGCCATCTAGAAAGGGAAACTTTAGTAACTGGAAGGCCCGATTTCCTTCCGATATGATAGAAAAAGCTGATCAGATTTCCTGAATTGTTTAGTCCTGTCTAAATAATATCTAAGTTGGCGGTGAACATCCAGAAAATGTAGCTTTTGTTCACCTGTTGGAATAGTTAGGGAAAAAGACGGGAGATCAATCGTTTGGTTTAGGTTTGTTTGAGAGGAAACCTTAGGTAAAAAGGATGGATTAGTACGGAGGGATACCCTATCTTTGTGAAACACTAAGTAAAGAGGGCGACTGCACAGAGCATGGAGTTCAGATATCCTTCTCGCTGAAGTTATGGCTACTAGAAAAAGTGTCTTCCATGAAAGCAACTTCAGGGAACATGAAGCCGCTGGTTCGAAAGGGCGAAGGATTAAGGTTGCCAGAACCAAGTTCAAGTCCCATTGAGGCGGGGATCTTTGATTGGAGGTTTGAGAAGAAAACGCCTTAAAAGGCTTTGCAGAGCTTGTGAGCCATGATGCTAGACTCCGAGACACCTACATGATAATTAGATATAGCAGCCAACTGAACTCTAATGGTAGATGAAGAAGAGCCTAAATGAAAGAGTTCTGCTAGAAAGTCTAGAATAGACTGGATAGGTGCAGTGAAGGGATCTATATTTTTTGATGTTGCCCAAAAGGAGAAGCGTTTCCATTTGCTATTATAAATCTTCCGGGTAGAAGATTTATGAGAGGCTATCAAGATATCTCGGACCGAGCAAGATATTAAGAGAAGCCTGGCTAAGGTCGGAATCGGAGAAACCACGCTGTGAGGTTGAGAGAATGAAGAGATTGGTGCAGCTGGGCCGATTGGTGGGTCAACAGATCTGGCACTGGGTCCAGATGCCAAGGCTGCTCCAAAAGGTAACGATGAAGGAACGGAAACCATATCTGTCGAGGCCAGTAAGGGGCAATGAGGATCATTGTCACTCTCAAGGCGATGGCTTTCTGAATTAGTTGAGTTATCAGTGGAAAAGGGGGAAAGGCATACAGAAGTCCCCGGGGCCAATCGTGGACTAGAGCATCTCTGGTGGGATGGCCTGGTAATGGGAAGAGAGCGAAGAAGTCGTGACACTTGCTGTTTTGGGGAGTAGCAAAAAGATCGCAGCAAGGCTGGCCCCATCGTTGGGACACTTCTTCCAGTACTGATTTCTTCAGAGACCACTCGTGGGGCATGAGAATTGCCCTGCTCAACTTGTCTGCAATCACGCTGGATTTCCCGGAAATGTGCGTTGCTACCAGAAAACGCTGAGAAGAGATTGCCCATTGCCAAAGTCTGAGTGCCTCTTGACATAAGGGGTATGATCTGGTTCCGCCTTGTTTGTTGATGTACCACACTACGGACATGTTGTCCGTCTGAATTGCAGTAGTCCCTGTAGGAAGAGAGTCGTGAAGGGCTTGCAACGCTAAAAGCACTGCTCTCATCTCTAAGACATTTATGTGCAAGTGGCACTCGAAAGGTTGCCACGTGCCCTGGACTGTCCTGCCCTGATAATGCCCCCCCCACCTGATCAGGGAGGCGTCTGTTGTCAACGTGGCGACTGGGGGGGGGGGAGTGAAGGGTCTTCCTTGGAAAACCTGAGGTGATGTGATCCACCAAGACAGTTGATTCTTGCATGATTGAGTCAACAATATGGTGTGGGACATCGGGAGCTGTTGGAAGGACCATTGAGTAAACAGTATCCATTGGAGGATCCTCATGTGGAAGCGAGCTAAGGGGAGAAGGGGGATAGCTGCTGCCATGAGTCCTAATACCTTCAAAACTAGTCTGGCTTTGACTTTGTTGCATTGTAAGAGAAGGTAAACTTGTTTGCGGATGTCTAACACTCTCTGCTCTGTAAGTCTGGCTGAAAGATTGAGTGTGTCTAATGTGGCGCCTATAAAGGTAACAGATTGACAAGGCGACAAGGCAGATTTTTCTTAATTTATTGAAATGCCTAGAGCTTGGCAAGTTTGGATAGTGAAGTCTCTGGATAGAAGTAGTTGATGTCTGGTGGTGGCAGTAAGGAGCCAGTCATCTAAATATGGAAACACCTGGAATCCTTGACGTCTCAAGTGAGCCGCGACCACTGCCATGCATTTGGTAAACAATCGGGGGGCTGTAGTGAGACCAAAGGGCAGGGCTCTGAATTGATAGTGACTGGCTCCCAGCCTGAAGCGGAGAAATCTCCTGGAGCGTCTGTTCATCTTTATATGGTAGTACGCGTCCTGAAGATCTATCGAGCACATACAATTGTCCTGACCCAAGAAGGGTAGAATGGACTGTAGTGTGACCATCCGGAATTTTGTTTTTCTGACATACTTGTTTAAGTTGCTGAGATCCAGTATGGGTCTTCAGTCCCGTTTTTTTTGGTACCAAAAAGAATTTGGAGTAGATTCCGGATCCTTGTTGGTCTGCTGGGACTGATTGGATAGCTCTTTTTGATAGCAGCTTTGAAATTTCTAGTGCTGCTTGTTCCCTTAGACTGAGTGGAACGTCTGGAAGGGATCCTTTGGGTTGGGATGGAATGTGAATAAAGGGAATTTTGTAACCCTCGGATATGATCGCCTGTACCCATTTGTCTTGTGTAAGGGAAAGCCAGGCTTTTGGGTACAGGGATAATCTTCCCCCGACTGCCTCCGAAGGTGGACAGCCGGGCAGCACCTCAGGGATGCTGAAAGGGTTTATCAGAGAAAGTTTCTCTGCTACCCTAGTTTTGCGGACCTCCTCTGCCTCTAGGGCGGCGTCTATTGTTATTCCCCCCTCTGCCTCTAGAGGGGAATCGACCTTGTGCGTCAGATGAGACCCCCTGGGTTTGTTTGCGGAACCACATCTTTCCTCCCCTCTGACCTTTGGGATAAGGCCTAGAAGGGGTAGAAAAACAGACTCCCACGGCAGAGAGAGTCTTACCTTCCACCTCGCACCTAGTCAATGTATCCTTCACCTGAGGACCAAACAAGGATGATCCATCAAAGGGGGAACTGGTGAAGGACGCCTTGAAAGGGTCCGCAAAGTTGCACAGCCGCATCCAGGCGTGACGTCGTAGGGCAACGCCTGTGCCTGTTGCTCTACTCGCCTCATCCGCAGCATATGAGATAAGCCGCATGGAGGAGTTAACGATGGAGTTCAGGGTTGCCAACTGGGAGTTCATTCTGTCTTGGAACCCCTCAGCTGTTGGATCCTTTACCTCTTCACTCATATCCTTGAGTAAATCTCTCTGGAGACGAGTGAAGTGACATAAGTAGTTCAACGACCGCATTGAAAAGGTCGCTGATGAGAACATCCGCTTACCGTACGTGTCCATGGTCCTAGATTCCTTATTAGGAAGATGGACAGGTACCAAAGGATCGGCTAACTCCTTCTTAGTGGCTGCGGCCACCACCATGGCATAGACGGGGACGCCTTTAGATAAAAAATCTTTATCTCTAGGGGCAGTAATAAACTTAGATGGCCTCCTCGGGGTGGGTTCCACTGAATCAGGAGCCGTCCAGGCCTTCTTTGCCACCACTTCCATAAGGGGGTCAAAGGGAGGGGACACCCAGGAGGTACAAGGGCGAGAGCCGAACGCCTCAAGGTACACTGACTCATCCTCTGAAGGGTTAAGGGCTGGCCAGTTCCCCCTCTGTTTCAGGATCTCAAGGATGTCAGCAAAGGAGACATCCTCAGAGGGGGATCGAGGGGAACCTTCAGATTCCTCTAAGTCAGTGTCAGAGGTGATAGACTCAGGGGAGTCAATGTGCCTCCTCTTGCACTGCCTCTTCCTAGGGGGTTCTCCTACCGGGTCAGGAGAGGCCTCGGAAGAGGAGGAAATTCCCAATGGGGAAACTTGAGGAGTCGGCTCTCTGCGGTCTGAAGCAAGGGTGTGGGTAGAAATCACCGCAGGCACTGATGATGGAGGGGCTGACAGAGCCGACTGTGGGGCAGACACTGGTTCTAGCACGTTCCGCATGACCTCGAAGGCACCCCTATTGGGCAAGGCTGGAGGTCCCCGTTCCGAAGAGACCAGGACCCCCCCAGCACCGACAGGGATGGCTCCGAGGCCGATGTCGGAGCCGAACTCACCAGCGCCGAAGCACCGAGAGGGAGAGCGGGGTCGGACAAGGGTCCAATGCCACTCGCCCCCTCGGAGCCGACGAGGGAAGCTCGGCGCCGAGATCCCTCCAAAGAGGAGATCGGAGCAGACGACGGAGCCGAAAGGGAAGGTATCGGATCCGACGCACCGACAGTCATGGCTCCGATGAGCCCCGGCTCCGAGCTCAAAGGAGTCGGAGGAGGAACACATTGAGGGACAGAAATAGCCACTGACTGATGAGTCGGGCTATGAAGCATTTGGGCCAGCGCCTCGGACTTGAGAAGTCTACTCACTACCCTTTGCAAATCGTGGTCAGATAGCCTGGAAGACCGTGAGG
This sequence comes from Protopterus annectens, assembly GCF_019279795.1. Taxonomy (NCBI): domain Eukaryota; kingdom Metazoa; phylum Chordata; order Ceratodontiformes; family Protopteridae; genus Protopterus; species Protopterus annectens. The sequence continues at coordinate 377,827,892 of NC_056741.1, forward strand.
AATGCGATCTATGGCTCCGCTCAGAAAGAAGAGGGGACCCTGGTGCCGAGTGAATGGAGCCGATGGAGGGAGACCTAGATCTTTTTCTTAAAGGTTGCTCCGATAAAAGTATCGGAGCCAACAGAGTCTTATCAGCCTCGGCTCCGGCCTAATAGTATGAGGTTTGGAAACATCGGTTCCAGCCTGAGCCGATGTCGAAGCAGTTTTGATGCTTCCAGAGGATGGCTCTGAAGCCGGAGCCGACTGTCTGGAAGTCTTAGAAGGCTTCCCTGACACAGACTGGGTCGGGGGGCCTTCAGGCTTTAATAAGCCACGCAAAATCAATTTATTTTTGCGTTCCTGCAGGACTCTAGGGCTGAAACCATGGCACACAGCACATGAGTCCTGCAGGTGCAAAGGTTCCAGGCAATACACACAAGAAGTGTGACCGTCTGTCAGAGACATTTTCTGACAGCACGAGTCACACTTCTTGAAGCCTGAGACCTTGGAGTCCTTAGACATAGTAAAGGCCTAAGTAATAAAAACACACACACACACACACACACAGGCCTTTAAGAAAATATAAAATTCCAGTCACACTAAAGGACTAGGAGAAGTAGGGGAAGGGGCCTAAGGCCTAAAGTTAAAGGGGAATAAAGGGAGGGATTATAGGCAAAAGAGGTGAATCGATTCAAGGAAAAGATAATAAAAACTAACAGTTATACTAAGAAAGTAATAGGGGTCTAAAGATTGTGAAAATAGAATAATTTTTCACTAACCTGCCATAGCCGGTAAACAACTAACCAACCCCCCTTGCACTAAGTATATGTACAAAATATACAATATACACAATATGTACAACCCAATCCACACAACCACCTCTAACTACAGAGGGGAAGGAGGGAGGGTAAATTGGACTGCAGCAATCTTCGAACATCTACATTTATGGTAGGTACAAAACTGTACTATGTTCTTCATCTCACATTGCTGCAGTCCTTACACTTGGGTAGAATCCCAAAGCAGAGGTAAGGGAGGATGGCTAACTACAAGGAAGCAGGAGCTGCCAAAATGCCCTGCAAAACAGCAGTGGCAAAACCAGCCCCGGATTTAGAGTAAAGTGGCAGATGATAATGCCTAGAGAAAGTATGCACTGAACTCCAAGTAGCTGCCTCCAAAATATCCTTGGTTGCCACTCCCCTCAAAAAAGCTGTTGAAGTGGCAGTAGCCCTAGTGGAATGAGACCTAATCCCAGCTGGAATCTCCTTGCCATGATGGGAATAACAGAAAGCAATGCAAAAACCAATCCACTTAGAAATAGTTTGTTTTGACACAGGCTTGCCCTGAGAACTCAAAGCAAAAGAAACAAACAACTGCTGAGACTGCCTGAACCCTTTAGTTCTGTCCAAATAATAACGCAACTGCCTGTGTACATCTAAAGTGTGCAAAATCTTTTCCCTTTATTTTGGGGATTTGCATAAAAAGTAGGCAAATGAATAGTTTGGTTTAAAGCCACACTAGAAACCACCTTAGGCATAAAGGAAGGATTAGTACGTAATGATACCCTATCCTTATGGAAAATCAAGAAAGGCTCAACCGCCATAAGGGCCTGCAATTCAGAAACCCTTCTTGCAGAGGTAATGGCCAACAAAAAAGCAGTCTTCCATGACAAATATTTCAACTCAGAAGTAGCTGCAGGCTCAAAAGGTTGTAGAGTGAGTTTCTCCAACACAAAATTGAGATCCCAAGCAGGAGTAGGAGCTCTTCGTGGGGGTCTTATATTCTTTGCCCCTCTAAGAAATTGCTTGAACAAAGGATGTGAAAACAATGGTGGGTCGCAATCATAGTGAGCCGAAATTGCTGCAACATGAACTTTAATAGAAGAGAAAGACAAACCTTTGTCTAGTAACTCAGTAAGATATTGAAGAGCCACACACAAATTAGGCTCAGAAACATCAAAATCTTTTGCTGCACTCCAAAATAAAAATCTCTTCCATTTGTCTGCGTACACTTTCCTTGTACTAGGCCTTCTAGCTTCCAAAATAACATTCAAAACTTGCTGAGGAAGTGGAGGCCCACTATGGTTCAAAACAGAATATGCCAGGCTGTTAGGTGCAGAGAGTGAAGCTTGACATTGAGCAAATGGCTGTCCTCCTGTGACAACAGGTGTGGAATCGAAGGCAAAGGCCATGGAGGCTTCCGTACCAGACTTCTCAGTAATGGGTACCAGTGCTGTCGAGGCCAATCTGGAGCTATTAAAATCATCCTTGGCTTGTCCTGTCTGACCTTTAGAAGTACCTTTAGGAGGAGAGGCAGAGGTGGAAAGGCATACACATGAAGATTGCTCCAATTGAAAGAAAGAGCATCCACTCTCCAAGTTGTGGGATGAAACCTTTTTGTGCAAAACTTTGGCAGCTGGTGGTTTAGTGGAGAAGCGAACAGATCTATGTCTGGAGTTCCCCATGACACTGTCAATTTCTGAAATACATGAGGATCCAATTTCCACTCGTGGGGATCCATAATTCGTCTGCTCAACACATCTGCTAAGGAGTTCTGTGCTCCTGGCAGAAACCTTGCCTGAAGATAGAGCTGTAAACTGAGAGCAGTCTCCCACAAAATCATTGCTTGCCTGCATAGAGGATAAGAATCGTTCCCCTTGCTTGTTGATGTACCACATGACAGTTGTGTTGTCTGTTAGAATCAACACCTGCCCTGGAAGAAGGAATTCCTTGAAAGCTATTAATGCAAACTGGACTGCTAACATCTCCTTCATGTTGATATGTAGATGTTGTAGTCTGACAGGCCACTTGTTTTGTATCCACTTTCCATTTAGATGAGCTCCCCAAGCTTTGTCTGAGGCATCTGTCGTTAAAATCTGACTCGCCTCTCGCCGGGTCACAGAGAGTCCCTTGTTTAGGTGACATTCCTGAGCCCACCACAAAAATTCCTTTTGAATGCAAGGTATTATTTGAATGACAGTGTCCAGATCCTGGCAGTGCTGTGTCCATACATTTTGAGATACCATTGTAGCTTCCTCATATGCAGTTTGGCATTGGGAAGCACCAGAATACAAGATGCCATGAACCCTAAGGCTTGAAGGACTGTCCTTGCAGTCAGCCCGGACTGATGAGATAGTTGATGGAAGTAAAGGGATAGACTCCTTTGTTTGTCCGGGGTTAAAAAGGCCATCTGGGATGCTGTATTCAGTCTCACACCCAGAAAGCACATGTCCTGGGAGGGTACTAGACTGGACTTTATTTCGTTCACAGAATACCCTAGGCATCTTAGCACTGCTATCACATATTCCAAATGATGAAGAAGCTCTTCCCTTCCTTGAGCCAGAATCAGGCAGTCGTCCAAATAAGGATAGATCTGTATTCCTTTTAGTCTGAAGAAAGCTATCACTGGAGCCAGAACTTTCGTGAACACTCTGGGCGCAGTAGATAAGCCAAAGGGCAATGCAGAGAACTGATAGTGAGAAGTCCCAGCTCGAAAACACAGATACTTTCTGCAACTTAGTCTGATAGGAACATGAAGGTAAGCCTCCTTGAGATCTAAAGTTACCATCCAATGATTTTTGCCCAGCAGAGGTAAAAGCTGCTGCAACGTCAACATTTTGAACTTGGGAATGTCCAGATAAGTGTTGAGGATAGATAAATCCAAAATTGGTCTCCAAGTGTTCCCCTTCTCTGGTACTAGGAACAGGCGAGAATAAGATCCTAGGCCCACTTCTGGCATAGGGACCGGCTGTATGGCCCCTATTTGGAGCAACAGAGAAACCTGCTTGTGAGCCTCTATTCTTTGTTGAGGAGGAACGTCTGGCATGCCTTTGAAAGGAGGCAAGGAATGGAAATGAAACCTGTAGCCGTGGTTTATGATATCCAATACCCATCTGTCCTGGGTAATTAAACTCCAATTTTCTCTGAAAAGTGCCAACCTTCCTCCCAAAGGTGCTGCCAGACGAGCAGGCTCTGGCAGTTGAAAAGGTAGGTCATTGGGTCTGCTTACGAAAGGACTGACCCCTGCCCTCACCTGAAGCCTGTGCAGGAGAACTCCCTGTTCTAGGCCTGAAAGAGCCCTGAGCTCTGCCCCTACCACGTCTAGATCTACCCCTAGACTGGGAATCATAAGAAGGATACGTCCACCCCTTAGTAGGCCAATTTCTACTAAACTTTGGAGGCTGGACCTGCAAAAAATCTTTAACAGTCTGCATAGACTTAGCCTTGTCTTCCAGTTTCTTTAAAACTGTCTCAACAGGAGGACCAAACAACACGTCAGATTGTAAAGGAGCACCTAAAATCCTTGTTTTAACATGTTCAGACAAATACTGATCCCTCAGCCAGGCGTGCCTGCGAAGAACTGACCCAGTGGCAGCCACCCTAGACGAGGCCTGTACAGCATCAAAACCACTTTGCAAAGAATGCTTACCCACCTGTTCAGAAACATGTACTAAATCTTGCAACTCTTTACAATCAATACCTACAGCCAGAGCATCAACCTTAGACTTCAATTGTGAAAGGAGATAGTTTTGGTATTTCAACATGTGAAACTGGCAATTCAGAGCCCTCATAGCAAGAGTGGAAGAAGTATAAACTTTCTTTCCCCATCTATCCAAGGCCCTAGCCTCCTTGTCTGCAGGAACCGGATTCTTAACAACAGAAGCCTTAACACCCTTAGGCCCCTGGCTAACAGTTTCTGGGTCTGCCCTAGGACTCTTAAAAAGATACTTATGAGCTTCAGGCACCCTGTAATACCTATCCGCTTAACAGGAGCAGGAGGCAAAGAATCAGGATTAAGAGAAGCCTCTGTAAAACATCTTCCACCACATCCAAAACAGGAGGTATAGCCAAAGGCCTATGCTGGGGTAAAAACAGAAATTCCCTAAGCCTTTTCCTGGAATCAGAGAAGTCCTGATCTTCCCACTTAAAATGCTCCCTCATGGAATGAAGAGTTTCTGAAAAAGAAAAATCCTCAGGAGGAGTAGCAGAAGGAGTAGAATCATCCACATCAGAATCAGAATAAGGAGAGTACTCCTGCAAGTCTTCAGCTGAAGACTCTGAAACATCTGAAGCCTGCTCAAAACCCCCAGCTCAGGCTCCACCCTAGGTCTCTTATCAGGAGGGGCATAGAACCCTAATCAAAGTAATCAAATCTTCTGCCATTTTAAGCATATGCTTCTTGGGCACAGTACCTGAAGAGCTAGGGGTAACACCAACTGAAGCTAAACCTGGCCTACCCCTGGGAGTAGCCTTAGAAACAGAAGGAGAGGGCCTAGCCACTTTAGGAAGGGAAGGGAGTATAGTAACCTGAGAAGCCCCCCAGCCTGACTTGCCTCCTGAGAGGCCACATCTTGCAACAATAAGGTCTCACTCTGGGAACACAAAGAAATCTCCGGTGGAGCCACCGGCTCCACCGACACCTCTAAAGAACCGGCGTCCGGTACAGACGGTTCTTCCAGCCTAGGCTTAACTGCCTTGTCCTTGCGCTTCTTCGAGGAAGCAGGCGTCGGAGCATCCGACGGCATTTTATAATTGCACCGCTTCCCAAAGACTAACCTTGCACAATCCAACCTTCTCTTTATAGTGCGTTTATTAAATCTAGCACAAGAGCGACAGCAAACAACGTCGTGCTCAGGCCCTAAGCAAGGAATACACAAAGTATGATAATCTCTATGCGGTATCTGTTTCCCACAAGAAATGCAATTATTGACTTTTTCTGACATCCGGTAAATGACTGAGGCAAGAAAAAAGTAAAATATTCCCCAACGGGGTACTTAGCCAACTTTGAACTCGGTCTGAAACTTCTAAATCGAAAAATCTCAGAACGCCAACCGGCACTTGCAATGCTGCTTCTGCATCGGACCATGCGGCAAAAAAGACTGAGGATATGACGCCGGTCATGCGCATTTGTACCCTGACGTTCTGACGTCAGTCAAATGCGCCCTGACCGACGTCAGCCTTATACTTTGATATTCGGGCCGACCGAGGACAGCGGACTACCCAAGTGTAAGGACTGCAGCAATGTGAGATGAAGAACATCTATAAGGTTATCCACTGGAGGGGTAACCCAGGATGTAGATGGGCTGGACCTGAAGGCTTCTAAGAACATCGACTCCTCCTGGGAAGGGGGATTGGAAGAATATCTGTGATGATGTGAGGTACTGCCACCTATGCCAGGAGAAGTAACACAGTGGATGTGTAACATATGTCAGTATAGTTAGCTGTACTGAGATTAACCTCTTCTCTTTCAGTATTCTCTGTCACAATATATTCATTAAAACAGTTGCAATATCATCTGACATACAGATGTATTTCTTTTCTGCACGGCACTGTTGGTACTCTTTAACACAAGCAGCTTTATAAATACATTTTTCAACACAAGCATCTGTACAAATTAGCTTGATATACAAATGACGTATAATTCTTTAAAAGACTCCAGCTAACTATGCTGGCATATGTTACACATCCACTGCATTACTTCTGACACAGCTGGCAATACCTCACATCATCATCCCCCCCCCCTTGAAGACTCAAGGTGGTTTCTCAAGTGTCTCTGGAAAAACGTTGCTTGAGAAGAATGTGCCTATCTGCTGGAAATGCATTAACCCATACCCTGTCTTGACAGCCCATCTGCACTGGCACTGCTGACCTCATTACACTGCTGCACTGTCATATATGCCTGCTACCATAGGCTCCACCTCAACTTGCCATTTTGCCAGTTGGACTGTAGAGCTCTCCTGCATGAGCTCTTTCTTTGTGGCGGCTGCCACCACCATAGCATCCACCACGGACCTCTTATTCCAACAAGTCCTGTCTGTAGGGGGTGCTAAGGTCTTTATCAGGGCACTTAGGGATAGGCTCCACAGTGTCCGGTTCCTTCCACGCCCGAGATTTTATTAGGTCCACTAAAGGATCCGCGGGAGGGAACACCCAAGTAGATGGGCCTGTCCTGAATGCCTCGAGGTCGGTTTTTGGGCAGACTACCCCCCCCCCCCCGGTAAAGGAGTTCCATGATGTCTCCAAAGGAGTCATCCACGGGGGATGATTGGGGGGAAACCTTCCACTTCCTCCAAATCGGTGTCTTCAGTGAGGGACTCTTGTGGGGAGTCCGAGTGCCTCCTTTTACATGTCCGTTTGTAAGGAACCTCCTCAGTGGGACTCTCTGTGGAAGACTCACCAACATCCTGCCGCTCCCTCAGGGGAGCTTCCTGACGCAAAATGGGCACAGGCTGTCCCTGAGAGGATAAGATGGTCGGGACCTTACACAAAGCAGAGGGAGTCAGGACGGAGTCCGACGACGAGATGGTCAAGGATCTCAATGGCACAGAAAGAACCCTTTCCACCACATCAAAGGCTGAAGGAGAACGGACATCCTGAAAAGTACTAGCAGGAGCCGTTCCCCTCTGACCCGACAGGGGAGTCACAGCCGAGACTCCAGGAGCCAAGATGCAGAAGGGAATACTATGCTCCAACACACTCGGAGCCAACAGCAACCCCTCGGATCTGACTCAGAGACTAAGGCTAAGAGAGCTTGGATCTGACCCACTCGGATCCGAAATGCTCAAGGCAATGGTCGGCGTTGAGGTATAAGGTACCGTCAGTGCCGACCCCTCGACCCTAAGGGTCCATTGATCCAGTGGCTCCGAAACCACGGGCTGGATCAGAGGAGGAGTAATCGGCGTGTAAAAAGGCTGCGAGCACCCCCCTCCAGACGGAGAAGAGGCAGGCAAAACCCCCATCTGAATTTGGGTGCAGATAAACCTCTGCATCATCTTATCCATCGCTGCTTCACTGAGGCTCCAGGTGGGGAGGGAGGATGAGGCCACAGACACTATCTGGAATGCCGGCGAGGGGAAGCCCTGACAGGCGACTGGATCCGGCATTCTTCCGGCTTCCGGGGAGAACCTAGGGGAATGTAGCCTGGGCGATCCAGGTCTTGATTCTATTCTAACTTTAGGTGGTGGGCCGGCCAGGGCTGAGCGGTCGGGGGACCACTTCCTCTGTCTGACTTTCCTAGACTTCTCCCCTTCCCCAGACCTCTTGGCGGGAGTTTGAGTCCCCGAGGTCAGTGAGGAGGAAAAAGTCGCAGCTGCTGCTCCTGAAGAGGGGGGCGTAGGGGCTACAGTCCCCAAAGAGGGAAGTAATCCCTTCAGTATAAGTTTATCCATCCTGTCCTTCAGTGCTCTGGGATTAAACCCAGCACAGATAGGACAGGAGGTTTGCAGGTGAGCCGCTCCCAGGCACACCACGCACAGTGTGTGGCCATCAGCTGGGGACAGCTTATGGTCATACACTGTGCACTTTCTGAAACCTAATTTAGGGGCTTCAGCCATGCCCTAAACAAACCACCCACACACACACACACACACACTAGGAAAGGAAAACAGTAAAGGGAAAGAAAGAAACTTTTTTTTTTAAACCAACGACTGCGCGGGGAGGTAGAAAGAGAGAGAGAGAGAGAAAAAAATGAGAGAGAAGTTAAGAAAGATAGCAAAAAACTCCAAAAATTCACTCACAAAACCCAACAACTTAGCCTACTACTCAGACCACTATGCTTGTTTTTCCAGCGGCAAACAAGATCTGAAAGGAGGAAGGAGAGAGGGGGGCACTATTGGTAAAGGGAGGAGCTTGGAGCAGATGCTGGATATGTGGCCGTGTCGGATCCGATACGGATCCAAAACCCACAGGTTGAAGACCAAATGAAGTCAACTACTTCAGATACTATGATAAAGTTAAACAATGGTATGTACCTCACAAGACATCTACAACAACTGGAAAGGCCGCAAAAATACCTCACAAAGAGAATTACTGGCCTCAGAGGCCTTACGCAGACCGTCTCAAAAATCTCCAGCTTTACTCCATTGCATATCTCCTACTCAGAGGCGATCTCTGCCTAACATACAAAGCTATGTCAAACCCACAGCTGTTGGACATGCTCCACTTAAAGAAATCCCAATCCCTCCGAGCTACACGCTCTAGGGACCTAAACCTTGTCACCACAATAAACAGAACATGCTGGAGGGATAGATTCCTGCCCCAGAGACTTCCCATACTCTGGAACAGACTACCTATGTCAAACAGTGCTCCTCATTAGCACTCTTCAAGAAATATCTTGATGACTGGATGGGTAATATGAAATTCACCCCGGGGATCACTTCTGTGGTTCTGCTTGACAGGGGCACAGGAAAATAATTTTCTTGGGTGGCGAAAGCCAGGGTACCTTTTCGGCTAGGCTTGTGTAGGCCCTAGGGCCAATAGCCTCGTACCTACCTATGAACCTTTGAATGTTTATTGGAAAGTTTTAAGTTAACACCTGAATCTTACAGAAAAAAAAAGTTGTGAGCATAGATGCAAGGCAGATGAAAGTGTATGTGATTAAATTGCTAAGTTAAGCACTTACTTTCATAGGTGGGTGAGTGGATGTCAGGTCACCACTTCTGAAAGGCTGGCAGACCTTTTAGTGAGGGAACACTCCCTTAGCACTTTGCCTGAGGATATGAGAATCTGGTTGGCAGACCGGGAGTGTAACTATGCAGATGAGCTGGAGAAAAAGGGGATCTCTACTCAGCAAACAAAACATCATTGCACAAGAAGGGGATACCCAGTACTGCACATGGATATAACGAAACCTGTGGTGGGCAGCCTAAACTACCCCAAAAGAGTTCACCAGTAACAGGGGAAGCCACTAGTTCAGGTACACAGCCAGGATCAAGGGTTAGATGTTTTAAATATAGCCAGTGAGGCCATGTAGCATACACATGTCCATGAAAGCAAAGTGGGGAACAAAAGGTGGGGTGGCCAGCAAGTGGGAATAACAGTATGCCAGTGATAGTGATAAGCTGTCTGGAGACAGCACAGGTACCAGACTATCACTGAAGTTTATATCCTATCTTAGTGGATGGAAAACAGGCCACTGACATCACCATTGTGAAACCTGCAGTGGTTAAAACAGGAGCAGTACTTGCTTGGGTAGTCTACTCCAGTCAGAGCTTTAGGAGGGACCCCATTCCAAATGCCTTTGTCCAGGATTCATCTTGACTGGGAGGATGGAAAAGGAAGCAAGCAAGTAGGTGTGTTTGCAGATACCCCTGCAGATGTCCTGATAGGGAATGATTTTGATAATGCAGTACCTTGTGTGCATGCAGTGGGTCTCTATCACTTAATCGAATGTTCTATTTTTGTCGAATGTCTAATGATTGAACTGTATTCAAACTTAGTATTAATCAAAGTACCTAAACATCAAACGTAATCTTGTCGAAAAATCGAATGTTTTATTTTGTCGAATGCCTAATGAGTGAACTGTATTCAAAGTTACTATTAATCAAAGTACCTAAACATCGAAGGTACTCTTGTCGAAAAGTTTTAGTTGGCCATCCTAGAACGGTAGGTATGTATCAGTATATACCTTGCAGGATTCCTAGTATAAACTCCCACCTAAACCCCCTCCCACCATCCAACAATTGGTGAAAATAAACTAAAGTAATATTCATACAGATGATGGCATGAATATTTACTGTATATTTTAGTTGGCCATCCTAGAATGGTAGGTATGTATTAGTATATACCTCGCAGGATTCATAGTAAAAACTCCCACTATCCAACAACTGGTAAAAATAAAGCAATATTCATATCGATTATGGCATGAATATTTATTGTATATTCTTTGTTTACCCTTTTCCTCATTGTAGTGTGATCTCGGAGTTGGTACATTTAATTTGGAAGGGGGGCTCAAGCGGGCTTGCCCCCCTGCAAAAACAGAGAAAAAAAGTCCAGTGCATGTTATAAAAATCAGGTAATGCAGTTTTACTTGTTTGTTTATTAGGGTACGCCAACTTCTGCAGAGATTGGCTTGCTAGGTTTTACTTATAAAAAGTGTTTTTTTGTAATGCAAGTTTATTTATTTAGTCTGATTTGTACATTTAAGTTGTAAACAGTTTTGTAATAGTAGTGTTTAGAAAAGTTTTGTATGGGGTTATGGACATTTGTTGCTTTGCCCATTTTTTCCATAAAATTGCCAAACTGTGGAACACTCTACCTCAACCTATAGCTAAAAACCCCGCCATTCATGAGTTTAAAAACCTCCTTAAGGAACACCTAACAAAACACTGGCTCTGCACCTGCCATACTCCTGGTTAAGCTACCTACTACTCACTTACATTAGCCTAAACTAGCTCATTCTCACAGCTACAACTATTTACTGCTGAAGGCCGTCTTGATTCTGTACTCATGTTTCAGTTAGCAATGTACAAACATATACTGCTTTGTCTTTAAACTGTTATGTAGACTGCATTTCTCTACCTTGCAATTACTGTATCACACTGTTCTCACTATTAACTCATGCGGCCAGGTTTTATCACTAACTGTGCCATTTTTGTTAAATTTAATTTGTTAATTATTGTTACACACCTAATTTCTTTACAGATTTGTTTTGTACATTGTTGATTAATACATATTCAATTTGATTGTTTAACACTGTCTATTTGTATATAAGGAGCTTTTCTCCCCGGACCTCCACTGAAAATGGGCCTCATGCCCAGTCAGACATTACCTAGTAAACAAACAAAATAAATAAAGTTTATTTGTTTACTGTGATGTAATGTACAGTGTTGGCCAACTAAATATTTTGGTAACTGTATATTCAATGTTTAGGTACTTTGATTAATATTAACTCCGACGAATAAGGTTCGTTAAGCATTCAACATAATAAATGTTCCCATAAGTGATATAGACCCTCCTGCAGTTACACGCAGTCAAGCTTGGAGACAGGCACGTGAGGCTGGTAGCCTGGGGGAGACCCAGACAGATCCCACACCTCAAGCCAGGGCTGGTGAGGTGGCTATTTCAAGGAGGGAGTTACCCTGTAGTAGTGAAGATCGAAGCTGAACCACAGCTGCTGGTACGTACTGATGTTTCATTGGACAGAGTGACTGCAAGGGCAGAGTTGAGTGGTAGTACCCAGGCTGACAGTGAGGCATCGCTGTCACAGGACACCAGACTTCCTGTGGAAGGTGAGCTGGGAAGGGTCACAAAGATAGAACTGAGACAGGCTCAGCTCTCGGACCCTGTAATAAGAGGGTTGAGGGAGGCAGCTAGGGAGACATCGGATTCTCAAGGAAAGAGAGTCTGCAAACTGGAACAGTTACTGTATAGAGAGAGAGGACCCCGGAGGGAGGGCTACAGGGTGAGGTAATACAGCAGTTGGTGGTGCCTAGAGCCTACCATCTGGCACTTCTAGCCATAGTCTATGGCATTCCTTTTGCAGGTCATATGGGCATAAAGCGTACCAAGACACATATTATGCAGAACTTTTATTACCCTGGGATTGCCAGAGATTTAACAGGGTACTGCAGGACCTGTAATCAGTGCCAAAAAGTAGGCAAGGCAGGAAACAAGGTCAAAGCTCCTTTGATGCCTTTGCCTGTGATTGAGGAGCTGTTTTAGAGGGTAGCTATGGATATTGTGCAGCCTCTGAATACTCCAAGTTCCACAGGGAAGAAGTATATCCTGGTGGTAGTAGATTATGCTACTAGATACCCTGAGGTGGTGGCTATGTCCTCCATCGAGGCAGAGAAGTTGGAAAATACTTTGTTAGAGATTTTATGCAGGGTAGGTTTCCCAGGAGAAATACTGACTGACAGAGGTGCCAATTTCATGTCACAGCTGCTGGCTTGTCTGTAGGAGTGCTGTGGGATGAAACACCTAAAGACCACCCTGTACCACCCCCAGACTAATGGTCTTGTGGACAGGATAAACTCTACACTAAAGACCATGCTACAGGACATTTGCAGACTAGTTTAAGAAAGAGTGGGACAATATTTGCCCTATCTGCTGTTTGCATAGAGGGAGGTACTCCAGCAATCCACAGGTTTTTCACCCTTTGAGTTGCTGTATGAGCACAGGGTGAAGGGGCCTTTAGATATGATTTGTCATGAGTGGGAGGGTGAGTGTGAATTGCACAAGCAGTCTGTTGTCACATATGTTCTAAACCTCAGGACAAGGCTTAGGCAGCTCATGGGCTTGCTCTAGGAGAACCTACAGGAGCCCAACAGCAGAAAAAGGTTCAGTATGACAGGAATGCTCAAGCCAGAAAATATGCTGTGGGACAGCAGGTTATGGTGCTCATTCCTGTCAGGCACAATAAGCTGCAGGCAGCTTGTCAGGGACCATTAGAAGTGGTAAAGAAGGTCAGTGATGTTAACTACATGGTAAACCTGCTAGGCAGGGGCACAAACTGTACCATGTTAACATGATGCAGCCTTACCATGATAGAGGCACCCTCGTGCTGAATATCTGCTGTGGATGGCAGGAAGAGTCTGAGGGAGATCTGGTGACTGATGTCCTCAGTGATGCTTGGACTGACACCTCAGTGGAAGGGGTAGCAATGTCCCACTGGCTACCCCCTATCCAGGTTCGAGAAATCGGAAAAGTGTTACAGGAGTTTGGTGGCATGTTCACTGGGAAACCTGGGTGCATCCACCTGCTGCAGCACCATGTGGGATACAGGACCCCAAAAGGCCCATCAAGCAAGCCTCTTACAGGGTACATGAGCGAGTCAGACAGACTCTGAGGGAGGAGATACAGGAAATGTTGGAACTGGGGGTAATCCAGGAGTCCTGCAGTCCCTTGGCCTTCCCAGTGCTGCTGGTACCAAAGAAATATGGCAGCACCAGGTTCTGTGTGGACTACAGAAAACTAAATAGGTGCACAGAGTCAGATGCTTACCCACTGTTTATGACAGATGAAACCTTGGAGCAGTTGGGTGGGGCTAAGTGTCTGACCACTACTGATCAGACCAAGGGCTACTGGCAGGAGACCTTGACTCCCATCACTAGAGAGAGGTCAGCCTTTGTGACTCCTTTCGGATTATACAAGTTCATGAAGATGCCCTTTGGGATGAAATATGTGCCAACAACCTTCCAGAGGCTGGTAGAGCGTATCCTAGCAGGAGCAGGAGATTATGTTCTTCCTTATCTGGACAATACTGCTATCTACAGCCATTCCTGGCAGCAACACCTTCAGCGTGTCAGGGAGGTCCTGGGCAAACTGCAAAGGGAATGGCTGACCATTAAACCCAGTAAGGGTCAAGTGGGTATGACAGAGGTTTCCTACCTGGGACAGAGTGGAGAGTGGTAAGATCAGGCCAGAACCTGCCAAAGTGGAAGCCATTTAGGTGTGGCCTTGCCCCTGTTACCAAAAAGTAGGTGAGGGCATTCTTGGGGACAGTGGAGTACTACAGAAAGTACATTCCCAATTATAGTATAATAGCTACTCCATTCACAGACTTGACGAGGAAAAACAGGCTAGATAAGGTAGTGTGGCTCGCAGGCATTCCAAAAGCTTAAAGGGGCTTTGGGAGGACCCCCCCCCAGGTTAGCCAGTCCAGATTACAGCAAAGAATTTGTTGTGCAGGTGGATACTTCGAACCATGGGGTGGGGGCTGTACTCAGCCAGGTTTCCACAGAGGAAGAAGAGCAGCCAGTTGTATATCTCAGCCGTTAGGACTCCAACCTAGGGAAGGATGTTATGCAGCAGTAGAAAAAAATGTCTAGCCGTAGTAAGGGCACTGCAGAAGCTTCAACCCTCTCTGTAGGGAAGGAAATTCACTGTAGTTACAGACCACAATCACTTAAAATGGCTACAACAAGCCGGCCAGCAAAATGCCAAGTTACTGAGGTGGATCCTAGGGATGCAGGTACATGACATGACAGGGCAGCACCACAGTGGGGTCAGCAATGCTAATGCAGATGGACTCTCAAAACAGGGTATTGGTTAATCTATTTCCAGACAAGCTCATCCTCTCCAGCAACGTTTCTAAAGGGTCACTTGAGAAACTAGCTTGAGTTTTCAAAGGGGGAGAGATGTGATGATGTGAGGTATTGCCAGCTGTGCCAGAGGTAAGGTAGTGGATGTGTAACATATGCCAGCATAGTTAGCTGGAGTTTTGTAAAGAATTATGTCATTTGTATATCAAGCTGATGTGTACAGATGCTTGTATTGAAAAATGTATTTGTAAAACTGCTTGTGTTACAAATGTATGCTGACACGTGCTAGATTCTGTTTAAGTTTCTAGTAAAGGGGGTAGTTTGGGAACCAAAAGTCAGACTACCAGATGTATATGATGTCATTCTGTAATCCGGCACTGAAATGAAGTTTTAATACTAGATAAGGCAGAAATCTCAAGGCAGTTTGTTGAATCTATCCATCTGTGTTGTTCTTAATATTTCCTGTGATTGAAACCCTTGTGTTTACTGTAAATAGGTATTTCCTATTTTCGTGTTCTTTTATTATTTACTACTAAATATATTTAAACTTTTCACTGTGGTTGGTCTTTTAATATTCAGAGTACTTATATTTATTTGGTGACACTGGATGCTTCTGAAAGCCTTGCTGCTTTGGTCAAACACTACCATTTGTATTAGTATTAATTTTACTCAGTAAAATTGAGTACTCCTGTAACAGCCTTAGAGTAGCTGGCTTTGGAATGTTCTGGTGGCAGTATCTACCTTATAGTCTGGGCAGAGGAGGTATAGCTGGTAAATCTGTGCCAGCCTTTGCCAGGTGTGTGTGAAAAATCAAATCTCAAAGTGTGCGTAACAGCTACTTGGAGCAGGGACACAGAGCACTGGTTTCACAGAGAGGGTGGTGGAGGACTTGGCTTGGAACACTCGACTGAGGACTCAACTCTACAGCTGTGGTCAGTGTGGAGTCTTATTCGGGGCCTGGTGAGAGAGAGGGAAACCCAGCCCATGGATGGGTGTGTACTGGGAAATTGTGCTTGGTGCAGAGAGCTGCATCTGAAAATACTGGGTGTATCTACTTCTGTTCCA
Source organism: Protopterus annectens (assembly GCF_019279795.1). NCBI lineage: Eukaryota > Metazoa > Chordata > Ceratodontiformes > Protopteridae > Protopterus > Protopterus annectens. Next base: position 377,843,694 of record NC_056741.1, read on the forward strand.
TGTGAATATCCTTCACCGGTGTCCGTGGTGAGGATTGAGACTATCACTGACACAGAGGAGGGACTTCACACAATCCACCTTTCTGGCTGAGGATCCCTAGAATGTCTCCAAAGGGAACGTCTTCTGTTGGAGATCTTGGGAACCCCTCCACTTCATCGAAGTCAGTGTCTTCAGTTAAAGATTCCTGAGGGGAATCTATGTGCCTCCTTAATCTCTTCTGGGGGATCTCCTAAGAGGGATGATCTGGAGAGGTATTAGAAAAAAGGGAAACTTCCTGTACAGAAACTGTCTGGAAGCTCATACAGGCAGTCCGTTCATGAGGGATAGGTTGACAAGTCTCAGAAGTCTAATCCGAAGGAGGTATGGAGGTAGGATCCGAAGAAGCAAGAGTAGAATGCAGTCTCAGGTGAGAGAAAGCCCTCTCCACCACACTGAAAGCAGAAGGACCAAGAAAAGCCACAGCCAGCCTCACCAGAGCTGTAACTCCAGGTGCCGCTAAGACCCGACCCTGCCATGAGGGAAGAGTCGGACCCAAGTTGTCTAGTGCTGAGGCTCCCTGGGGAAGCAGAGACATCGAAAACCTCAGAGTCAAAGTCACTCCTCCCACATCTGGCACCAATGCTCAGGTTCCAAGACTCGTCCTGCTCTAGGGGAGATGGTGCCAAACAAGTCAAGTCAGGGACACAGTCGGAGTCGAACATGCAGCTGTCTTCAGAGTCGACAGCTCCAAATTAGCTGAATGGATCGGAGGAGGAGAGGCAATGGAATGGGATACAGGCTGAAGGCTCACGGATTCGATGGGAGATGAAGATGGTAAGATCCCCCATCTGGTTCTGAGATCTGAGGAACTTTCTCATCACCATATCCACATCTGCTTCAGAGAGGCTTCAGGAGGACCTGATACAGGATGAAGTGGAAGGAGAACAGGACAATCTTTTGGGTGTCTCCTGTAAGAAAGAAGATCGGAACCTAGAAGAAATGAGCTCTGGAGAGGAACGGGAGCTTTGAAGCCAAGGAGACTTGGACTTCCGGATGTTGGATCCGAACATTTAGACTGGCAGATGGCTCCGATGCAGGAGATGGTTTAGGACACTGGACAGGACAGTATTTTCTGTGCTCCGTGGGCTTCAAAACCGGTTTAGACTTCTTGGTGGGGTTTGAGCCCCTGAGAAACATGCTGAAGAGAAGGGCACAGAAGCAAGTAGCAAATCCTTTAGGATTAATTTATTGTCTCTATCACTTAGGGCACGAGAGTTGAAACCCACACAGGTTTGACAAGGGGTTTCAAGATAGGCTGCTCCTAAGCAATAGATGCAATCACTGTGGGCATCAGAGTTTCGTATCTTATGCCAACAGGAAGTGCACTTTTTTAAATCCTGTTGGCTTTTCAGACATCTTAGCATGAAAAGAGAAGAGGAAGGTGCAAGAAAAGGGAAAAGTCTTTTTTTTTATTTGTTTAACAGAGAGGAGAAAAAGAAAGAAAAATACCAGCACTGATAAATAAACAACTACCCTGAAGGCAGGTAAGATGTTTTTTAAGCAAAGGGATAGAATCACCAGTGATTGTAATTAGAAATACCTGACAGTAATGGGTAGGAAGGAAAAAATGAGTAAAGGGAGGATACAGTAGTAGATAAGTAGGTAATATGTAAAAGTAAGAGAAAACAATTAGAGAAATCTGATCTTTACTCACGAAAAAGTGATTAAACTAATCCAAGAGCTCAGAGGGCAAGATCCATATCTGAATCATAAAAGTGGCAAATGAGATCTGATATAATACAGGGGTCTGGGGAATTATGGATAAAAAAAGCAGCTCGAGAGTTGGATCCAAGAGTCTAGAAGAAATGCAGCCAAATCAGATCTAAGGTCAGAACCAAGACTCATTTGTTGAGGAATGAATGAAAACAATCTCTATCTAACGAAGAATTCAAAATCAAGAATATGTGCTCACCATAACGTTCGATGTATGTAGTCCATCTCACCTCACATTCTTACCTGTGGGACTCGGCTGATTTTACTAGCTTAAAGTCTCTCATTGGCTGGGCTAAGAGGGTATCCCATGGTGCACTGCTCCATATACCCAGATCTAGTTTGCTGTGAAAAACATTTGTACGCCATACACACATCACATCCATATATCAAACTAATCAAAGGGACTCTGCAGGTGACAACCTAACCTCCAATTCCTCCAGGCAGGGGGAAGGTGGGAGGGTAAGTAAGAATGCGAGGCGAGAAGGACTACATACATCGAACGTTATGGTGAGTACATAACTTCTTGATGTTATGTAGTCCTATCGCGCCTACATTCTTACCCGTGGGACACCTACATCCTGGGTAGCTCATAGGAAAATACTCCTGAGAACTGTGGAGCCAAAGGAAGACATGCCACTGGAGACCACGTCCAATTTGTAATGAGAAACAAAGGTGTGAGGAGAGGCCCAACATCATCCATTGACAATCTAGCTTGATAGGCTGTGGATGTAGAAACAGCCAGAGTAGAATGTGCCTTGACTGGAAATGGCAAATTTTTACCTCCTGCCTGATAGATGAAAGAGATACAACTGGCTATCCATCTAGACAGCGTGACTTTGGATTTTGGAAAACCCAATAAGTTTTCCGAAAAGGAGACAAAGAGTTGGTCAGATTTCCAGATATCTTTTGTCCGGGTAGATAGAAGCGTAACTGTCTATGACCATCCAATTGGTGAAATCTAAATTCTGCCTTGTTAGAAAAGGTGGGGAAGAAAACAGGCAGCTCAATGGACTGATTCATGTTAGACACAGAAGCCACTTTAGGAAGGAACGAGGGGTTTGGTCTAAGAGAGACCCTATCTTTATGGAAAATTAAATATGGGGGTTTGATGGAGAGGGCTTGAATTTCCGAAACCCGCCTCGCTGAAGTGACTGTTGTTAAGAAAGCTGTTTTCCATGTCAAGAATTTTAATTCACAGGTAGCTGCAGGCTCAAATGGTGGTAGAGTAAGGGCTTAAAGAACAAAATTGAGATCCCAGGGCATGATAGGCTCGGACACTGGGGGACGAAGCAACAGAGTACCTTTAAGGAATGCTTTGCATAGTCTGTGTGCCATGAGACTAGGTTCATTCGCTACGAGGAAATTAGATATCGCCGCCAGCTGAACTTTGATGGTGGCTGATGTGGACTCCTGATAGAACAGCATAGACAAGAACTCCAGAACTGAATCTATTGGAGCTGTGTAAGGATCAATGCCTCTAGTATGTGACCAGATAGAGAACCTTTTCCATTTGCTAGAATAAATCTTTCTAGTGGATGGCTTATGAGAGGACAATAATATATGGACCACTTCCGGTGAAAAATTATGACGTCTGACTAGAGATGGAAGTGGAGTAGCAAGGCTGTCAACCGGAGGATCATCAGACAGGGGTGTAACTGTCCCAACATGTGTCAGTAAATCTGGTTGATGGTCCAGAATCCAAGGAGTGTCCACAATGTATGGTTGAAGAAAGGGGAGCTAGACTTGACAAGGCTAGTGTGGGGCAATCAGAATCATTCTGCTTCCCAAGGACTGCGCTTTCTGAATTACCCTTGACAGCAGGGGAAACGGAGGGAAAGCATAATGCAGACCGGAGGGCCAATCGGGAACCAGAGCATCCCTGGGTGATTCCCCCTGTGGGAGGAATCAGCGTGAAGTAGTTGCTGCATTTCGCATTGAGAGGGCTGGCAAAAAGGTTGCAGCAAGGCTGACCCCATCTGCTGAAGATTCGCTCTGCAACCAGGTGATTCAGGGACCACTCGTAAGGCATAAGGATCGTTCTGCTTAGCCTGTCCGCTATTACGTTGGACTTCCCCAGAATGTGCGTTGCCACCAGAAACAGTTGGGAAGCTATTGCCCAATGCCACACTCGCATAGCCTCTCTACATAGAGGGGAAGACCGGGTTCCCCCTTGCTTGTTGAGATACCACACTACTGACATGTTGTCTGAGTGTATCGCAATAGTCCCTAGAGGAAGAACTTTCTGAAGTGCCTGCAATAAAAAAAGCACTGCTCTCATCTCCAGAACATTTATATGCAAATGTATCTCATGTTCCTGCCACATGCCTTGGACTGTCCTGCCGAGATAATGCCCCCCACCCCATCTGGGAGGTGTCGGTGATTACCGTGGCAACAGGGACGGGTGGAGCAAAGGGCTTTCCCCCGTTCAAATTGTTGGTGCACAGCCACCAACGGAGATCCTGCTTGCACCTGTCTGTGAGTAAGATGGGATGAGATAGTGCGAGTCTTTGGAGAGACCATTGGACAAAGAGGAGCCATTGAAGAAGTCTCATGTGTAATCTCGCTAGAGGGACCAACATGATAGTTGCTGCCATGGTCCCTAGGAGTTGGAGAACCAGTCTTGCCTTCGCTTGTCTCAGGGGCATCAGCATGTGTATTTGTTGTTGTAATACTATGATCCTCTCTTGTGGTAGGAATGCTCGCATTCAAATGGTGTGTAACTCTGCTCCTATAAAGGTGACACGCTGTGAGGGCAATAAGGCAGATTTTTCCCAGTTTATTGTTAAGCCAAATTGGTGACATAAACTGATGGTAGCATCCCTGGTCTGAACCAGTTGATGCCTGGTGGAGGCGATAAGGAGTCAGTCGTCCAGGTACGGAAACACCTGGAATCCCTGACGTCTCAAGTGAGCCATCACCACTGCCATACATTTGGTGAACACCCTGGGGGCTGTGGTGAGAGCAAAGGGCAGGGTTCGAAACTGGAAGTGACTGGCACCCAGCCAGAAGGGTAGGTGACTCCTGGATGCCCTGTCCATTTTGACATGGTAGTAAGCATCCTTGAGATCGATGGAGTACATCCATACCTCCTCTCCCAACAAAGGGAGAATCGACTGTAGTGTGACCATACAGAATTTGGACTTGTGTACGTAATTGTTGAGTTGACTGAGATCTAGTATGGGTCTCAGGTCCCCTGTTCTTTTCGGCACCAAAAGGAATCTCGAGTAAGTCCCTAATCCGATTTGGTCTGAGGGGACTCGTTGGATGGCTCCTTTTTCTAGCAGCTGCGAGACTTCTGAGGCTGCTTGATCCCTTTGACTGGGTGGAACTTCTGGGATTTTTCTGACTGGCGGGGGTACTGAAGAGAATGGAATGAGGTAACCTCCGGAAATTATCCGTAATACCCATCGGTCCTGGGTAATGCTCTCCCAGGCTTCCAGATATAAGGAAATTCGACCCCCGACTGGCTCCGGATAAGAGCAGTCTGGCACACCCTCAGGAATGAGAGTATGGAGAGCCACGGAAGGAGTCGCGGTCTCCCGAATTGCGGGGGCCCGCTCTGCCTCTGGGGCGACGTCTCCCTGAATACCCCCCCCCCTGCCTCTGGAGGGAGGTTCACCTTGTGCAGCAGGAAAAAACCTCTGTGATTTCTTGAACCACATCTTCCCCCCCGCTGGGCCTTGGGATAAGGCCTAAAAGGAAGGGAAAAACGGACCCCTACGGCAGACAGGGTCTTTCCCTCTTGCTCACACCTGGTGAGGGTGTCTTTCACTTTGGTCCCAAACAAGGAGGAACTGTCAAATGGGGCGTCAGTGAAGGAAGACTTGAAGTCCTCCGCAAAGTGGCACAGGCGCAGCCAGGCTTGCCTTCTAAGGGCGACCCCTGAGCTTGCTGCCCTACTCGCTCCCTCGGCTGCATACGAAATGAGCCGCATGGACGAGTTAGCGATGGAGTTGAGGGTAGAAACCTGGGCATTAACTGTCTGAGCCACCACCTCGGGTATGATACCCGCAAGAGTATCTCCCAACTCTTTGAGGAGATCTCTCTGGAGCCGAGTGAAGTGAGACAGATAATTCAGCGACCGTAGAGTGAAGGTTGCTGAAGATAGGGTACGCTTCCCATACCGGTCCATGGTCCTAGACTCCTTGTTAGGAGGATGGACGGATGAAGAAGACTCTGCAACTTCCTTCTGGGTGGCTGCCGCCACCACCATGGCATCTACAGGGACTCCTTTTGACAGAAACTCTTTGCCCTGGGGGGCGGACAGGAATTTGTTGGGACGCCTGGGCACGGGCTCCACAGAATCGGGGTTTTCCCACACTCTTCGACAAATGAGGTCAAGAACTTCGTCGAAGGGTGGAGACACCCAGGAGGCGGAGGGTTGATCGCCAAAAGCCTTAAGGAATACCGACTCCTCCTCGGAAGGAGCTTTGGAAGGCCAGTCTCCTCTGTTTCAGTATCTCCAGGATATCGGAGAAGGAAACATCATCAGAGGAGGACTTGGGGGACCCTTCCGATTCCTCGAGGTCAGTATAGGAGGTGAGAGACTCATCCTGGGAGTCTATGTGCTTCCTCTTGCACAATTTCTTTCTAGGAGGCTCCTCAGGCACAGACTCTGGGAGACCCTCAGAAAGTTGGGGACCACTTGTGGGGGTATCCTTAGGGCCTGGCGCTCTACTGTCCATGGATAGGTGAGTGTCAGAAGCTCTCGCCGGGGTGGTGGGGGACGGAATGACCGACCAGGGTGATGTAGCTGACGATCTGGCCAGCGTGCTCCACGTGGCCTCGAAGGCCGGTCCCCCGAGTCCGAGGACCGACCGGCCTCCGAGGCCACGACCGGGGTCCCACGAGCCGATGCACCGAGTGGGAGACTCGGAACCGACAGATGTCCTGAAGTATCCCCCTCAGGCCCGACCGAAAAGACCCAAGTCTTGAACCCTGTGGACGGAACCGACAGATGTCCTGAAGTATCCCCCTCAGGCCCGACCGAAAAGACCCAAGTCTTGAACCCTGTGGACGGAACCGACATGGTCGAAGCCGAGGTCGGCACCGATAGACCCAGAGGGGGCATCGGAGCCGGCGCAGGAACATCACTTGGAGCGGAGCATACCGGCTCCGACGACAAGGATGTGCTCGGAGGAGGAATCATCGAAACGGTCATAGGAACCGGCTCCGGAGCCGAGTGGGTCGGAGCCGAGAACAATTTAGCCAACACCGGTGACTGCAGGAGCCTCTGCACCACCGTATACACATCCAAATCAGAAATTCTTGTCAGGTGAACCATGCCTCACACTGGGCGACCGGCTCCGAATGGGTTCAAGAATAATAGGAGCCGATGCCGATTCAGTTAACACTGATACCTCCTGCGGCCCCGAGGACAGTGGAGCCGAGGAGGTAGAATCCAAAACAGTAATCTTCTCTGGAGGCTCCGAAGTGGCAGATGGAGCCTGAGACCTTTTCTTAGCCTTGGAAGCTTTACATTTTGACTGAGGACTAGAAGCCGATTCTATAGCTTCCTCAAATGATGGTTTTAGAAGTCCCTTTAATATTAATTTATTTTTCCTCTCCTGGAGCACCCTAGGACTAAACGCGTAGCAAAAGCTATACGACTCCTGTAAATGGATGGCTCCAAGGCAGTAAACACACAGTGTCCATCCGTGATGGACATCTTATATCCACACTTGGAACATTTTTTAAAACCAGAAGGCTTATGCTCCTTCTGATCCTTAGACATCTTATAACTAGCGCTAAGCAAAACCACCTAGACACAACTTACAAAAAGGGCAGGAATAACACACAAATTAGAAACACCAGAAAACTCTACTAGACACACTCTAAGAACCTCTAACTGAAACGGTTCTTCTAGGGAACACACAGATAAACACAATCACACTAAAAAGTTTATCCAACAACCGAAGGGAGGACTAGGTCCTCTAACTAAAATGGGCCTTGCCCGCTGGAACAGTTTAGGGATACCAAAAATACAACTATCACACTCAAACACAGCGACAGCAACAAGAAATAGCTATCAAAATAGCTTTTGGGTATGAAATATCAAATTTCTCTAAGAGAAATAGCAAAAAAGAAGGTACTTAGCCACAGCCAAGCGAGACCACGTCCGAGCTACACAAGCGGCAAACAAGATCTGGGGATATGGAGCAGTGCACCATGGGATACCCTCTTAGCCCAGCCAATGAGAGACTTTGAGCTAGTAAAATCGGCCGAGTCAGAGCCGATATTCGGCTCTGAACCCACGGGTAAGAATGTAGGCGAGATAGGACTAGATGACATCTTATTTTTAACCTTCTGAGAGGTTCTGAGAACATAGCCAGGCAAACCCTCTCATGGTACCAATGGCAACAACCCTGGATGCAGTATCTATAGAGAGTTATATACACACTTTAAATAAGGAGTAGTGACCTGAGAAATGGAAGTAACTCAACTGCACAAAGCATATTTTCTCTCACAAGAAGAGACTGCAAATATAACATCCTCATCTCAGAATAAACTTTAACATATGTGCCCATATGTCTTAACCTCTTAAGAGGCCAATGTGGAACACAGACACTAACAATGTGTGACAAATAGTCAAAATGTGGAACACCCTCTTTTCACACTGTGCAAAACGTGCCATTGCCATGGAGCATGGTTGAACATCTGTAAAATTCAATAAGACACTTCTCAGATCAAAAACCTTTATTTTATAATCTGCTATTCTAGCCTACCAATATACCACTGAACAGCCTAGCTCAAATTCCCAATTCCTATCTTCATGGGCAACTGGACACACACCACTGGGGTTTAGGGCCAGCATACACTGGCCAATAGGGGCAGATACACCCCATCCACTGTTAGCATGAGTCCATGGTGTAAGTCGGAGTATGCCGAGTCCTCAACCCACTTAACACTGGCACATATCCATGCCCATTTGGTGACAGGCAACATGATCAAAACACTTAGAGCCATATTTTACATGTCAAGTGGCTGGCCCTGACACTGCACTCTGTCTGTGATCCAGGTTCTCCTACTGCGCACCATAGTAAACGCCAAAGCAGCTGGTCTATACAACTCTTCCCCTTACAGGGCACTATACTGAATCTATTTCCACTCTAATGCAATAGCTTAAGGTCTAAGCACGAATTACAACATAATTTGACTGTGGGAGGGAATAACAAGGTCAGAAGCAATTGGTAGTGGGTGGAGCAGGAATCAAGAAGGTCAGATAAGTGTGGAGACAGGATATGAATTAGGCAAGTAGGAGTGGGATGAACAGGGTTGCTGGGAGAGTTAAAGAAAGGATCTTTATAAGATTAAGAGCAGCCAGATCAGAGTCTCATTTTCTATATAGTCAGCAAGGAACCCCACCCCTCTTTGTTAAAGGGTTGGTAGATAGTTTAGACACTTTAGGGCCTTTCTGGCCCACAACAGTGATCTCACTAGGGGCTGGAAAGGAATATCCTGTTTTTATGGATGTTTGCCTTCCCCAGCAATTGATTCAAAGGTCCATAGGTTCATACTAGATTGTTGATTCAGTAGACCATTTGCAGCCGAGCCAACAATCCCACCCATTTACCAAGACATGAATTAATCCTAGACTCCTCCATAGTTTTGCCCCTTTCCATAAGGAATAGAGTGGTAGACTTGATATGTACTTATGATTGCCATCCAGTTGTCCAAGCCATGCTTAAAAAGGTCATGGAGCTCCTCTGTATAACCTCTAGCGGCAGTTTTTGGGGTAGGTCTTAAGGGAACGATGTCATGGCAGTGCACTTTGTGTGTTTTGCGTGGTTTCCTGTAAATCCAGAAGACTTGAGTAGACTACCTCTTTTTAAGTTTTGGAGGATTGTCTATTTACTGCTGATGGCTCGCACGTTTTTGAATAGCGAACTTCTGTCATTCAGGAGAAATTTGTGGTTGAATGGATGGAAGTGTCATAGGTAATATGTGCAAGCTGGGACATAAATAAAACAAGAGAAGTGTACTGTCAGTAGATGTTTGTAAGTCGTCACTCTATCCATTTTTAGTCTTGATTTTTTGTGCATGTAGTAATGAACATAAAAGTATTTGTCCTTTAACTGTCCACGAGTTCCTCTCCAAAATTTGTCACTTCAAGTACAGTGTAGGCATATGACATGCATTATTAGTAGTTCTCAGTCAAACAGCTTTTTAAGATATTTCTTTTGAGTTGTTCAAATTTTTCATGCAAGATGCAGCAGTTTCAATACATGCATATTTTTATAATCTTTACACCTTTTGTTGTTTTTCACGTTAACAGCTTTTTAGAATGTGTACTTTGGTTCATAGGTAGGTACTAGGCTATCTGCCCGAGGGCATTTATAAGCCTAGCCAGAGTGTGTCGGCTTTCGCCACCCCAATGATTAATTAACTGAGCCTCTGTCAAGCAGAGCCAATGAAGTGATCCCAGGGGTGTATTTTCTGTTACCCATCCACTCATCAAGGCTTCTCTTGAAGAGCGTTAGTGAGGGGCTCTGCCTACTGTAGTTAGGAATTTTGTTCCAAAGCATGGGGAGTCTCTGTGACAGGAATCTATCCCTCCAGCATGTTCTATTTATTGCTGTGGCAAGGTTTAGCTCACTAGAGCACGTTGCTCAGAGTGACTTGGATTTCTTTAGGTGGAGCATGTCCATCAATTCTGAGTTGGACATGGCTCTGTAAGTCAGGCAGCGATCACCTCTGAGTAAGCGATATGCCACTAAGTACAGCCAGAGTTTTTTCAGTCGGGCTGCATAGGACATATGTTTGAGGCCAGTAATCCTCTTGGTGAGGTGCTTTTGTGGTCTTTCCAGCTGTTGGAAGTGTCTTGTGAGGTACTTCCCAAATGGGGCATTGTACTCTATGATGGGTCTGATGAGTGACGAGTAGAGGGGCACTATAACCTCTTTATTTCTAGATGCGAACCCCTTAGTAATTAGATGGGCCACATAGAAGGATTTCCTAACTAATTTGGCAGTATGACTGTCAAAGGAGAGATTACTATCTACCTAGGTCCCCAGATCTCTTACCTCTTCTGTATTAAGGGGGCTGCCACCTATGTGGTAATTCGTGGGTGTTTTGTTTTTTTCCAAACGGGATGACTATGCATTTTTTGGCATTTAACTTGAGGCCATGACTTTGACACTAGGTGTCTGCCTCAGTAAGGCCTTTTTAAAGGATGTCCGTGTCAACCGGAGAGTCAGTTATGGCTCCCAGTTTGCAGTCATCAGCGAACTTGGTTAGCCATAGTCTTCCTGTGTTTGCCTGTACTTCTGAGAAATACAAGCTGAACAGTAGGGGTCCAAGAACTGAGCCTTGCGGGACACCACTTATGACTGGTTTAGAGTCGGACCTGGAGCCCACTATTTTTACCGTGTGAGTTCTGTCTGTAAGCCAGTTGGCAACCCATCTTGTGACATAGGGGTTTATGTTCAGGCTGGTGAGTTTTTCTATAATACAAGAGTGAGGAATGGTGTTGAACGCCTTGGCGAGATCAAGGTAGACTGTGTGAACCACCTTTCCCCTTGTCTATGGCCTTGGTGACTGTCTCGAAGAAGTCAACCAGGTTTAGTAGGCATGATCTGCCCTTAAAACCGAACTGGGTCGGGTCAAGTGTTTGGAGGTTTCCAGAGTCTTTGTTACTGAGTTCCATGATGATGCGCTCCATAGCCTTGCAGACCAAGCTAGTCAGGCTTATGGGGCGATAGTTACCAGGGTCAGTTGTGGCCCCTCCTTTGTGGAGTGGAATAACCATTGCTGTGCGCCATTCTATGGTTGTGTTTCTGTGGCTGATCATGTCACAAGTAAAAGTTACCAGCAAGCATGCTTGTGGTAAACGGATCTCTCTGAAGGATTTCTGCTTCAGTACCAATCAGAATGCGTGTAGTGGAGCCACAGCTGTTCACTGTGGAACAATGGCTTCGCTTGTCGTTAAATGCGGAGCATTCTGCATAATCCGGAGCACTTGGATGCTCAGTATGTGCCTGGCAATTTAAAATCCTAACTATTAAAGCTGCAGAAGCATACACCACAAACTCATCAATAGCTTTAACATCCTTATCTGAAGGAAAATGATTAGAATTAACAAAATATTTGGCAGCTGGACTAACTAAAGCTATAGATGCTGGGTTAGTCTGGGATAGGTGTGTAAAAGTTTGAAAGTGTGAGGAACTTTGTACATTCTTTTTTCTTAAGTGCAGCAGACTGGCTGCCATGGAAACCACAGGCTGTAAAAAACATGCTTCAATGCTGACATCATTGGAGGGATTCGTGAAGGCTCTAGGAGCATGAGTTCTAACAACTCACAGTATTTTCTGAGGGGCTGAGAAACCTCAGAATTCACACACTGAAAACACTGGCACATTCTGGATAGAGTAAACCTCACAGTGACATTCAGATACCATGTTCCCCTTAGAACCTGAATCAGAAATCTGAGGAGAAAAACATGCATTTGTCCCATCACACTCCTCCACAAACTGAATGTTTTAAATCTCTTCAGGAAAAGAGAAAGCCCTTTTGCTTTAAACAGAAACCATCTTATAAGAAGGGACAACAGCCTGTACAAGACCCTCAGCCAGTTTAAAAGCTACAGTAGTGTAGCTTTTAACAAGATTTTTAGACATTCTGTGGCTGAGACCTGGCACTTTCCAAAGTTTTTTTTAAGAGAGCTGCGGGAAGAATTCAAGACCTTAGGGACTTGCACTGCCCGTGTAAAATAAGAGTAGAATGGGCAAGTAGAAAATACACATTCAGTTTTCTGTTTCTTTTTGAAAGGAACATTGAGGCAGATGGATTTATTAATGGCAGCAACAGCTTCCCCAAGGATGGACACAACATTCTGGCTAAACAGGGGCACCAGGTGCAGAGGGCATAGCTAACCTCAAGTCCATAGTGGCTATATGGACAACACCAGACAGATCAGAGGAAAAATATTAGTGGTCTAAGGAACCAGCTTTGGCCACAGCAGAGTCACCAACCTATGGCTGAGGCAAATTATTAGCCTGCAACTGTGGCAAAGGCTGTCTAGTTCACTTTCTTTTTGTGGCTAGGAGGTGGGCAGATAAAGGGGATTATTAGCTCATTCCATGATGCTTCCTTCCCAGGGAAGTGAAGCAGCAGATGACAGCAAAATTTAGCACTAAAATGAACCTTTTCACAGTCAAAACACAGTTAAAAACCACTACCACACTTTCCCAGCCACAGAAAGAACACTAAACAATTTCGCCACAAAAAGTACTTCTGAGCACTTAACTTTTAAACTGATAGGATGAAAACTCCAATACCTCTTAAAAATAAACCGAAGCTGTACTTCTCCAGGCTCAGTATAACATCTCCACTTTCATCCCTCTCTTCTACTATACCTCTGCTCTCCTCTATTCTGTTACTATCACTCAGTCACTCAGCCCACCTTCAATTAATGCCTCTCTTCACTCTCTTTAACAACTCATTTCATTTATATCTCAAAATGAATCAACCTTTTGCTATCTATCCTTTATAAATAACTCAGTATCTTGCATTGTGACATCTGTCCTACTGCACTGTTATCTATCTATAGTTGTATATAGTATAATTAGCATAAAAAGCATTTACAATTACTATCTTATCTATTTTGACATTGTAAAATTAAGTTTAATTGTATTCTGACTGACACTGTTGATATCATATAACTTAAGATTTGCATGACTATAGCTTTTCTCCCTGGGCATCCACTGAAAAAGGCCTTTATGCCCATCCGGACCTCCTTGGTCAACAAATATAAAATAAAGTCAATAGACACTCATCAAAACCCCATTTTCCTAGTCGAAATTTTTAAATAAAATATTAAATGTGGAAGTTTTTTTCTCCAAAAGGGAAGTCTAATGCCCAGCAATGGAATAGCACAGGTCAATAGCAAGATCCTCAAAAGCCCAGAGGAGCATTCTCTTTGATGGCAGGAAAGGTCTAAACGGCATGGCACCCAAACCCATCTTTCAGTCAGCTCAGTTCAAGCTGCCTAATGGTTTGGGCTTGTGAAAGGTGCCCTGAAGCTTTGGTGGCTGGCCAGCGGCTACATCCTCAGTAGGATAAAACCCATATGGCTTAGGCAGCAATGATCCACACAATGAACATCCTTCACACTAGTGGTTTTCATACTTATACTGTGTCAGGTGTTGTAAGACACAGAACAAGTGTTGCTAACAGCGGATCAGTGAACAACGTGGATTAATAGCCCCTATGCTAAATGAACCTGTGATTCTGGCCATAATCTCTGAAAACCTGAGATGGAATTTGACACAGTTTCCGATAATGTGCTATCGTCCATAGCAACAAGTTCTACACTGTGTACTGCTATTCACAATACATGTGGACAGCACAGGAATGAATAAAATGAAACTTGCTATCCACAGTTGAGACACAGTAGGAGGGGGACCTAAGCCATTTAGAAGCTTTGAAAAAGCAACAGAAACTATTTATAGCAAGAGAATTCTATGTGTACATGTTTATTAGCTTTTTTCAGTCGCTCGTTTATTTTTTGTCATTTGTTAGCTCATAATGTCACCCGAGACACTCACCAAAAGCACTAATTCAATCTGTTGCCAGTTTTAGTCAATGGAGATATGGAATAACTAGAGGTCATATTATAGAGCTACAATAAATAACTTAAAAGAGTGCCAGATATACATTAGTACTGCTTACAAAACAGCCACTGAGTCACCCTATAAACAGTTTTAAACACAGAACTCTAAGCAACCAGCATACCACCATCTTAAAATCTTCACTAATAGAACTGTTACGAGATTTCCCAGACTGACCTGCAATGAAAATACCTTGCATGATTTTTCTAACTGATTACTGTATTGTTTCATCTGCTGTTCTTTTAAGCTGTGCTTTATGCTGCTCTATTTTTTTCAGTGTGGCTGCTAAGAAAATAGGAAATTTAGCAGCTTCATCATGCAAACAAGACCACAGAGGTACAACCAGTGATCAGTCCAGAGTATACCGAACAGTATGATATTTTTCTCCCATTTTACTTGTAGGAAAAAGATACAAAAGTGTGTTTGTTTTGCTGTTTGATGGTTGTACACTAATAGTTAACTATGTCGAAATCAATGACAGATACAGTACTTGTTTCTCTGAGTGTGCCCTTGATAACTAATCACTGGCAGCTTCTGTTAGTTAAAGGCTCTGTTTACGCCAGTGATAACTACATTCTTTTTCATCCTTAAGAGGCAGTCTGCAGAATTCTTTGAAACATACCTTACAGCCTCTTACTTTTAGAATCAAGGACAAAGAAAAAAATTAGGGTCAAAGCCTCAAATCAGGGACACATTTTAAATATATATATATTTTTTACAATTAACTTAGACAGTTGACAGAGTAAAGGAACATGAATTAACACATTTTTCAAAACTAACAGAAGCTTTCTAATAATTATGTCACTCACCACCTAGTCTGAAAGCAGATGGCAGAAGAAAATTCTGAGCCAAAATCGGGGACAGTTAAAAGGCATGAAAGCCTTTAGGGATGCTGCCACTCTTCACTGACCCCCCCCCCCCAAATTAAAAAAAAAAACCCTCTGAAAGGCCTGTTTTTCCCCAGCACAGCTGCATACAACTGTAGACTGTAATTCTTGACCTCCCCAAACATTTAAGGGTCTGTTTAATTTGTCGTTCACAAGTGTCTGCTTGCTGTTTCTCCATCTGAAGCAAAGAAGAGTGGACTGCAGTTACTGCGACCTCCCTTTAAAACACTTAAAGGGTTGCTTTTTTGACCTTGCACACACATCCTCTTATTTCCTGACTTCTAGATTCCGGACAGTGGCTGCTATGACCTCCCCTCAAGATACAAGTGTACTATCTCCTCCTGAAATTGCAAAGATTAGTGTTTATATGCCTTCGTTGAAGGTTGTGCATCAGGGCTGGTAACCCGGTACGTAAAAATCCACTACCAATAATTAGCGGACCGGAGTTCTGCTGTGGCGACCCCTAACCGGGAAAAGCCAAAAGACGCAAAGTGTTTATAAAGAGTGTACTTCCAGATCTTGGTAACAGCCCAATGTCAGCTGCCATCCGTGCATGCACAGACTGACTGGCTCCGGCTAACATGTGGACTGTCTGCCAGTTTCACTTCCCTTCCACTCCCATCTTCACAACTTTTGTTCCATCACGATCCCACCTGTTTAGCATAACCACTACTCCTCTTAAAATACTAACAAAGACACAGCCCTGCCAAACTCACCCCCCACCATCATTAACTCAAAATCCAATGCAGAGAACAACACCCTTGATAACACCTTCATTAGTACCCTCCAAGAAAAATATTTCCCATATTTCCCAAGGGTCTCATCTTTTTGAAGTCAATTCCAGCCTTAGGTTAACAAAGTAACTTAAATCACTATAAACATTAAGGAATAAAGCACGTCATATCTGGAAACACTTTAGTCAAGGGAACAACCACCACTTAACCTTAAATCTATCAAAAAGCACAAAGGAAATGAAAAGCTAATTCCTTATAAACATTCCAACAAAAATTACTTCACAAACCCAAATAATTCTGAAACCTTGTATAACCACTTCATAGGACACACACCTAATAAACTGGATCCCATTCAGAAGCTTGAGTTTTCAGAAAGTCGAAATTCATATGCTAGAGACCACAGGATCGACTTTCCAGAAATTCAAACTTCGGAAAACAACAAAAATTGGCACTTTTCCATTATCGGGGCAACAGCTGGAATGAGCAGTTGGAATGTTAGATCACACTGCTGTTGCCAATGTGGGTACAGCTGTCACTTTTTCTGACAATACAGTTCAACTTCCAAATATGGAAAAAAATGAATAAGTGCACTTTTCCAGACACTGTATTCCATTCGCATTCTAAAAGACAAACTCACTTAGTTTTATAGGACATCAGCGAGGGTAACCCTTTTACAGGGACTTCAGCGAAGGTAACGTGGCTTTCAGAAACCAAGACACGTAACGTTTTTAACCCTTGACTCCTTCTTAATAACACCCTCCCAAAGTTCAAGCCAAGTGCCTAAATCCGTTCTACTTTCTTTCTCTGATAAGACCATTTTGTGTTGGTAATTGCGGTGACAAAGGTGGAAGGTTTGGAAGTCATGTCGAACCGACCTGTTACATGATAAAGTTTGTCTCCGTATACTTGCGTGGTATGGTTTCAGTGTGGGTGGTTATCCTTATGGTGGTTTTAATGGTCCTGGGGTTGATAATGACAAGTACTACTTGCCAATTACGATTTTACAATATATTCTTACCTCGGATATTTAATGCTACTGTCAACAGTGGTAATACCGTGTTGCCTGGTAAAGTATGAAAGCAGGAGCATTAACAACATGAGGTAAGTCTGCCATTATACAGTTCCTGATAAATTAAGTTCGCAAAACATCTTCCTCTATATAACACAGAAAACCAAATTTTTTGGATCAGTTCGAGCACATGGTAACCTTTCAACTGCTCATTATTGCTGTTGCCCCGATAATGGAAAAGTACCCAAAAATCTACCATCTGATGTTGTAAATCTTTGTTTATTCATTACCATTAGGACATTGGTTCCGTCCTCGGAACCGATACGGCCGTTTCCAAGCTCGTGCCAGCCAAAAACTCTCAGCTAAGACCTACCCATAATGCCCCTCTCCTAATTACTCCAGATCTCATTTGCCGTGTTCCTAGTCAGACGCGCTAGCCATCTTTCTCAAAGCTAAATAGAAATTTGTTAATTTTAAGACAGTTTCTCATCAAAATTATTTAAATTTTAGTTAAGTTAGCCCTTTCTCACTGTCGCCTATAACCTAGACCTATTTATTTATTTATTTTACATTTGTCGACTGGGCTAGTCCAGCTGGATACATGTCCATTTTCAGCAGAGGCCCGGGGAGAAAAGCTCCTCGAAAGTAAAGTACAATATTATATATAAAAACAAAACAAAATTTCACAGGTGCAAGTACAATACAAAATTAAGCTATTTGATACATGAAAGATCATATAGATGTGAGTAGAGTAGAATATAAGGAAATATGTTCACTTCAAAACACATATGATTGCAGAATCTTATGATAAGTATCTTTTGTTAGCATAGTAGGTAGTCTGAAAGACATTTTTGGATATAGATAGAGAATCTAATCAATTTTAAGGCCTGTTATATTTATGGTTTTCATTAGGCAGTTAGTATATACAGTAATAAGACAGGTATCTTTGTGAAAAAAATGACATGAGAGGTTAGTCTGGGTTCGTACAGGTGCATAAACAATGGGATTTGAGGTAGGTTTTAAGCCTGATTTTAAACTGTGTTAGTGAAGAAAGGGAGGTCAGGTCACTGGGGAGAGAGTTCCAGGTTTTACCCACGGTACTAGAGAACAGAGAGTCCCCAGCCTTATTGTAGGTTTTGCCCATTTGTACTAGTATTTTATTAGATGAGCATAGGGTCTTAAGGCTGCTGTAGGGGGTGATAAGGTTGGTAAGAATTGGTGTGTTATTAGGCTGATACAGGATTTTGTAGGCAAATGTTAATTGTTTAAATAGAAGTAGATTTGGTAACTCTAGCCAACCTAGTTGTTCATAATTAATACAGTGATGGGTTCTGAATATAGAGCCTGTTGCAAATCTAGCAATATTGTTATAGGAGACTGCAAGTTTGTTCATGTTGTTTTTTGAGAGGTTAGTATATATAGGGGAGGCATAGAGGAGGGTAGAGATTAAGTGGGTCTGGGCAATAGTAGATCTTGCTAGTGGGGTAAGAAAGGATTTGATTCTATAGAGGGAGCCTAGTTTTTTTGTTGACTGTTTTTATGGTATTGTTAATGTGACTATCAAAGTTAAGGTTATTGTCAATTAGTACCCCTAGGAGTTTTGTGGTAGAGTCGGGGGATATGATGGTTCCATTGTTCGATGTGACAGTAAAGTGTAGTGGTGTGGCCCTATTGGTGGGAGTAAAAAGTACGAGTTTGTTTTTTTGGGGTTCAGGATGAGGCACTGGTGTAGTAACCATTCCTCAACTATGTTAAACACTTTTTGGGTGAGAGACTAAAGGTCTGATGGAATTGGGGCTGAGCATATTAATGTGGAGTCATCTGCATATTGTATTATGGAAGCTTGAGGAATTACAGTATGCAGGTCGTTGATGAAAATAGAAGAGGTCCAAGTATAGAACCCTGTGGGACACAGAGTGCAATGGGGAGATGGGGAGATAAGTTGTTGTCCCACAGAACTGCTTGTTGCCTATTGTTTAAGAAGGATTGAAACCATTGTATAGCCAGTGCATCAAGAGATAGGTTTTTGAGTATGTTTATGAGAAGTTGGTGGTTAACCATATCGAAGGCTTTAGAGAGATCAATAAAGAGGGCTGAGGATAGAGTGTTGTTATTGCGATTTTTGTTTATACAGTCAGAGAAGGATAAAAGGGCAGTAGTAGTACTGTGAAATGGCCTGAAGCCATGTTGGCAGTTAGCTAATAAGTTGTTATCTATTAGGTGTTTTAACAGTTGCGTATGAATGCATTTCTCCATGATTTTTGCCAGTGGAGACAGTATAGCAATAGGTCTGTAGTTGGATAATTGGATTTCCTACCCTTTTCCTTGGTAATTTAATTTTTTACCTTTACTGGTACTGTCCCTCTCTCCTGTCTTTGACAGGCCTTTTCTTTTTACTAGTGGTATTTTTTAAAATAACATCATTGGTATTTTCTCCCTTAATCTTTCTATAGGATAGCCTTGTTGCCTTACTATGTCAGACAAAGCTAAGTTGGGATTTAAACAGTGTGACAAGTGTGGACGTAAGATGCCTAACTCTCACATGTTCGTTGTGTCTACTGTTTGGGCATGGATCATATTAAAGCTGACTGTGACATTTGTGCTAGTTTTAGTAATTGTACACTAGCAGAACGTAAAAATAAACATCTTAAAAGGATTACTCAAGACACCTTTTTCAGAGACTCTATCTGGGTCAGAGGTCTCACCCCCTCCAAAGACCGAGAAACATAAGGAAAAACAGATTACTCAAGACACCTTTTTCGGAGACTCCGAGTCGGAGGTCTCACCCCCTCCAAAAATCAAAAAACATAAGGACAAACAGAGTCACTCGGTTCTTGCAACTCCGTCATTTATGGAACCGAGTCAGCTCCGTGCTTCGCCTGGGCCCTCGGTGCAGATCTCTTCAGCACCAGGCTCTGTCTTCTCCCTTGGTGCCGTCCATGATATTCACCCCTATTTCGGTTCCGACTGTGGCACCACTGACTTCGGTGCCGTCCTTGGATCCGACATCGGCTCCAATGATTAAACCTGCTTTGGCAACATCCCCAGCCATGGTGCCGACAGTTTCTTCGGTTCCGTCAACTCCAAAACTCGAATACCTGCCAAGGACAAGATACTTCCACTCCGAAGCATACTGTCTCGGTTTCGACAGCAGTGTTTTCCCTATCTTTACCGTCCACCCTTGCTGCATTGGCTCTGGTGGAATTGATGCACTCCCGAAGTAGTGCTTGGACCATCCGTACCTTGGTACCTAGCCCGGCACCTATTTTCGCACTGGAGCCATCTATGCCCACGGCTCTGACAGCTTCCAGTTCCCTCAGAGCTCCTCACCTGGAGGTGGGCTCCTCAAAGTGAGGTGTGACCCCAATTCTGAGGTTGTCCCTCCTGGTTCCAGACTCCTATCCCTCCTCAGGTAGGCCTGCTGTACAGGTAATGGACTCGCAGTCAGCAGCAATGACATCAGTATCAGAACCCACCCCTAGTATGCACCTCTCCCAACTGTCTATTTCAGGACCCCGGGCACGGGAGTCACAAGAACCCTCTTTGAAGGGAATGCCTTCTCCGGAGTCCTCCTCAGAAGATCCCACTGGGGAGCCACCCCAGACGAAACGATGCTAGAGGAAGGACCTTGATTCACCGGAGGAATCCATCACCAAAGGCACTGATTGTGCATTCTCAAAATCCTCAAGCAGCGTGGAGACTGGAAGTCCTATAACCCTTCTTCTGAGGAATCGGTGTTCCTGCAGGCCTTCGTGCCCAGCCATCTACTTCCTGGGTGACTCCATCAGAAGATGACCTTGTTAAAATCATTGTGCAGCGTGCCTGGACAACGTAGATCCTGTCCCTCAGAGGCCAGACAAAAAAAATGTATCTACAGCTGAAGACCAGCCCCACTGGTCCTAGCAGTTGACAGTTGATTCTATGGTCGTGGCGGTGGCCACCAAGAGGGAAATGGCAGAAGATAGTTCCACCATCCAAACCCCAAACACAGAGTTGCGGACCATGGACAGACTAGGGAAACAGACGTATGCTTCAGCGACATTCGCCATTCGGTCGCTGTACTATCTGGCGCACTTTATTCGCCTCCAAAGAGACCTAAATTCCGAAATATTTCCCCTCTTTGGTGAGGTACTGCCTGATGAGGTGCGTGATACTGTCGCCTCGCAGCTAGCTACCCCTGAATCCATCTCGAACTCCTCGATGTGTCTGATATCTCACTACACCGAGGGGGCAGCTCGGGCTGCTGCATCAAGCATTGTCATGATAAGTAATGCTTGGAAGCGGTTGTGTGACATCGCAGACCCCAACTCATTCCCTCAAGTAGAGCTCTTTTGAGTGTGTGCCTTTAACTCCTAGTGGGCGTGGCTTCAGCATTTAAAAATTTAAGTTATCACCTTACATTTTTGACAAATACCCATTAACAGAGGTCATATATCAATGCAATTGTGTTTGCCATCATGTATGCTTCAAGATAAAATTTTCTGATATCTTGTATGTAACATGGTTTTGGAATTATCAATGCAAATATGAACAGGTAATATTTGACGCCTAGAGGATCAGTAGGGTGAAACTGCAGAAACGCCTGGAGACGTCACTCGGCTGTAATGAGTTAAATCTTCCTTCATCAATGCACCTGTCGACGAATCTGCACTTTTTGGACCCAAAGTATGAGACACACTTACACGTACTGAGAAAGATGGAAAGACCTTGTCTGCTGTGGGCATACACCTTTCCAACCCCCAGAGATCCTACTCCAGGAACCAAAAAGGAGGAAATATGTGGTTCAAGAAATCCCAAGGACCTTTTTGTGACACTCGTGGTGAAGAGATCCTACTCCAGAAACCAAAAGGGAGGAAATATGTGGTTCTAGAAATCCCAAGGACCCTTTCGTGACACTCGTGGTGAACAATCCACCCAGGGCAGAGGGGGCAACTCGTATGGAAAACGTCCCTTTCGGGGTAGAGGGGGTCCGCGTAACCAGGGCGCTAGAGATTCTTTCTCTGGCAGACTCTACAAGCGCTCCTGAGCAGTGGCCCGAATGCTTTCCTCTGGAAGAAGTCGGGGGTCATTTTTCTCTGCATCTACCAGCCTGGCATCTTATTACTACCGATGTTTGGATGCAGAGAATAATATCCAGAGGCTACCAAATACCATTTGATTTAACTCCCATCCCCGATGTACCACCCAGAGGGAATTAGCAGCCTTAGAAATAGAAAAGCTGTTAAGGAAGAGAGTCATCCAACCAGGACCACCAGACCAGACAGGATCCAGGTTTTACTCAAGGTTCCTTTTACTGCCAAAAAAGACAGGGGACTGGAGACCAAGCCTGGATCTCAGCCTATTGAACAAATTTATCAAACTTCAAAATTTCTGGATGGTCATGATACAGTCCATTCTTCCCTTCCTAGGGAGGGATAACTGGATGTGTTCTATAGACCTCCAGGACGCGTACTACCACATAAAGATGGATCACCACTCCCTGAGGTTTCTCCACTCCCGGCTGGGAGCCAATCACTACCAGTTCAGGGCACTGCCATTCAGTCTCTCGACAGCCCCTCGAGTATTCACCAAATGTATGGCAGTTGTGGTAGCTCATCTTCGACTACACGGATTTCAGGTGTTTCCCTATCTCCCTATCTAGACAGTTGGCTCCTTACCTCTCCGACCAGGAATCTTCTTACACTCAAGGTCTCGCTCTCCGCTTAGGGATTACAATCAACAAGGACAAATCTCAGTGTCTCCAATGAAGACAATGGAATTTGTTGGAGCAGTCTTCAACACAACATCCTATCAAGCTTCTCTCCCCCCTCACAGGTTTGTGAACATAACACATCAAATCCAAGACCTTCTACTGCAACTCTTAGGCTCCATGGCGGATGCCATTACGTTGGTACCACTGGTGAGACTGCACATGAGAATCCTACAGTGGCTCCTTTCCACACAATGGTGATTGCTAATTTACCCACTCAACCATGATACGTCTTTCAAACTGTTGCAAGGAAGAAATATTATGGTGGATGAACCCACACACGAATCTTTGGTGTTGACCATCCTGTCTTCCCCAGCCCACGGTCACTGTGACACAGACGCTTCACTGTTAGGGTGGGGGGGCATTTCCAGGGAAAGACTGTCCAAGGCACCTGGTCCCCCATGGAGGCCAATTTGCACATAAATGTCCTGGAACGGAGGGCAGTTCTCCTAGCATTACAAGCGTTCCATGCATCCCTACCCTCTGGGACCACTGCAA
This sequence comes from Protopterus annectens, assembly GCF_019279795.1. Taxonomy (NCBI): domain Eukaryota; kingdom Metazoa; phylum Chordata; order Ceratodontiformes; family Protopteridae; genus Protopterus; species Protopterus annectens. The sequence goes on from NC_056741.1 coordinate 377,866,931, forward strand.
TTCAGTCAGACAACATCTCAGTCGTCTGGTATATCAACAAGCAAGGTGGAACCAGGTTTTACCCCCTGTGTCAGGAAGTCACGAGGATTTGGCACTGCGCGATAGCTTCCAACCGCTTCCTTATAGCAACACACATTCCCGGGAGTTCAAACCTTATTGCGGACAATCTGAGCAGGAACATCCCGATGCCTCACGAGTGGTCCCTCAACCCTGTAACAGCAGATTGGATCTTCCAACACTGGGGCAAGCCTTGCTGTGACCAGTTTACTTACCCCCCTAAACTACAAATGCAGAAGATACTTTGCCCAGATCCCCCCTCGGTGGGAACCACCGAGGGACACTCTAACGCATGACTGGCCACCGGGTCTTCCCTATGGCCTCATCTGATTCACAGTCCGTGGATCCTGGATCATTCCCAAGACCTGTTATCTCATCCTCAGGGACTGATTCATCCGAATCTGCACAGTCTCAAGTTCAAAGTTTGGTTCCTTCACTACCAATGATTGCCAGGCTGCCTGACATCCCATCTCCTGTTCATGAAATTCTTCTGGATTCACAGAAACCTTCCACTAGAAAAGTTTACTCTAGTAAATGGACTAGGTTCTCTATTTGGGCCAAAGATCTGACCTTAGACCCTTTCTCTATGCCTATTCAAAAGATCCTACAATACCGGACTACTGTTTTTGCATGCAGGAGCCTCAGCTTCGACGATCACTGTACATTTAGCAGCTATCACCAATTTTCATAATGATCTTGATAATTCTTCAATTATGTCACACCGCCTATGCAAGAACTTTTTGAAAGGAGTATTACATGTTAAACCTCTGGTCAAGCCTCCCTTAGAGCCCTGGGACTTGACTTTGGTACTTCAGTCTCTCACAGGTTCTCCTTTCGAGACTTTTGATTCATGTGATTTGCAATTTTTGTCATGGAAAACCTTACTTCCAGTAGCACTTACCTCAGCGGGAAGAGTATCTGAGCTGTAGGTGTTGAGTGTAAAGAGTCCTTACTTGATCTTCCACACAGATAGGGTGTCCCTTTCTACTGACCCTTCTTTCTTGCCCAAGGTCATTTCTGGCTTTTCCATTAATCAATTTAATGACCTGCCGGTTTTCTCCCTCAGCATTCTAACAGAGGGGAGTACCTTTTGCACACCCTTGATGTGCATCGGCAGCTTCATTGTTATTTGTTTTATTAGTTTAAGTGAGAGGTCCCTACCGGGAATACCAGCAGCCATAGTCTCCCACTCACTATCCTCTATACCATTCATTACTCTAACCTCTATCTCTCCCCCTGGCTTTCTATTGTTTCCTCTCCTTTCCCTACAACTCTCCCAATCGTCCCCCTGTGACATCTCTATTGCTGTTACAATGAATAACCACTACAGGGCAGTATAACACTGTGACCTACCAGTTACATTGTTCCTACAAAACAAGTCCTCATACCGAAGCTGTTCTATTCCTGCCTCTGGTACCACCTTACTCACCCCTTGAGTCTCTGAATTTAGTCTTATCTTTCTTCCCTTCTCCCCACTGGTAAGCCCCTGACCTCTTTGTATACCTTACCTTGAACTTACATTTCACATCTGCTGCCCTACCCTACTCCCAATTCCCACCCACCCCCACATCACCTACACTTATACCTGGCCAGTCCCTCCCACACTTAACTTACATCCACTCAACATCCTTCCCGCCCTCTACATTTCTTATTACCAATCCTGTCCAGTCCCTCCCACAATTAACTTACATCCACTCAACATCCTTCCCGCACTCTACATTTCCTGTTACCTATCATACCCTTACTACCCTCATACACTTAATTACATCACTCTAATTCATTCCTGTCAATCAACCAAAACCAATCATAATGAACATCTACCTCCAGCAAACAACCCTACTACTCCTCCTAGCAGCATTTACCTATGATATCACTTGTTACAACTACCCATTACAAAATAGCTCTTCCTTCACTCATAAATCCACATCCATTATCTCTCCCATCCCTTCTACATACTCCCTAACAATAAGCTCCACCCTATTCAACACCACTGCCACTACTTATACCCTCCTTAAACCGATCAATACCAACCCCAAATCCAATATTACCCACAAACACATAATAATACTGCAAAAGATAGTGAAAACTCTACAAAAACAACAACGTGAAATATTAAATGATGGAGATATCCACCCTAACCCAGGTCCTTAGGATACAAATCCTGCTACTAATATAAAACCCCCCAAACTAATCCAAATCAATACCAGACCAGCAAATAGTCTACTCATTCTAAATCTAAATATCAGGAGCATCAACAAAAAGATACATGAGCTTCATGCTCTGATCTCACAATATCTCCCAGATATAATCAGTTTAACAGAAACATGGCTAAAACCAATCTCCAAGGATACAGAGATACTACCACCTGGATACAGTATCCTTCAGCAAGATAGACCAATGAAGAAAGGTGGAGGCACTGCTCTACTTTATAAAAATACACTATCCATAGCTAAAACTGAGTTGACTTTACCCCCTCTGGACAAGGCAGAAATACTGCTAACTAAGCTCAAAATAGGTAACAACAAAACTATCAACTTAGTTACAGGCTATATCCCCCCAGGCAGTAATATCCCCATCATGGAAAATCTACTCCAATGGCTATCACAAACCATGCTACAAGAAACTATTCTATTAGGGGACTTTAATATTGACTGGCTCACATGCTCTTCCCAGGCTCCCAGTAATTATATCAACCTATTTACCTTCTCTCAACTAATCAAAGAACCCACTAGAATCGACAAGAACAGTAAAAGAGAATCACTTTTAGATTGGATTCTACTAAACAAAATACCTTGCTCATATTTAGCAGGTACCCTTCCTGACTCACTAAGTGATCATCAAACTACCTTCCTACTCAAATATAACTCCCACCACCCCCATACTTCAAACAATAAGAAACAAAAAACACTTCAACTTACCAAACTTCTTACAAGATCTACAGCTCTATAACTGGTCGCAACTGTATTATCTACCCCTAGACAAAGCTATCAAACACTTCAACTCTACCTTCCTAGAGATACTAAACAGGCATGTCCCTCCAAGAACTACCAGAATTAAACCTAAAACAGTTCCATGGGTATCAAGGGAAACAAGGCAAAAAATAAAAGAAAGGAATAGTGCCTGGACAGCCTGGAGGTCCAACAAAAACCCAGCAACACGGCAAGCATACCAGCAGATAAGAAATCTTACTAAGAAACTAGTCATGCAAGATAAAAGAAATTACTTTATCACCCATCAAACCCAACATTCAAACAATCCAAAAAAAATCTTGGCAGGCTTAAATAGGTTACTACACCCTGGAAAAACACTACTCCACCCCCAACAGGCTTAACAAAAGAAAACATAGCTGAATCATTTAACTCATTCTTTACTGAGACTGTACTTGCCCTTGCACAAAACCAAACCTATCCAAATACAAGTGCACCCCAAAACTAACAACAGCCCCACATTTAAGCTACAACCCACCTCAACCTCCTATATAAGAAAATTACTATCCCAACTAAAACCACCAATACTAGGAGCAGATTCCCTCCCCCAATGAGTTCTTAAAACTAGCAGCAAATGAAATAGCTAAACCAGTCTCAATCCTAATAAACCGATCCATCTAAGAAGGTTCAGTACCCTTGATCTGGAAAACTGCCTATATCATACAAAGGGGGAAATTCTTATGACATTTCTAATTACAGACCAATAGCAATATTATCCCCACTTGCTAAAATATTAGAAAAATGTATTCACCATCAATTAATGACCCACCTTATTGATCAAGAGCTCATATCTCATACACAGTATGGGTTTTGTCCAGGACATAGCACAACCACCGCCCTGCTAGCATTCATAGATACCATTAATCACAACAGGAATAATGGTAAGCTTTCTTCAGCCCTCTTCCTAGACCTATCAAAGGCATATGATATGGTTAACCATGAAAAACTAATCTCCCATCTTATAAACCTAGGCTTAGATAACTTATCAGTCTCCTGGTTTAAAAACTACCTCAACAATAGACAACAGGCATTTCTATGGAATAGTAACTTGTCTCCACTCCTACCTGTAACACTCAGAGTACCTCAGGGATCTATACTAGGCCCCTTGCTGTTCTCAATTTTTACAAATAATCTCCACTCAATCTCAAAAGGTTCAAGCCTTATTCAATATGCAGATGATTCAACTATAACATGTAATGCTCCCACTTTACCAGACCTCCACAAAAAGACACAGGATAACTTTCACTCAGTGGAAACATGGCTCACTGAGAATGGCTTGATACTCAACCCCCAAAAAAAACAAGCTCCTACTATTTCATCCCTCAACTACTACTGCCCCCACATGCACCTTTACTATCCACTCGAATAACGGTACTCCCATATCACCTGAAGCTCAGACAAAACTACTAGGTATTACTATTGAAAATAAGCTCAGATTTGATGTACACATCAATCTGGCCATTAAAAATACTAACAAAAAGCTGGGTAGCCTCTACAAACATAAAGCATTCCTGACCCATAATGTTAGAACTACAATTGCACGTACACACCTTCTCTCAACACTACTGTATGCCTCACCCATCTTGATTAACTTATCCAAAACAGAAATCAATAAAATGACAACCTGCTACAATCAGATAGCCAAATTTGCTAACAACAGCTCCTACAGAACACATCACTGCCTAAACCTAAAGCAATTGGGCTGGATGGAACTACCTAACTTACTTATTTATAATCAGCTGGTTACTACTCACAAAATACTCCATCAACAAAATATATCACCCTCACTGGCTAACATTGTCCAACAATATTCCTGTCCTAGGCAACTCCGCTCAACTGACAAATTACACTTAACTGTTACTAGATCCAACAACCATGCTGGAGACTCCCTTTACTCTTCTTATGTGGCCAAAATCTGGAACTCCCTGCCTACATCCTTATCCTTGATTATCTCACTACCTACATTTAAAAAAGCTATATACAACTACCTCAGCAACAAATGGTTATGTCCCTGTTCAACTCCAGACTAATGCCGGATCCACTCCAGTACTATTGTAACCATTGTACTAAACTAGAGTCCTATCTGTTACTTGCATATAAATGTACACCACATCAAAGGTATGATAACATATATATAACAGTGTTAGTATGAACAATGTAAAACTGTGTAATGACTATTGTAAAATGTATCTGTCTGTAGTTTATACCTTAAGTATCTATAGTTTATACCTATAAGTGTCAATAACTAGATACCCTTATGAATCTAGATGAAATATGTACCCAAGTTTGTCTGTATGTTCTGTAAAAACTATCTTTGGAGCTTTTCTCCCCGGGCCTCCACTGAAAATGGACATATATCCAGCTAGACTATCCCGGTTAACAAATGTAAAATAAATAAAAAATAAATTTGGACAGGACTAAATCTTTCAGGAAAACAGATCAATTGTTTGTGGCTTTTGCAGGACCCAGATTGGGTAAACCTGTTTCCAAAGTGACTTTATCCTCCTGGCTTAGAAACATCATTACCTTACCTACCAACAGAATAAATTATCCTTACCTTCTAGAATAAAGGCTCATTCTACCAGATCTATGGCTACATCTATAGCATTTCATTCCAGAGTCTCTATGGATATCATCTGCACAGCAGCCACTTGGGCAAGACCTCATGCGTTTATATCTCATTACAAATTGGATTTTGCCTCCAGAGGACAGGCATCTTTTGGTTCTATGATGCTCAGGAATATCCTTCCTTAGGGCCACCCAGGACTCAAGTAGCTGGGGACTCGGTCCTAATGGTAATGAATAAACAAAGATTTACAACATCAGATAAAGAAGTTACGTCTTACCATAACGTTCCATCTGTGTTGTAGATCTTTGTTCATTCATTACTTCCTGCCCTCCTCCCCCCTGCCTGGACTCCTGGTGGACTTTAGGAACTCCTGGTTAGGGTATTTGCTCAGACAGAGCCTCTTACTATTTTATTTTCTGTTACTACATCTATTATCTAAAGGCATGCAAACTCGATCTGAAGTAACTAGGAGAGGGGCATTATGGGTAGGTCTTAGCTGAGAGTTTTTGGCTGGCACGAGCTTGGAAACGGGCATATCGGTTCCGAGGACAGAACAGAGATCCTAATGGTAATAAATGAACTAAGATCTACAACACAAATGGAACGTTATGGTAAGACATAACTTCTTTTTTTTCCCTATGTTTTTGCAGGGGGGCATGCCCCCATGCCTACCTACACCCCCCCCCCACACACACACACACCCTGCATATTATAAATACCAACTCCGAGATCGCACTACACTGAGGGAAATGGTAAATACACCAATCCTCACTGTACTGCCATTTCCATTCAAAACCTTCAGGTTTTCGGAAAGTCGATCATATGATTTCAACTGTAAGAATTTCGAGCTTCTGAAGGGGACCCAGTAAATCTACTATACATGAAGATACCATCACCTCAAAATATGGACCATTCAATCTTCATTTCCTTAAACAGTTCACTGAACCCCAGCTTCCACATTACACACACTTCCTTTCATATTTAAAATTATCTCAGTCCTTCAAAAGATCCCCTTAACTCACTTCTTGTTACTGACTATATTCTTCCATTGTTCATTCATCTTTATGAAGAGCAACTGCTCCTACCACATCTCTAGAACCTCTGCCTCTTCACTAATTCAGTCTTTTGGATCAGGATTCAGGTGTTAAACCAAAGCCCAGCTGTCAGATGGTGATAACGCAGATCCCGCTGCACTTATCAAAGAATAAGGGAAAGTTCCCCACTGCTCTGACCATTGTTCCTCTAACTAGAATGAATATACTTCAGATTTCCCATATAAAGAGGCCATATGGCGCCCACCCTACATGACATTTACTGCGTATATGTATCGCTCAACGTCAACAGTTTTTGCGCCACAGTGAAAACACATACCTGCGTTCTCCGACTTTCCCATTTTCTTCAGCAAGCACAACGATGTTAGTACTACCGCACCGTTAATTGGTCTGCTAAATTAATTAAAAAGCGGGGACATGAATATTACGTAATAATGTTCTAAAAAAAAGTATACTGCTGTTTGCGAGTGGTTTCTGGGGCTATACCAGTAACTGGGCGTTTGTGCGCCCATCTAAATGCCTGCCAGAGCTAGTAGTAGCTGGTCTACTTTTGCGATTTGCTGGTGACATCAAGGGTTATACGATCATTTCTTCTATTGTGATATTTATTATTTCTTATGCATTTCAAAATGAAACTGTATCAAATTTCTACAGGCATCTGAGGTCCATCTTGTTTAAAAATGTATAACAGTATCTCTTACTTAGTAGCGCTCTGCTATATTTTATCAACAAAGGCCGACACCCTATAACCGTGGGACAAAAGAGCCATACTATACTAATCGCAATTATCAATTTATCACATTACGTGTCCGCTTACAAAAACAACTGGAACTGGTACTTCAATTTGAAGCCAGAACTTTTTGAAGTGGGAAGGCATGACGCAAGGATTTAAGTCCCAGGTTGTTGCTGAGACAGTTGTGTATAAGACAAGGGCTCGCAGTTTGTTTTGACTTCAGAACTAGAGCTCTATCCTTTTTGGTCTTAATCCTATTTTTGAGTAAACAAGTTCCGTTTCCCCCACCGCCATGAATGTATTTATTATTTTTATTTTATTTTACATTTTTTTTTACCGGGACAGTCCGACTGAATCAAGATCCCATTTTCGGCGGAAGAAAAAAAAGCTCCACCCATGTAACAAACCGTACACAGTTTTGCAAAATAAAAGTAACATAAGATAGCAATGTTAAAAGCAGTACAGATTTGCATATCAGAAATTGTCAAAATGTGATAATTAGCTCACGGGGATAATTAAGAGATGCGATATCCGTTCTTAAAAGTGTGGGTTCAATTCCCATGCTGTTAACTTATTTGATCAATTAACCTATATGTCTACCATTTCGGTTTGGGGAGGTTGGCATAGTGGTTAAGGTGTTTCCCTTACCAACACAAGGTGCAGGGTTTGATTATCACAATGAGATAATTGTCTAGGTTTAACAGCCTCACGGGTAATTACTGATGAATAAGAGTTTATAAATGTTTTATTTTTAGAGAGGCAGTATACAGCAGCGTGATACAGTTATTCAATGTATACATGCATAATTCGACTATAGACTGTATTGTCTTTGCATAGTTTTTTTTAAGTACATTCGATCAGGTGTGGCCTTAGGTCAACTGCTGCCCTAGGCAAAAAGGCTCCATGGCCCTGCCCCCCCCCCCCCCCACACACACACACCACCTGGTGCCCCCGTCCCAGTCTAACTACACAAAATAAATACTGAAAAAGTGCCCCTGCTACAGTGGTGCCCTAGGCCGCTACCTAGTTGGCCTATGCCTAAGGCCAGCTATGCATTCGATGAACTAAGAGAAGAGTACAGTGAGACAGATGCAGGAAGAAGAGAGAACTGAGAGACATAACAGTGTGTTCAACCTGGCTTAATGCGGAGTAAAGCTAGCTGTTGGATTGGTGTTCACTAAGGAGAAGGGTTACGCCCTTCAAAATTGCTCAGAGTGGGGCATTTTGTAAGGAGATGTGTGAGGGCAAAAGACTGGGCTTCCATTTTTTTTTTTTTTTTTTTTTTTTTTTTTTGTAAAAACAAATGCTCAGTGTGGTGGAGTTTCAGCTGCTTCTGTTCTTTCATATAATACTAAGTTGCTTTTTCTTAACCCCACCCCCAGCACACACACAGGATGCAACTGCCCAGATAGGGACTGTCCTGCATAAAGAGGGACATTAGTACCACTTTTCAGGTAAAGTGCTGTTGGCTCACACCCAGGATGATTATATCTTTAAGTTAATTTACATTTGATTTATTTTACATGGCCATTTGGAGACCAAGCCCAGATTGTAATGAATATTACAGACTAAAATACAACATGGCTAAATCATAAATACAAATGCAGGCTAAACAGACATGCAATATGCATACATTCACTATGACAGCAATGTACCTTATCACAAAGCTGTGGTATAATCAGAGGCCTAGGAAGATGGACTGGTCACCAACAGAGTGAGAGCAACAAACAGAGCAACAGCAGGAAAGTATGGGGGAGACCAACTGTTAGTGAAGAAAGGCAAATACAGAAGTGGTTAATGACTATGGCATTTTATGTACAGTAAAAAGTTTTCAGAACTGGTTTGCAACTCAGTCTGCAGCACCCCCAACAAAGGAAAACGACAGGCTGTGTCCATTTGATCATCTGTTTATATAAACCATGTGCTAGTGTAGTCCATTTGATCATCTGTTTATATAAACCATGTGCTAGTGTACTAGTGGTCTACAGACATAAAGAAGTTTACTTTAACTTTCTTTTGTTTTAGTCTAGCAAGTTGAAAAAAGTAGCACTTGACTGCTTTACCTGCAAGAATGCTGGGGCTGAAAGCAAGATGCTGGTTGCATACCTCTTAACTGTCCTCGATTCTGGCTCAAATTTAGCTCTGTCCTTTCTAAACCCTCATAGAGATGGCAATTTGTGGAAGAAAAGATGGTGGCTTACACAATGACAATTAGAGTTAGACTTATTTTACTTCAGAAAATGGATGCTACTTCACATCCTCTTGTCAACATCTCAAGTTAACAAGTACTAATATTTTAAAAAGTGCCCCCAATTATTTCTGAAGGGAAGTATTCGAGAGCTATGGTAGGGTGTGCAGTGGAAGGATGTCTTTAGTTAAGTTTACATAACTGTAGCTGTTTGAAAGTTTGTAGTGTCATCTTTAACTAACTAAATATAAGTGAACTGGACCATACCCCTCAACGTCTTGACATTATAACTCACATTACTATCCTTTAAAAATCATATGTATTTATTTAAGTTTGATGACTGGGGAAGTCCACTGGGCCAAGAAGAACCCGCTTTCAGTGGAGGCCCGGGGAGAAAAGCTCCACAATAATTGCAAGTTACATTTCACATGTTACAAAAGGACATAGTTCATACAGCTAATTAAACATTTACAGATAAGCTCCGTCATATTTGCAATTGGCTTGTCACAATGTTACAAAAATGAAAAGACATAATTCAATACAGAAATTTCAACATTTACATAAAGTGAAGATGTTTGTTATAAACTCAATTGTAGGTTTAACATTTCAAAATATATAGTTACTAGCCATTAGTAGGTTAGGAAAATATTATGCATGGAGAGGGTAATAGTATATTTGAGACTGGAGAGTATAGTACAATAGATATTAGAGAGAAAGTTAGTTTTTAGTAGGGGAAGGATTGTTTTGGGTGGGGTGAAGTAATAGTAGAGGTAGTTGGATGAGTTAGTGCAAGGTGGAATGGGGGACGGGTTTAAGTTGGAGAGTGGCAAGGGCATTCCCATTTGGAAGAAAGATGAGAGAGTAGCTGAGATTTGAAATTTGTATGGTTAGGCAGGTTGCGTAGGTGTATGTGGAGAGAGCTCCACTGTTTAGCTAAGGAGTGGGACAGCAGTAGATGGCCAGGAGGTCGTGCAGGTTTGTGGACCTGAAGGAGATTTTGGTTTTTGGATATATGAGTGAGTGGTTGGGGAATGTAAGGTTTAAAGGAAGTAGCGAGAGCTGGGCAGTTGGCAGGTTTAAAGATGAGCTTGTGGGCAATGGTGAGTTGTAGGTAACGGAGGTAGTTGGGTAGTTCAAGCCAGTTGAGGGTGAGAAGGGAGTGACAGTGGTGGGATGAGTTTTTTGAATTGGTTGCAAATTTGGAGATCTTGTGGTAGCAGGATTCAAGTTTGGACCGAAAGCTAAGATGGAGATTGGTAAAAAGAGGGGCACCATACATAAGGGAGGGGAGTAGGAAGGTGGATGCAAGAGTTTGATGGGTAGAGGGGCTTAGGAAGCGATTGTGCCTGTAGAGAAGACCTAACATATGGTAGATTTTCTTGATTGTGGAGTGGATGTGGGTGTCAAATTGTAGTTCTTCATCAATAATGATGCCAAGAAACTTGGTGTTGGGAACAATTTCAAGGAGGGTGTTGTTTTGGCTCTGTAAGGTGAATGTGGATTTGTCAATGGAGTTTTTGGTAGGGGAAAAAAAAAGTTATTTAGTTACCATAATATTCCATGTGAGTTGTTCATCTCGCCTTCATTCTTACACATGGGTTCGGAGCCAATCCGTCGGCTCCGAGTCGGCCGCTTTCACAAGCTCGAGGTTTTCGAGTAGATTGAGGCCAGGTCCCTATCCCATGATGCTCTCTGCCTCACCTCAGATCTAGTTTGCTGATCCCAACATGTACAACATAAGAAACACATGAACATTACTCCAGCTGGAGTAAGAAATCCTATAACAAGACCCACGAGATCGCAAAAACTCTTACTCGTTCTTCGAGAAGCCTGGAGGGGGGAAGGCGGGTGGGAATGTAAGAATGAAGACAAGATGAACAACTCACATGGAACGTTATGGTAAGTACATAACTTCTTTATGTGAAGTTGTTCAATCTCGCCATTCATTCTTACACGTAGGGAACGTCCCAACCACCATTCATCCTGGGTGGCTCATGGGAGTATATTCCTGAAGACAGTGGAACCAAAGGAAGCCCTGTCCCTGGAGGCCTTACAGTACAGTTGTGTACACTTACCATAAATGTAGATGTTCCGAGTGTATTCACTGTTGCAGTCATTACATTTGGGTAATCTGCTGGCAGGTTGTCCTCAGTCGGCATGATTAACAAAGTCTTGGGTCCTGCATCAGTTGCTATCCCTTCTTCCATGACGTCAGGTCGTCAGAGGTATAAAACATGCAGCCGACACCATTACATCAGTTTTTCTTGCCCCAGATGTCAGGTGCCCCCCAAATGGGGAGCCAAATATTTAAGTAATTAAAAACACAAAAATATATCTCCAAACAAAAGCAAATACAACAAAAAGGCTTTTAAGCACAGTACAGGAAAGAAGAGGTATAGTAAGAGAAAAAATGGGGGGTTGGAGGGAGGGTAACCAGGGCTGCAACAGTGAATACACTCGAACATCTACATTTATGGTAAGTGTACACAACTGTACTATGTTCTTCATGTTTCACTGTTGCAGTCATTACATTTGGATAGATTCCCAAAGCTATGGTTGGGAGGATGGATTTATACAGCATTAGGACCAGCTATAAGGCCCTGCAGGACAGCAGAGGCAAAACCAGCTCTGGATTTAGAGAAGAAAGGTAAATGGTAATGTTTGGTGAACGTATGAACTGAGCTCCAGGTAGCAGCTTCTAGAATGTCTCTGGTAGGGACACCTCTGAGAAAGGCAGTAGAAGTACACGCAGCCCTGGTGGAATGAGATCTGATCCCCTGGGGGATAGATTTACTAGGGTGCATATAGCAGAAATGAATACAATGGCTTATCCATTTGGAAATAGTCTGCTTTGAAATAGCCTTTCCCTCTGCCCCTGCAGCAAATGCCACCAATAGTTGCTCAGATATTCTTTGAGATTTTGTCCTGTTTAAGTAAAATCTAAGTTGTCTGTGTACATCCAATGAATGCAGAATCCGTCCCCCCTTGTTCTGTGGATTGGGAAAGAAAGTTGGCAAATGAATGGTCTGATTAAGAGCCACACTGGATACCACCTTAGGCATGAAGGATGGATTAGTCCTGAGAGACTCCCTGTCCGTATGAAAAATAATAAAAGGCTCTGCTGCCATAAGAGCCTGTAATTCGGAAATCCTTCTAGCTGAAGTGACTGCTAAAAGGAAAGCTGTTTTCCAGGACAGAATTTTTAAGTCTGCAGTAGCAGCTGGCTCGAAAGGAGGGAGAGTGAGTTTTTCCAATACAAAATTGAGGTCCCAGGCAGGGGTTGGAGCTCTCCTGGGTGGTCTTAGGTTTTTGGCTCCTCTGAGATACTGCTTTAGCAGAGGATGAGAGAAGAGGGGAGGATCTGTGTTGTAATGAGCTGAAATGGCTGAGGCATGGATTTTTATGGAAAGAAAGGACAGGCCCTTGTGAAGCATCTCAGTTAAATATTGCAAAATCTGAGGAATATTGGGCACCGTTGTGCTTATACCTTGTGATAGATTCCAGGCACAGAATCTTTTCCATTTGTCAGCATAAGATTTTGTAGTACTAGGCCTTCTTGCCTCCAAAATGACATCCATCACATGTTTGCTGAGGGATGCCACGGGTGAATTTAGGTGATTAGCCACACTGCAAGATTCAAAGTTTTGGAACTGAGTGTGCAGAATTTGGTTGTTCTGCTGAGACAATAAGTGAGGTGTCTGAGGCAGGTGCCACAGTGGAAGGTGTGACACCATTGCGCAAGAGTGGGTACCAGTGTTGGCGAGGCCAGTCTGGAGCAATCAAAATCATTTTTGGTCTGTCCTGTTTGACTTTTAGTAGAACTTTGGAAAGCAGAGGCAGAGGGGGAATGGCATAGACTGAGGTTTTTCCAGCTGAATGAAAGAGCATCCACTTTTCAGGCTTTTTTGTGATGAGTTCTTGTGCAAAACTTGTTCAACTGACAGTTCTGGGGTGAGGCAAAAAGATCTATTTCTGGACTCCTCCATTTGCGTGCCAACATGTTGAAAATCTGTGGTTCCAGTTTCCATTTGTGTGGGTCTATGAGATTTCTGCTTAGTCCATCTGCCAGAGTATTCAGCTTTCCTGGCAGGGATTGAGATTGTAGTTGAATCTGATAGGACAAGGCCGTGTTCCACAATGCCATGGCTAGTCTGTAAGTAAATGTGGTGTTGTCTGTCTTTATCATTAATTGTCCTGGATGAAGGTAGTCCTTGAGGCTGTCAGTGCATTCTGTACAGCTAGCATCTCTTTTTGATTGATATGAAGGTGGATTTGATTTGGGCTCCATTTGCCCTGAATGCACTTCCCTGCCAGATGAGCCCCCCAAGCATAGTCTGATGCGTCTGTAGTTAGGGTTTGGGCGGCAGGGGGTGGAGAGAATGGCAGTCCCTTGTTTTGGTGACAGGCCACGGCCCACCATAGGAACTCTAGTTGCAGGCAAGGTATAATAGGAATTATTGTTTCCAGGCTGTGACAATGTTGACTACATAAACTCTTTAAGTACCACTGAAGTTTCCTCATATGCAGTCTTGCATATGGAATTAGAAGAATGCAGGAGGCCATGAACCCCAAGGCTTGCAGAATTTGTCTTGCAGATAGCAGGGTTTTTGTGGCCACCTGTTTGAAGTAAGTCATCAAATGAAGCCATCTGGGCAGTTGTATTCAAGCTTGCACCCAGGAATGTAATTTTTTGAGAGGGTACCAGTTGTGACTTCTTTTCATTTATGGTGTACACTAGACAAGTTAGAACGTTTTTTTACAAACGCCAGATGTTTTTGAAGAATGTCCTTGTTTTCTGCCTGAATTAGACAATCGTCCAGGTATGGATATATTTGAATATTTCTTTGCCTGCAAAATGCAATCACTGGAGCCAGGCACTTTGTGAAGACCCTGGGTGCAGTAGATAAGCCAAAGGGCAGTGCAGAGAACTGGTAATGCAAATAGCCTGCTTTGAAGCGGAGGTAGCTTCTGCAAGATTCCCTGACTGGGATATGCAAGTAAGCCTCTTTTAAGTCTAGAGTTACCAACCAGGCATCTTTGCCTAGCATAGGAAGTAACTGTTGAAGTCAGCATCTTGAATTTTGGAATATCCAGAAATATATTTAGAGAAAAGATAAGTCCAGAATTGGACGCCGTGATTTGTCTTTTCTTGGTACCAGGAAAAGTCTTGAATAGAAACCTTGTGCCTTTCCCTCTTCTGGGACTGGTTGAATAGCTCCCATGTTCATGAGAGACTGTTCTTGTTTCTGGGCCTCTGCCCACTGGTTTGGGGGCAGGTCTGGCCATCCGTTTGGGATTGGCAACGTGTGGAAATGAAATCTGTATCCCTGGGAAACTATATTTAAAACCCATTTGTCCTGGGTTATAAGTTGCCAATTTCTTACATGAAGTGCCAGTTTTCCCCCCAAAGGGGCAGCTGAAAGGTAAGTGCTTGGTAAGTGTAGAGGGAAGTCATTGAGACTGCTTACCACAGGGAGGTGCCTTGTTGCTTCCAGATTTGGAGGAGGAGGAGGAGACACCCCATTGTTTTGTTCTAAAAGTCCTTTGTGACTGAAACCTGGAGCCTTTGGAATGTCTGAGTTTGACTTGAGTGGCTCTGGAAGGAACTGGAAAGGACCAGTTCTTAGTACGCCAGTGCCTACTAAATCTTGGAGGTTGCACCTGTAAGAAATTTTTCACAGTTTGCATAGATGTAGCTTTATCTTCCATCGTTTTTAAAACTTCAGCCTTATTACCAAAGAGATGGTCCTGTTGTAAAGGAGCATCCAACAATTTTGCTTTAACATGATCAGGCAGAGTTTGCTCTTTGAGCCAAGCATGCCTTCTTAGCACAGAGCCAGTTACAGCAGGCCTGCAAGTGGCCTCCAAAGAATCAAAACCACATTGCAAAGTATATTTTCCAACTTGTTCAGCTGAATGCAATAAATCCTGTAAATCATTATTTTCCACACAGTCAGAAATTAACATCATTTTCTGTTTAAGCAGAAGTGTAAACCTTCTTACCCCATCTATCCAGCGCCCTGGAATCTATCAGAAGGGGTAGGATTTTAAGCATTAGCGGCCTTAATGCCCTTGGGACCCTGAGAAATGGTTTCAGGATCTGCAATAGGATTTTTGAAAAGGAATTTGTGGGAGTCAGGAACCCTGTAGTATCTGTTTGGCTTACAAGGAGCCAGAGGCAGAGAATCAGGAGCCATACTAGATTCTGTAAAAACATCATCAACAATGTCTAGGACAGGAGGTATAGCCAAAGGCCTTTGTTGAGGGAGAAGAACAAAATCCCTACGTCTCTTTTTAGATTCAGAGAAATCCTGACTTTCCCAGTGGAAATGTTTCCATAAGGTATGTAAAGTGTCCCCAAAAGAAAAATCCTCAGGGGGAGCAGAAGGAATGGAATCTTCTGCATCAGAGTCCTCATAAGTAGGTATAGACAAATCCTGTTCATTAGAAGAATCAGAAGAAGTAGAATCCTGTTCAGAAGATTCATAGTCAACGTCTTGGCTAGGCCTCTTAGAAGGGGGGGGGGGTTGGCTACCCCTGATCGCAGTAATTAAATCTTCAGCCATTTTGATCATTTGTTTTTTAGGCATAGGGGCCTTCAAACATGGCCCAAGCGTTGTTTTTTTAGACATAAATGTAGATTTTGGTATTAGTTTTGAGGATGGCGTCGGTTTAATATACAAATCTGTAGGCCTGAAAACACTCTCAGAAGCTGGTGCCTGCACAGCGGCTCCGAACCCATCTAAGGTAGAGACATCCACGGGTTCAATACTTAAAGCATCTCGCAGCAAACCGGACTCCGAATGGGTCTCAGAAGAGGCCTGCGAATCAAAAGTAGCGGGTATCAGGGGCTGCGAAAGCGCCTGAGTACCGGCAAACTAGCAACTGGCTTAGGAGAAGTGTCATCAGTTTTGGACCTCGATGGCCTGTCTCTATCTTTTTCTTTGCATTTTTTAGGTATTCCAGTAGTCGGATTGCTAACCAATGACATTTCTGGATAGTTAAATTATGAGCCAAAATGTTTAGAAGCAAAAATATACTGACATTTAATAGTGAGTTGATTAAAACTAGCACGAAACCTGACAGCAAGGTAACTTTGTGGTCAGGGTCTAGGCAAGAAATACAGTAGAAATGAAAATCTTTATGAGGTATTTGCCTCCCAAAATAATGCAATTATTAACTTTTACTGACATCGGTAAGGAGCAAGAAAAAGTTTCCCCAATGGGGTATTTAGCTTTTTAGTTGAAGACTTTGGTTCTGAAACTCGAAAACGAAAATTTCAGGAGTCGGCCGACCGGCATTTGCGAACTGCTTCTGCTTCGGGCACTGCGCGGCAAGAAAGACTGATGTAATGGCATCAGCTGCATGTTTTATACCCCTGACGTCATGGAAGAAGGAAGAGCAACCGATGCAGGACCCAAGACTTTGTTAATCAGGCCGACTGAGGGCAACCTGCCAGCAGATTACCCAAATGTAATGACTGCAACAGTGAAACACGAAAAACATCTACTTTGTAATGCGTTGTGAGACCAAAGGGCAGTGCTCAGAACTGATAGTGACTGGCTCCCAGCCGGAAACGCAGATGATCTCTGGATGATCTGGCCATTTTGATATGATAGTACGCATCCTTGAGATCTATAGAGCAAATCCAATCACCCGTTCCTAGAAACGTAAGAATCAATTGAAGTGGGACCATCCGGAACTTCTCCTTCTTTACAAAAGTGTTGAGTCTGCTGAGGTCCAAGATGGGCCTCCAGTCCCCTGTTTTCTTTGGAACTAAAAAGAATCTGGAGGAGGTTCCGGAATCTATTTGGTCTGCTGGGACTGGCTGGACGACTCTCTTTTCCAGCAACCTTTGAATCTGCTGCTTGATCCCTGAGACTGGATGGAACGTCTGGGATTTTCTTTTGTACCGGGGGAGGTTCTGAGAACGGAATGACATATCCTCTGGTAATAATGCTTTGTACCCAAGAATCTTTTGTAATTTTTAGCCAGGTGTCTGGATACAAAGACAAGCAACCCCCCGACTTCCTCCAGAGTAGGACAGCCGGGCCTCCTTTCAGGAGCGCTGGTAGGGCTTGCCAAAGAACTGATCCCTGTCGCCCTGATTCTGCAGACCCTCTCTGCCGCCTGGGCGGCAGCTTCCATTATTACCCCCTCCTCTGCCCCTGGAGGGGGGGTTCACTACGTGTGTTCTGAAAGGCTTCTTGGGACTTGCGAAACCACATTTTCCTCCCTTTTGCCCTTTGGGGTAAGGTCTAGTAGGGGTGGAAAAACAGACTCCTATGGCAGACAGAGTCTTTCCATTTTGTTCACACCTAGTGAGAGTCTCCTTGACTTTAGGCCCCAAAAAGGACGAGCCATCAAATGGGGTATTAACGAAGGAAGACTTGAAGGCTTCCACAAAGGAGCATAAGTGCATCCAGGAATGTCTCCGAAGAGCTATTGCTGAACCCACTGCCCAACTCGTACCATCGGCTGCATAAGAAATGAGTCGCATGGACGTGTTAACTATGGAATTAAGGATATTGAGCTGGGATGTTACCTTATCAGAAATGCCTTCAGCTGTAATACTCTGTAGAGCATCTCCAAGCTCTTTAAGGAGATCTCTTTGAAGTCAGGTAAAATGCATCAAATAGTTGACCGATTGCATAGCAAAAGTCGCTGAACTAAAAATGCGTTTCCCATACCTGTCCTTAATACTGGAATCTCTATTAGGAGGATGGACAGTAGAAGAGGTTCCCGACATCTCTTTCTTGGTGGCAGCCGCCACCACCATGGCATCAACTGGCACTCCCTTGGTAAGGAACATATTGTCTTGTGGTGATGCAATAAACTTGTTGGGCCTCCGAGGGACAGGTTTCACAGTATCAGGAGACTCCCATGCCCTTCAAACAACCAACTCCATTAGTTCATCGAAAGGTGGAGTCACCTAGGAGGTGGAGGGTTGAGACCCAAAGGCCTTCAGAAGCACCAACTCGTCAGTAGGGCTAACGGATTGCCAGTCACCCCTCTGTCTCAGGATTTCAAGGATATCAGCAAAGGGGATATCCTCCAAGGGGGACCATGGGGACCCTTCTGACTCCTCTAAGTCAGTGTCCGATGTGACAGACTCCTGTAGGGAGTCTAAATGCCTCCTCTTGCAAAGCATCTTCCTGGGAACCTAATCAGCTGGAGCTTCTGGTGAGGTCTCAGTAGAACAGGGGTCATCCAATGGGGCTACGTGAGGCTCTGGGTCTCGACGCTTTACAGGGACCTGTGATGCAGAGGTAGAAAGCGGGACTTTCGGGGATGAGGAGGAAGGCCCTGATGAAGTGGGTGTCTTAGAAGACATAACTCTCCTCGTGGCATCAAAGGCTCCACTGGTCCGACGCGAGGAAGCAGCCGGTTCCAAAGAAGATGGCATCCTCCCCAGTGCCAGAACAGTGGGCTCCAACCCAGAGGAAGGAGCCGAGCTCATCCGTGCCGAAGCTCCGAGAGGAAGGGTCGGAACCGACCCATCAGTTTGACTCTTCCCCTCTGAGCAGACCGTAGAGTGTTGGCTCCCAGACTCCTCGAATGGCACTGAAGTAGTCTGAGTCGACAGAGCTGATGGCACTGGATCAGGCCTTGGCTCCAAGGGTTCCACAATCATCAGTTTCACCTCCCCCGGCTCCGAAGGCCTTCTCGGCTCGGAGGAGGAGTACACACAGTAAGTAAGACAGTCTTCAGCTCCAAAACCGGATGGGCCAGAGTCAACAACAATTTGGCTAGTGCCGGATTCTGGAGGAGCGTCTGCACCAATCGGTCCACACCCACATTGCGGAGTGGCTCCTCAAAGAACGAGGTGAAGGGATCGAAGAAGCCACCGACTGTAAAATGGATGATTTCAAAGTTTCGGAGACTGGCTCCGATACTGGGGACCGGCTCCGAAAAGCAAGCTCGGTGCTCGGTTCTGAGGACTGTGGAACAGGCGACCGCACCTTCTCAGAAAATTTCGGAGCAGAAGACTTCAGCTCCAAAAAAGCTTTCGAAGATTTGGATCGCTTTGAAGATTTTGAAGTCTGGTTGGCCTTGTCAAGCGATTTCTGGAATTCAGGTTTTAACAAACCCCTGTCCACCAGTTTTCTTCTGCGTTCAAGCAAGACCCTACTGCTAAAAGAATGACAAATGGAACAGTCCTTCTGAAGATGGACTGCCCCCCAGACAGTACACACAGCTAACATGCAGATCAGTAATTGACATTTTCTGCCCACACCTAGGGCATTTCTTGAACCCCAACTTTTGTTTCTCTCTTTCTTTAAGATCCGCCATAATGCCAAGAAACGCTATCTACGTATAAACTGCCTAGATAACAAAAAACACTCTAGACAAATAGAAGCAATATCTAAACAGTTGAAAAGTCTATAAAACTAAAACACACACACACACACACACACACACACACACACACACACACACACACTTCAAACAGCTATAAGAGCTATAATTATCAAAGTTAACACTTTAAACAGGATAGGGGTTAAACTCAAAAGCGGCCAATGAAGGCCTAAGAGCAGCCGCTCTACAAAGACGAAAAAATTTGTTCAAAAAGGACTAAGACAGTGCCTAAACAATAAGATAAGGCTAATTAGCCAAGAAACACACTTTTTAAGGCGAAAATCGAACACTATATAGCTATAATAAATTTGAAAATAGAAATACTGACCCGAGCTCCACTCTCGACCTCCGATGGGTTGCAGTGGCATACTTGATCTGGGGTGAGGCAGAGAGCATCATGGGATAGGGACTTGGCCTCCAGCTACATGAAAACCTCGAGCGTGTGAAAGCAGCTGACTCGGAGCCGAGGAATCGGCTCCGAACCCATGTGTAAGAATGAATGGCGAGATTGAACAACTTTACATCATTAGTTTGGTTTTATTTGCATTTAGTGCCGGATGGTTAGACTGCATCCAGGTTTCTGTTTTGGAGAAGGCTAGTTGGGGTTTTGCTAGGAGCTTGGAAGGGGAGAAGGCTGAGCAGATGATTGCTGAGTCATCTGCATATTGGATGATAGATGAGTCTGGGATGGATTGGTGAAAGTTATTAATGAATAGGTTGAAGAGAAGAGGGCCAAGAACAGAACCTTGTGGGACACCTCTGAGTGTGGGAAGGAAGGGGGAGGTTGAAGTTTTCCAATAGACAGGTTGTTGGCGGTTGGACAAGTAGCTGGAAAACCAGGCAATGGTGGTGGGAGAGAGGTGTAGGGTGGAGAGTTGGGATGTAAGTAGGGTGTGTGTGATGGTGTCAAAGGCCTTTGACAGATCTAGGAATAGTGTGGATACGAACTTGCCTGAGTAGTGTTCGAGGTTTATGGTTTCAAGAAAGGAAAGAAGGGCAGTCATGGCGCTGTGGCCAGGGCAGAAGCCGCGTTCAGTAGGGGAGAGGAGATTGTTTAGTGTTAGGTTTGCCATGAGTTGTGCTTGTATTGTTTTCTCTAGTATTTTAGAAAGAAGGGAAAGGATGGCAATAGGCCTAAAGTTGGTTGTATCAGTATTTTTGCCACCTTTGTGGAGGGGGATGATGTAAGCATGGTGCAAGATAGAAGGGATGTATGATTATTGTATGGATCTATTTTTAAGACTAGAGATGGGATAGGCAATGCTGTCTGCAGATTGTTTGAGGAAGGTGGGTGGAAGGTTGTCGGGTGCATTTCAACAGGGTTTGAGGAGAAGTCTTTTTACAGTGCTTGTGGGGATGGGCTTGAGGTAGAAGGATGTGGAGGAAGGTTGATGATTGGGGTGGTGTTTGGGGCAGGAGGGGGTGATGGTGGAGGGGGGGTGGGAAGGAGGCTGACAGTTTAGCTATGCAGTCTATGAAGAATGAGTTGAACTGGCTGGCTGTTTCAAGGTTGGAGAGGTTGGGGTCTGGGCAGGGGTTTTCTTTGTTGCCAGGATGCAGCATGGATGAGATGAAGTCCCAGAATTTTTTGGGATTTGTTGAGTGCAAGGACTGGAGTTTGGAATAGTGGGCTTTGCAGTCTTTAATTATTAGTGTTTTTTGCAGAGTTTTGTAGTTGCTTATATTCTAAGAGGGTGTTAGGGTTTTTATGTTTTTGATATTGTTTCCATTTGTTGGCCCTTTGTTGCAAAGCTAGTTTAGTATCTATTGATAACCATATGCAGGGATTAGTTTTGATGTGTTTGGTTTGCGGGGGGGGGGGGGGCTTGCTGATTGAGAAGGGTTAGGAATGAGTGGTTAAAGTAGGAAACGGCATCATCTACAGTAAGGGTTTTTTAGAGGGGACCAGTCAGTATGCTTTAAGAATTCGTAGACAGTTAGAGGGTTGAAAGAGGAGAGGTGTGCGGGTTTGGACGTAATGGTGTTGTTTATGCAGTGGAGATGGTCGGCGAAGGCTGGTAGGTGATCGCTGAGAGGATCGTGTAATGTTCCAGCTTTGGTGATAAGGTCTGGGTGAGTTGTTAAGATATCACAGGGTCAGAAGGAGAAGAACTACCTTATTATTAGTATAGAAAGTCTTCAGATGATATTCTGATATAATTGGGGAAAAATAATCTTCTTATAGTCTTAGATCAGTATCTGTAACTTAAATACATCTAAGTCTTTAAAGAAAATTAGTAAATCTGGGAGGAGCAAGGCTAAATCTGGGGACAAAAAAATCAAAAGTGTCATGCCTAAATCATACATGAACTAAACTACTATGGCCCGTTTTGAGTAGTGACTTAGAGTGATGTCAGTCAACAGAAAGTGACAATTTAACACCACAGATTAAATTGGTGGCTAACAGTCAGAACATAAATAGTTTGCATCTAATACCGTGTGTACATGAAGGAGATTTTCAAGGTAACTGAACTGGACCACAAGACCTTTTTACTTACGGATGGAAACAAATGTGTATACTTAACCAAACACAAATTCACTTATGTTTGCATGAAATGGAAGCAGCAGTGTGTTTATTAAACAAAATTAGATTCAAATGCCAGTTATCTGACAACAAAATGCTCATATCAGTGGTGGAATCGTTAGATATTCACAGAGTTCAGGACCAGGAGGGAAACTTGTCAAGTCAATGTAGCATCCATCAGCTGACCCAGGAATCCATGAAATCCAACATAATTCACTGTGTGGTCTAAGAACCAATACCCAGCTGGGGATTAACCTACATGTCACTAGATGGGTAGCCAACTGGCTCACCAGCAGAACACATACTCAAAGTTGGGGATTCCAACTCTACCAAAAGACCAGTTACCAGTGGTGTACCACAAGGATCTGTGCTGGGCCCTCTGCTATTTGGAATCTATTTCTCAGAAGTCCAGGCAAAAGCAGATGGCCTGTGGCTTACCAAGTTCACTGATGAATGCAAACTGGGCACAATCACCAAGTCCCCAAATGATGTCAACATATTACAAAAGGGGCAAATGACTGGTGCCAAAGCCATGGACTAAAACTAAATGCAAAAAAGTGCACGAGTATCCCCTATGGCAAAGAGGAAGTCCCTGAAAATTACAATACTGACAGCATCCCCCTAAGCTCAAACCCATGGTGCGAGATTTGGAAACACAGGTTGATAGCAATCTAAACTTCGATCACCGTGTGTCCACAGTGGTAAGGAAAGCCTTCTACATTGCACATCTCATAAATAAGGGTATCGTATCCAAGACTAAGGATGTTATAACTCCTCTGTACTTGACCCTCATCAGACCACTAAGAGTATAACACTCCCTTTTGCATGTACCTCACCAGACACCTGCAGCAGCTAGAGAAAACACAGAGGTTTCAAACCAACAAAATTCAAGGCCTCCAAAACAAGACCTACATGGAAAGACTGAAAGCCCTGTTACTGTACTCTGTATCCTACAGCCTGCTGAGAGGCAACTTGTGCCTGGCCTACAGCAGTCCCTGACCCTGCCCTAATAGAAATGCTGCACATCCGCAAATCAAATGGGGCAGAGTCACTCGATCTCAACCTAGCCTGTGACATTAACACAACATGCTGAACAGACAGACAGATCTCACAGAGATCGCCACTCCTCTGCAGTAAACTCCCAGTTCACGTGAAGCAGAGCTCCTCAATGACCCTATTCAAGTGCAACTAGACAATTGGATGAGAGACCATAAATTCACCTCAGGGGTGGCACCTATGTCCGTCATGGCTGGGGCAGTCAGTGCTGATCATAGCCTTGGCCTACAAATAGCGACCATCAAACCAACGTCAGTTAGGGAACACAGGTATAACATGGCTAGGCTTGTAAAAGACCTAGGACCATAACCTCCTAGCAACCTCATGAACCTATGAACCAAGCAATCATTAGCAGATTCCCAAGCCCTGTCACCCAGTCTGCCTACTACACATATAATGCAAGGTCCATATCTCATTTAAGGTCCTATGTTGCCAGGGTTGGCCCAACCTGACAGGGGGGGCCAAGCTGTTGCAGCATGTGTTCCCAACCAGGCTCCCTATTTTATTTTATTTATTTTATTTACATTTGTTGACTGGAAATGTCCAACTGGACGCAGGTCCATTTTCAGCGGAGGGGAAGGCCCGGGGAGAAAAGCTCCACAAATTAAAATATTACATAGTTACAGATGAAGAATCCTATCAATTAAAATATTACAAACAGTTACAGATGAAAAACATAGTACATTCAGTAGACAGCTAGCATCTGTTCCATCCACGAAGTCATAGCAGATTTTAACAATTGTTACAATAAGAAGTCACTGCCATATTATAAGTAGATAGGCATGGAAGTATCAGAGCTTGCTGTAATCAAAGGTAGTTTGTGGGGTGGAAGAGAGGTAGAGGGTAGATGGAGTGGGAGAAGTTAGACGGGAGAGTTACAAAGGAATAGCCAGCATGTTTTTCGGTGCGCTTTAAGTAACACTTTGAAGTGGGTGCAAGATGGTACAGAGGTTGTGTGGGGGGGGGGTGTTCCATAATTTGGCTATAGCACTGGAGAATAGTGCTTCTCCAGCAGTGTTATTGGTTCTAGTAACCTGTAATTGATTTTTGTTGCTGGATGTAGTGGTCTGGTGGTGAGATAGGGTTGGAGTAGATACTGGAGGGATGGGACCTTTAGAGGATGGTTTACCAGTTTGTGGGCAAGTGCGAGTTGATACCATTGAAGGAGGTGAGGGAGTTCTAGCCAGCCTAGTTCAATAAGTGAGAGACAGTGGTGACTGCGGTAGGATGCCCCGGTGGCGAATTTGGCGATTTTGTTGTAGCAGGTCTCAAGTTTATTTAGATTGCATTGCCTTAGGTTGGTACATATTGGAGACGCATAAAGTAGGGTGGAGATAAGGTGCGAATTTACAACTGAAATCCTAGCTGCTTTGGTGAGGAGTTGTTATTTCTGTATAAGGCTCCTAGTTTTTTGTGGACTTTTTTATGGTCATGGATATGTGAATGCCAAATTTGAGATTATTTTCTATTTCAACTCCGAGCAATTGGGCGTGATCTGTTGGGTGGATAGTGGTTTTGTCTTTTGCTGTGATGTTAAAGTGAGAGTTGTTTTGAGTATGTTTGGTGGGTTTGAAGATGAGTTTAGTTTTGTTTGGGTTGAGTATTAACTGGGCATCGGATAGCCAGGTTTCAACAGAGGAAAAGGCATCCTGTGTGACCTTTTGCAGTTTGGGTAGGGACTGGGTTGAGCAGATGATGGTTGAGTCATCTGCATATTGTATGAGTGTGCCATGTTTGGTGGCAGAGGCTAGATTATTGGTGAAAATAGAGAAGAGTAGGGTTCCAAGGATGGATCCTTGGGGAACACCAATAGAGACAGGTAGTTGGGGAGATATGTCATTTTGCCATACAATGGATTGCTGGTGGTCAGACTGGTAACCCTGAAACCAGTTGGTGACTGATTGAGAGAAGGATAGGTTATTGAGTACAGAGATGAGTTGTTTGTGTGGGACCATCTCAAATGCTTTAGATAGGTCTAGGAAAGTAGCAGAAGAGAGATGGCCATTGTTTTTATGGTGAAGGATAGTGTTAGTAAAAGAGAGTAAGGCAGAGGTGGTGCTATGGTTTGGTTGGAAACCATGTTAAGTATTAGAAAGGAGGTAGTCTGAGATTTGAGAGTGAATGCATCTCTCTAGTATTTTGGAGAGTGGAGATAGAATTGCTATGGGGCGGTAGCTGGTTAGTTCTGTGGAGGGGCCACCTTTGTGAAGGGGAATTATGTGTGATATTTTCCATAGTGTAGGGACGTAGCATTCTGACAGAGATCTGTTAATCAAGATGGATACTGGGTAGGCTAGGGCGTCAGCTGCAATTTGTAGGAATTCACTTGGGAGGTTGTCTACTGCTAATTTTGTGGGTTTAAGTTTAGTTACGAGTTTTCTTATGTTGGAGGTAGGAATGTGAGAAAATGAGAAGAGTGTGGGGAGATTACTGGGTGAAGGTGTGGGGTGTAGGGAAGGGGGGTTGTGTTGTCTAGCTAGTGACAGTACGGTTTGTGTGAAGTGTGTGTTGAATGAGGTAGCAATATTTTCGGAGGAGTGAGAAATGTTAGGTGTAGGGGTATTGATTTTACCTGGGTGGAGGATGGAGTTTATGGATGTCCAGAATTGTTTGGGGTTGTGTTGGGAGGAGTTGAGGGCAGACTGGTAGTATTGAATTTTGTCCTGCTTTATTAGCTTTTTGACGCTATTGCGTAGTTCTAGGAATGTGTCTAGCTGAGGGGGTTTTGGTTTTGCGCCAGTGTTCCCAGGCTTTATCTCTGTTTTTCATTTCTGACCTAGTGGTTTTCTGTAGCCATGGGGAGGGTTGGGCTTTGGTTCTGGTAAGTCTTATGGGGGCGTGGTTATTTAGGATGCTTAGGAATGTAGTATTGAAAAATTTGACTGCGTCATCTAGGCTGAGGTAATTTAGAGGGTGCCAGTTACATTCTTTGAGGGATGAGATGAATGTGATTGGGTTAAAGTGTAGTTTTTTTTACGTATTTGATGGTAGATGAGAGGTTTAACTTGATATAGGTGTTTTCTGAGTAGGAATGTTGGGGAATGATCACTGAGGCTATCTGATAAGCAGTCTGCTATATAGGACTGGGGAATCTTGTTGACTAGTATCCAATCAAGGGTAGTGTGCTTGTTGGAGTTTTTATTTATTGTGGTTGGTGACTGGACTAGTTGGGTGAAGCCATGAAGGTTTAGACGATGGGTTGGATGGTTGCCGCAACAGGATTGCCAATCAATATTGAGGTCACGTAAAATTATGGTCTCTTGGGGGAAATGGTGGGTAGTTCAGCTGAGGGGGTTTTCCTAGTGGAGGGATATTTTGGCCAGGTGGGAAGTAGCATCCTATTATGTTGATGGTTTTATTTTGGTTTATTTTCAGGTTGGTATATATTATTTTTTCATTGGCAATTTGGGGAGCTGATGAGTTTAGGATCTGGATGTTTAGATGCTGTTTAAATATTGTAGCTATACCACCTCCTTTCTTGTTTAGTCGGTCTGGTCTTAGTATGTTGTAACCATTAGGGAGGATTTGCTCACTGGTAATGTGAGGTTTCAGACAGGTTTCTGTCAGGATGATTATATCTGGGGAGTACAAGTCTATGGTGGCATGGAGTTCGGGGACTTTGTTGGTTATACTTCTGATATTTAGGCTTAGCAGAAGGAGGTCATTTGGTTTCTACTGGCTGGGAATTGGGAGATGTTGTGGTTGTTTGTCTGATTATTAGAAGTGGGGTTGGAGATGGAGGGGCCACGGCTGGGGTGGATGTCACCACTGAGGGCAAGTTTTGATATGCATGAGGTTATTAGTTTTATCAGTTTGTGAAAGAGTTTGCATTTTAGGGAAACATTATGATTGGGTGCAGTCGGTAATAGAGGTGGTGGGAGGGTTATTTTGTTAACTTGTAGGGATGCATTTAGTTTGAGTATTTTAGTTGACAGAATATGTGGAGGAGGCATAGGGATGGTTCTTGAGTTGGTGGGAGAGGAGCAGAGTGAGAGTGAGTCATAAATGATGGTGTGAATAGTTGTGCAGTGGAAGTGGTTGAGTGGGGGTATAATGGAGTTTTGGTAAGATATAAGATATGCAAGGAGAGGGTATGCAAAGAGTATAAGTATGGTATTCTTATTCATGTTAGCAGAAGAGGGGTAGTAGTGGGAGTTGGGAGTAGTATTGTGGTTGGTGGCAAAAATGATGGGGGGTTTGTTCTTCTAATAAAGGTAGCACCACCGGGGGCAGGTGAGAATTGGGGGCACGGTGGGAAGCGAAGCAGGCAGAGACCTGTTAAAAAAGTTTAGCCCAAGACTGCCCTCCTATTGTCTACATGAAATGACTACAAATATGAATTAAGTCGGTTACATATACATGCCAATTAAATTCAATCAGCCAATCATATCAATGCAGGAATTTCCAGGTGTCTGCAGGAAGACCAATACACCACCTCTCTCATAAGCAATGAACAGCAGTCCCCAATAAATGATGAAAGCCATCATAAATTGCTATAAGATCTGTAAAACCAAGCAATTGTAAGTTGGCCCCCCTCCAGCTTACTTGATATACAGCATAGTGTGCAAGGGGTCCACCACTCATTAAAGGGTCTGACAGAAGGACAAGTTGTCCAAGTCTATGCCACCCACCAACCCCCCCATAAAATCATAGGAGGCTACTAGGCTAATGGTTCTGGGGTCCTTAGAAGCCTAGCCAAGAGTTTATCCCCAAAAATAAACCTCAGTCAGCATCTGTCGCCCCTGTCAGTGAGGGACACAGGTAGAATCCCTGGGACGAATTTGTGGTTTTCCATCCACTCATCAAGTATGCACTTGAAGAGGATCAGCGGGGTGCTCTGTTTGACGTGTATGGGAAGTCTATTCCAGAGAGTGGGCAGCCTCTGGGAGACAAACATGTCTCTCCAGCAGGTTTTGTTAATGTCACATATTAGGTTTAGGTCTTTTGAGTGGTTAGTGTGTGATGAGTTAGACTTACTGATATGGAGCATCTCTAGTAGGGCAGGGTCCTTCCAAGACAGCCCTTCCATCAAGGAAGGGTGATCACTCAGCCTCCTCCCCCCAGCACATCTGGTAAGATCGCCTTAATGCCTCCCAACAAGTGATGTATAAAAATAGATGTATTTGCTCCATTAAACTTAACATCCCTTCTGACAAACCTACTCATGAGGATCCCAACTCTAACTCTGCTGTCTGTGGCTGTACTCCAATTTTCTCTTAGTAATGTTTAAACAGATTAACCTAACATTCAGCCATCTTCTTAATATTTGCTGTCAAATACATTCAGTTTTTCCCCTTTCAACAGCAACAGTGGATAATCTGCAATGTCATCCTCTCCCTCCCATGTGTAGCACTTTGATGTCTTGATTTGCAGCTGTTGCCCTCTCATACCCAACCACAGAATGTGTGCAACCTATTGGCTCCATCCCAAATCACTCTTCTCCAACTTACAAAGCTCATTATCTACCACCCAAGTAATGTGTCCAGTTATCCAAATTTTATGTGGTTACAGCATATCATCTGCAAAAGAAATATTGGTTCGCATCAAACAGAAATAGAAACAACACCAAGCCACAAAATAAAAATAGTTAGCACCACACAGATTTGAAATACCTCTTACACAGTCCAATCTCTATTTACCTTTCTATAGATCATTTTAGATGCACATATGGTACATCACGCTTTAGCCTCATGTCTCCATTTATTACATTGTCTCACTCAGTACCCAGAAGAGCTCATAATTTTTAACAAATTCCATTTTCCTGATCTTTCTTGCTCTTTTTAGTTTACCCAGATGCCATCCACAATGCACAAGGTGACTTGGCATGTTTACTGGGTTACATTATCTCCAATATCCTGAATATTCAACAAAAAGCAATTAGGTTTGCAACCCTGAATAAACCATACAGTGGATATAAAAAGTGTACACACCCTTGTTACAATGCCAGGTTTTTGTAATATAAAAAAGTGAAACCAAAATAAATCATTTCAAAAATGTTTCTACCTTTAAATGCGACCTATAACCTGTACAATTCAACTGAAAAACAAACAAATCTGTTAGGGGGAAAAATATAAAAAAAATAAAAAATGTACAATAAGCTGGTTGCATAAGTGTGCACACCCTTAAACTAATACTTTGTTGAAGCACCTTCTGATTTAATTACAGCATTCAGTCTTCTTGGATAGGAGTCTATCAGCATGGCACATCTTGACTTGGCAATATTTGCCACTCTTACTTGCAAAAGCGCTCCAAATCTGTCACATTGCGAGGACGTCTCTTGTGCACAGCCCTCTTCAGGTCACCCCACAGATTTTCTATTGGATTTAGGTCTGGGCTTTGGCTGGACCATTCCAAAACTTTAATTTTCTTCTGGTGAAGCCATTCTTTTGTTGATTTGGATGTATGCTTGGGGTCACCGTTGTGTTGAAAGGTGAAATTCCTCTTCATCTTCAGCTTTCTAGCAGACGCCTGAAGGTTTTGGGCCGAAAGTGACTGGTATTTGGAACTGTTCATAATTCCATCCAACTTGACTAAAGCCCCAGTTACAATGGTGTTCTTTTGGTGATGCAAAGTGTTGTTTTTGTGCCACACATCTTTTGGAATTGTGGCCAAAAAGTTCAACCTTCATCTCATCAGACCATAACACATTTTCCCACATGATTTTGGGAGTCCTGATGTACTGTTTTGTATATTTTAGCCAGGCCTGGATGTTTTTCTGTGTAAGAAAAGGCTTCCGTCTTGCAACCCTACTTCATTGTCCAGACATATGGAGAATATGGCATATTGCTGTCACATTTAGTACACAACCAGTACTTGCCAGAAATTCCTGCAGCTCCTTCAGTGTTGCTGTAGGTCTCTTGGCAGCCTCCCTGACCAGTTTTCATTTTGTCTTTTCATCAATTTTGGACGGACGTCCAGTTCTTTGCAACATCACTGTTGTCCCTTATTTTCTCCACTTTTTGATGACTGTCTTCACTGTGTTCCATGGTGTATCCAATGCTGTGGAAAATTTGTTGTGCCCTTCTCCTGAGTGATAGCTTTCAAGAATGAGATCCCTTTCATGCTTTGTAAGCTCTCTTGTGAACCATGACTTTTGCTGTAGCAGGCAACTGAATAAATGTCGGGAAAAATCCTACTAGGATAGCTGAACTTTATTTGGGGTTAATCAGTCTCTTTAACTGATGGCAGGTGTGTACCCAAGAAGACTGAATACTGTAATTAAATCAACAAAGTATTAGTTTAAGGGTGTGCACACTTATGCAACCAGCTTATTGTACGTTTTTTATTTTTTCCCTAACAGATTTGTTTGTTTTTCAATTGAATTGTACAGGTTATAGGTCACATTAAAGGTGGGAACAGTTTGGAAATGATTTATTGTTATCTCATTTTTATCACAAAAACCTGGCATTTTAACAGGAGTGTATACACTTTTTATATCCACTGTACATTGTATTCTACACTGCATATTCTCCCCAAGACCTACATGCTTATAAAGTTGTGTGGACCCAAGAATAACTATGTTCCCTCTTGAGTTCCATCCTAGCCCATCCCTGAAGTTTTTTTTTTTTTACTGCAAATATTTAGACAGAGTCCCAATACCCTGGGTGGTTGTTGGTACCAGCTGATTGCAGCTTTAAAGGTCATGAATCCAAGGACATTTCCTCCTTTCAGACTAAGAATAAATAGTGACTCAGCTGGCACTGCACACCTAATCCTTTGATAACCTTTGTTCAGATGGACCTAGAAATGTGCTTCAAACAGCAGCTCTGATTAATCCACCTCACTCCCATAGCTAGTCTGGGATATTGTGGGTCTCCTGTTCACACAGGGGTACCAATCTCATGAAACTGTCCACTGCAAATAAAGTGAATCAAGAA
Source organism: Protopterus annectens (assembly GCF_019279795.1). Taxonomy (NCBI): domain Eukaryota; kingdom Metazoa; phylum Chordata; order Ceratodontiformes; family Protopteridae; genus Protopterus; species Protopterus annectens. Next base: position 377,898,333 of record NC_056741.1, read on the forward strand.
TAGCACTGTCTGTACCCTTAATGTGCTGTGCTCTAAACATGCTATTCTGCATATAAATTAAATGCCCTCATCAAGCATCTTACCTTGCCACTCCCCACTAAATGGTTTATTCACTAAGCTCCTCACCCCTCCACGTACATTCTAAATGTGATACTCCGGTTTCTCACTGCAGTGACAAAGATGTGTAGTGTGACTGATGGCATGATGAATTCTAACTCCATGAAGAATCCTGTGCACCTCCCTGTGCCTGTTACTCATGCCATCTTCCCGCAAACCATTTTCCTTGCAAGGGGTCTCCAAAACTAATGCCACAACACCATCTGTAAGTAAGTGGCACTCTACTGCTACATGTATTCCTTTGTCATGTCTCACCACTGAACCCCCCCCTCAGGAATTCTTGCCATACCAAAGTCCTCTTGCAGTGCTGGTAACTCTCCACCTAGGAGAGCTCACCAGGTCCCTTCTTCTTGCTGTTTAAGCCTTCTCTTGAAGGATCTTCCCATGGGGATAACTCTGCATGTGAAGTTCAGTACTCATACCAGGCTAAGCAGCTCCTTTAGGGTTATCTGCTTTGCCTCTTTTCCCCTCTATAGCTTTCTGCTGCTTTGATGTCTTGTGTGGAAAGCATACCACTCCATTCTTTATGTTACTCTCATTGCCCAAAAAAGACAACCACATTGTCATCACTTCTGTCTTATCCTCCAACAGGAGTGCCAATACTGAAAGCAGATGTATCTGAACCTCTCGCCCTGCCACACAACCATCAGAGGATGCTGAGCTGACAAGCAAGATCATCCTGATACTGATGTTGGACTAACAGGCAGATAATCATGATAATGAATGACCACCCCCCACCCTTGCCAAACTACCAATTCAAAGAATCAACTAAATTTTTCAAAGCCTGCAGATGCCATTGTGCTTCCCACAGGCAACCACCAATCCGCATATTTCCCCTTCTACCTTAAAGCCAAGCAGCTACAGATCATGTTCTGTAATGGTCAGCAAGTAGAAAGTTTACTTGCTCTCTGTCTTTCCTATAATAATTCATTTCCTTGTCTTCTTACTTTATTGCTTTACATCATATATAAGACATAAATACCCTTCATGAAGGCATAAGAATGAAAAGTGGCAAATAAGCCTAAACTTCTCCAATGCTCTCCTTTTGTATCTTTCCCAATGTAGAACAGTCTGTTGTGTGGCAGCTTTACACCATACTCAGCTGTAATTATTTTTCCACCTTTCCCCTCAAGACCTCTGGCCATTGCAAACCCATTTTTAAAGACAGATTATAGAATCACTGTCTCTGTGTACTCTGAGACATGGCAACATTTTTCTGTTTGATCAGGGAAGGCATTCGCCCAAGGCCTGCTGTAACTTGTCCCCCATCCTGCTTTCAAAGGCCCCCCCACAAGCCAGGAATATTCAAAGAAATTGTCACTATTCATGAACGTGGCCAGATAAATTTGAAACTAAGTGCCTCTCCTTTTAACCCTATGCTCTGTCCATATATTGTCTATCTCCAACTGTCATCTGCCATGTGAAGAAGCTGCACTCCACACGTTGCACCTCTTCACTATAGCCTGTATCCTACAACAGGGACATGTCCAACTTATCCAGTTGTAGTTCCAGCTGTATGCTCTTGCAATGCCTAAAATCATTACCATCCTAACCCTTATCTGTTAGCTTGAATCTTCATAATCTGATATCAATAGGCCCAGATGCTCTTCTCAATATCCAGCTTGCACTCTGTCAAAATCTCCATGTATATGGTAAAACCTAGCAGTCAGTTTTCCCAAGATTACCTGATGAAAGGTTTCTTCCTTTATTCTACATCCTAGTCCCCTCCATTCCTTCCTTTTTTTCTCTTTCAAAAAGTTCAATAATGACAAGAGGTCTACAAGCACACTTTACTTTCCATTGCTTCATCTTTTCTATTAAATAAATGACCAAAGGTTCTGTCATAGCGATGTTATTAAGGCTGGCTATGGTTGAACTCTACTGGTATGGTTCCACTGCTCCAGTGAGCACCAGTTTCAGTTCTCATCTACTGTGTCTTACCCCATCTCCCAGCTGTTGTCTCTCTGCTTCCTTGGTTCTAGATTGCTACAATTAGTTCATCCATTTTTTTATTCCTTTCAGCACTCTCCCTCTCTCTCTCTCTCTCTCTCCATCCACTGCCCCCCCCCCATTCTTGAAGCAATCTGCTTCCCTTGCAGTTAGTCCTTTAAATAAAATCCCCTCCATTGCTGCCCATTTCCCTTTCATACTGTAACATCTCAGATTCTTTTACCTTTTCTATTTTTCTTTATCACCAGCACTTCTCACTATTGCTGTGCTTACGTCACTGATTTGTCTCCTTCCCATACTCTAATTCCCTCCTCAGTCATGCCCACCCTTCTTCACCAGATTCAGTTTACTCCTGAAACATTTGGGTCTCCATCTCTTGCGTATATCCAGTACAATCTAAATCAGCGCTGATGCTGTTGCAAATTACGTTTCTCCTTGCTGTGCCAGTTCTTAGTGCACTAGGAAGATATTGAACCATTCTTTGATCAAGATGATTTGCGACAAATTCTCAAATCCATCACTGTCCTCCAAGAATTCTAAATGGTACACTATTGCAGACCAAATCACTGGTTTTCTGCTCACTTGAATGCACACCCCCCCCCCCTTATTTCCCTCTGTCATCTGTATGGGTGCCATTCCCCCCTTTCATTCTTTTCTCTTGTGATTTATTTACTCCTGTTTCTCTCCTGGTTTCCCTTTAACTCCACAGTGTATGAACTACTGACTACCATCATTAAGCTAATAAATCTGAACTTAGTACTTCCCTCAGTCATCTTTGCAGGAGTCGCACACAGATATTAACCAAGGCAAAGGAATGTCAGCCACACTGCTAAGTACTGATACACTCTCTACTATTCTAATTACCATTGTGGACCCCAACTCCCCACAGCATAATGCTCTAGAAACTCTAACTTACTTCACTGCATATCTAATCACCTCTCTCACAAGTCCTACCTCTTTGCTTCAACTTGAAAGCAAGTGTACAGAAGTATTTGTTTTATTCTTTACATATTTTTGTAACTAGTATAAGTAACATTTCTTAAAATTTGCACCCAAACATGTAAAATAAACCCACATTTTTACTTTTTTGAAAACTGAAACAATACCTACTTTTTACAGCCATGCAGCATTGCACTCACGTATGAAAGTGTCATCGCCTCACAATGGTATTTATCAACTGCAACCAATGTTCTTAATTTGCCCTGAAGAATACGTCTTTTTTTTCTTTGCTATTTTTTAAACCCATGCAAGTGACTTTTCAACTTTGCACACAACTGTATAGAGCAACCGTCCTTTTTTGTACAGAAACATCCATTTTTTTTCTTGAGACATGCGATAGTGCAATCACCTATGAAACAGTATCACCTCATAACATTCAATTGCAAATACTCTTAAGATATGCCCCTTTCACAATTATAGGTCCTATTTGCACACACTGTTAATTCTTCCGAGCTCCATAAATCCCTGTATTGTATCTTAGAGCAGTACTAGAGATAGTCAAAGCACAGTCTATCCACATCTTTCAGCTTCTGATCATCACAGCCCTGTCTTTTAACCATGGCTGAAGTTAAAAAGAGGAGCACTTTCTTATTTCCAGACTATAATATTTTCAGCCAGCCATCCCACACAACAGCTAAAGAATCTTTTACATAGCTTACTCCAGTTTTATACTTATTTCATTCTTATAACTAAAGAATACACCTTAAAACAGTTCTTGGAAAAGCAATGTTAACTTGAAGACAAATCGCTGTGCTATGGCTAACTCAGATCTTCTACTTAACCACAAAGCTACTAACGATAATCACATCCAAACTGCTGATATGATGTCCTGACAATGTGCTGTCCTGGCTAATCATCTCCCATAGGATTATGACTTATTAGTCCAAAAAGGCATTACTTTTATTCACAGTGTCATTCTCATTTTAAGACTTTTTTGACTTAAATGTGCTCACCTATTTACGAACATTAAGGCAGTCAATGTCTTCCTTGCATCTGTTATTAGTATGAAATTTATCACATTACCCATGGGCAAGATCCTACTCCTGTGTAAGACATCTTCAATACTGTAAAAGCCTGACCCACAAGCCTGCTAACGCTTACCTCAGCTTTGCATGACTCTCTTAGCCCTCACCATGCCACAATCCCCACACCACCAGAGCACTTTTAACTGGTAGCTTCCTCATCTCTTCCTTCTCCTTGCACACAGTAAATGATCCTAAATATGTTTTCTTTTTATTCTCTTTTTCCTTGCCCCCTGCCTGTCTCTCCATCTTCTTGCAAACCTTGCACCCCCTACATACTTGCCATATTATTACAATAAATGACAGTATAATGGGCCTGAAATTCGAAGGCTCACTTATATTCAATGTGTAATCTGGCTGCAGAATTAAAATGCATGCCTATAATAAAGGGCAAATAAATCACAGGCAGACCATATAACGGACAAAACAAATCATATATTTATAGGGCTGCCACCTTTTCAAATGTCCAAAATGGGACATTGTTTTGTTAAAAAAGTGAGATTTTGCAGGGTAAAACATACCCACGGCCAGTACAAAGGACAGAACTTCACTTTTTTGCCAAATTAAAAGCTTATTCTTGTAGCATTTGAGTTGCTTATGCATTTTCATATAGTATTTAGGTGTTTCTGATACAAAATAACTGTTTTATGGAATTAAAGAAAACTTATGAAATATTTGTGCACTAAAATCTCAGGATGTTTGCCATTTTTAGTCCTCCCTCCACAGGACACAACTGCCCAAAGAATAACTTATCCCTCTCAAAGAGGTACAGATGGTTACCCTATATATTTGTTTTGTTAGCTAGGGGAAAAAAGTGATCTGCACAACTTTTTTCAGGCTCATTCCAGGAGCACTGTGTGGTTAAGTGACTCTCAATGTCACAACAAAGATTTGTTTTTTGCTGTTAAGCTAATATGCAAGTTTACGTTAAATACACAAAAAGCACCTACATAATACTGCTTTCTCCTTGGGGATACCCTTACTTAGTTATGATTTCTTACCAATTAAATAAAAGATCATAACAGTGTCATATCTAACAAAATACAGAGTTTAGATTTGCAGATACATTAGAAATGGTCAACTGTGTCAAAACTGCATATACAAAGTACAACACTTATGCAATACTAGAAGCCCACATAGGATTGTGCTTTACTCAATTATATCTTAGCATTACTTGTTATTTTATGTCCATCAGACACAGCTGATATTGAAAAAAGTATTCTAGACTACTCACTTGCTAATCAGAATAAGAGAGTTTTCTCCTTGGCAAGGTCTTGTCTTCAGACTGACCTTACTAACTTAGTTTCTGCTGTATGCTGGGAGTTATGACTTTCTTTGCTGGTGGCTGAAGTATTTTCTTTAGTACTTTGCTCCATGTCTGCTGGCCACCTAGCTGCTGTTCTGCCAGTTTGCTCACTGGGATGAAAGCCATCTGTGGCACGATCATTGTCCAGGCAGCCATGGGGAGGGTCCATTCTGCCTCTAACTCTTCCCCTGTGGCTGATGGGAGCACTCACATACAAGTCCCGGTTATACCTTCACCTGCAAGTATATACATTCCTGTGCCCACTCCATGAGGACAACTGCACAGACTTTGGTAGGTAGAGGCAACATACACCCCTGCCCATAGGCTGAATGCCAGACACCTCTCTCTCTCTCTTTCCATTAAGAGAAAGCATTACAATGAGCCACACTACTTCTATCCCCATGGATGAGTTAGACACTGGCTGCTCACTCTCACCCTCCCCATCTGCTTCTCTAGTATTCGGGCCACTAGCCAGTCCTTGTTCAATGTTAAGGTTTTAACCCTCCACACCACAGAGCTGACTAGTAGAAATATTTAAGAGTGGTACTAACTTGTCCTAAATCACTGCTCCTCCCTCAAACAACATACTGACGATGCTAATTAACAAATCCTAAGGCTCAAAATGGTTGACATTTCTGAGAGTGAGCGAGGAGGGTAGATGCCACTGTGTTAAAATGGGCAATTAAAGGACACAAGCTGAATGAAAAAAAAAAACATGTTTTTGATCATTTCTTAATCTTATGGCCACTGATGCTCCTGTTATTGAGTGGATAATGGTATTTCACAATCTGCTGTATTCTGAACTGGAATGGTCATGCAGTAGCGATTCATATAAGACCTCCTGAAAGCTCTCAGCAATCACATATCACAAGGTATTGTTAAAACAATATTATGGTAAGGTGATACAAAATTAATACTGTGCAGACTGTTAGTGCCACTGAGAATTTTTGCACAGACTACAACTAAAGTAGGGGATGATGGATCTAGTCAGTAAGCTCAGTGTTCTGGCAGGACACACTGAGCAGAGCTGCAGTGAACAATTACGAGCTGGCAAATTCCTCAACTTTAACTTTAGGGCTTTCACTATAGGATTTGCTCTCTATGAATACACTGGTGACATTGTTCTAGACAATGGCAAAGGAAGCCCTACTCTGACTCCAGTCAATGTCCCTTCCATATGAATTCTCACCTTTCTTATCATTTCAGAGATACTACTAAAGGCAAGAAAGGAAAGAACTCTGCCCTTTTTACTTGTCGCACTTTGGAAGCCCATGCAACCTTAGTTTTTCCCCTTCTAGTCTGTCCTCAGTGATCCTGTCTATTGATACAAAAAAAGAAAGGTTCTGAACTCCACTCATCACATCCTGCACTTAGCATTGTGGTTGCCGAAGTTCTAATCCCTCACTGAGGACTATTTTCTTATTAAAAAAAAAGAACATAGTACTATAAAGCTATACGTCGAGAAATGGCAGTGAGGTTCCTCACTGGTACTGTTATGTTTGATACAGTTACTGAGATAGAACTACTCCTCTCCCCCATTACTCAAGGAACAGTGTTAGCTTTATCAGCCTACTTGCCTTGTAAGTCTGATTTAACCTTTCTTACTATAGCTATGCTGTTTGAAGACTACTTTTGCCCTAAACCTCCCTAGAATTCTAGATGTTACAGAGTAGGCTGAGGACTTTGTTTCTGGAAGGCTGAATAAATCAGTTTTTGATAAGCAGAATCAGTCAGCTTTACATTTGTGTCTTGAAAGACTGCATGCTTAGTAAGCATCACATCAGACAGGAGGGTTTTGGAGCTGCAAGTTCTTGTATGCTCCCCTCCTTATACTGTGTTACACAATGACTGGGTAGCTTTGGCTGTTAATGTCTTCACGCATGGGGTTAGGCAAGGATTGCTCTAAATTAGAAGAATTTACGTCTGACTAAAGATGATTATTTGTTTTTCTTTTTTTATGACTAAGTACACAATTCTGGGGAGCAGATGCTGCATCTTATGACAAAATGAGATATGTACTGAGATGACTAAAACTTTTCAATCATTTCTCCTTCCTCCCCAAATAGGCTGGATTTTCATTGTGGAAGCAAATTCTGAAATGATTAGTTGGTGTTAATTCCTCTTTGTTGTCATGAGATGGAAGAGACTCCTTTTGAGAAGCTCATTCCACTAGAAATACACAGACTTCTAAAGAGGCCACACTGATAAAAGCAGATGGTGAGTATTTACTACAAGTTACATTGTTAAACGGAAGGGGAGATTTTGATAATGCAGCCACTCAACACAGAACCCGGGATTCATGAAGCTTGCGCCAGGCGCAGGCGTAGCGTAGGTGGAATAACGCCAAATATGGCCATCGAGCGATTCAGGTACGATCCAATTCCACGTGCACTACCGGTGTACGCCAGAACTGCACAGCCCTCGGCACAGGTATGCTAATCACCCCATGCGCAGTGTCGCACCATGCAAATGAAAGCATATAGCGATTCATGAAGTGGTGCAGGCATAGCGTAAGCCCACGGAAATGTAAACCAAAAAACACGGTTTAAATTTTCCCAAACAGAACATCGGAGCTATGGAAGCGGACCAGACTCATGTATTACAAAGTTAACATATGCCAATGGCTAAATACACAGCCAATGGCATAAGAAAAGATGCACAATACCTAAAAAACATTTAATGTCATGTCCACAGTAACACACAGTAAAACCGCAGGGCATGTGTGCGCAAACAGGAACACAAAGAAAATATATACAAATGTCATAAAATCGCAATGTAATACAAATCAGGATTTCACCATAATACGCAATGGTAGGCATGGTACACCACAACCAAGGTGCAAGGGTTGCTAAGGGCCTGCGACAGTGTTTGGCGCGTCAACTATGAATTAGTAGTCAATGCCATGCAAATGAGGCAGGTAATACTGAATCGCAAACGTCCCACCGGATGAAGGATGTACCATACGGCGCAGCGCTATAACACCGAGGAGTGGCTCAGAGGAGATACATGACATCAGCAGAGGGGTGTGCCACCGTAGCAGTAAGCACATTGGAGCAATGCAAATGTGGCCTGGCCGTTGCTAAGTAAAGCTGCAGGACAGGGGTGGGGAGGAAGGTATAGAACCGTTTAGCTGAGAGCACATATGGTGCCTGAAAGCGCATGTGTACGGGGATGAAAACGTGCCCGAAACCCGGTAAGCGGATGCACGCTCCGCGAACAATAGCACAAACAGGAAGGTCAGGGGAAGAAAAGGAGGACATGCCGAAGTAGGGTAATTGGAGTACTACTGGGCAATTAACACCAATCAACTCACGGCAGCCAATCGACGGCAGCTAACAAGTCTGCTCGCAGAAACCTGCAAAACAGGATAGGGGAGGCATTGGATTGCAAAGAAAGGAGGGGAGGCATTGGATTGCAAAGATAGGAGATCTGTCATAGCAGAGCAAAGCAAACCTACAGTAGACCGGCAATAGAACACATTACGCAAGATAAGCCAGGTCTAGGAAAGTACAAATGAAAGCAGGCTGCTGGATGCATGCCAGAAAATGGTAGGTGAAACATGCAGAAATGTAAAGGGAAGGTCAAGAGGTAATCCACGGCAGCCAAATGTAATTCAACACCAAAGGCACCACAATAGTAGTTCCGGTAGTAAAACACATAAGATACCCTGTAGTTACGATCGTACATACACACCCTATGACATAATCAGTGTTCACAGCACAATAGTATAAAGTGTGAAGGCACCCTACACACACCTGTGTATTCTCAAACACTGCACCATAGGTGTAAACACACAGGGAACTTTTAAAATATACATGTTGGGAGCTGCCATAGCTGTGATTCATCAGCATGTGTTAGAGACTGACAGTGTTGTGGAGGATGATGCCGAGAACCACTGCAGGCCCCGGAGGAGAAGAGTGTTCAGACCAAGGGTAACCTACCAGGGGCTACATGATCTGGAGATAGTAGAGCGTTACAGGGTGGACAAGGACATCCTACAGCAAATAGTGGAGCTATGCCGGCCACGCCTGAGAAACAGAAACAACAGAGGGGAACCCATCCCAGTGGACACGAAGGTATGTGTAAGCTTGCGAATACTAGCCACAGGTACTTTTCTAAGGCCAACTGGAGATATAATGGGGCTCTCACAGGCATCAGCATCCAGGGTACTACACCAGTTCCTGGATGCCATGTTACCACATGCCAATGAGTATATATACTTCCCCCAAACTCAGGAGGAGTTGGCCAGCAATATGCGTCACTTCCACCATGTGGCACACTACCCGGAGGTACTGGGTGCGATAGACTGCACGCATATACATATCAAGTCACCACCTGGTGAGCATGGTAGGTGCTACATAAACCGCAAGGGATTCCACTCCATCAACTGCCAGGTTGTGTGCAATGCCCAGGGCATTATCATGGATGTGTGTGCTGGCAGCCCTGGAAGCTACCATGACTCCCATATCTGGCATGCCTCACAGCTGTATCAGGTATTTGTCAGGGGGGACATCCCACATGGCCACCTTGTGGGGGATGCTGGCTATGCACTGGAGCCGTGGATGATGACTCCCATCAGAAATGCACACACACTCATGCAAGAACGCCATAATGAGGCACACGCACAAACCAGAATCATCATAGAGTATGTGTTCGGGATGCTGAAATCACGGTTCTGGTGCTTGGACACATCTGGTGGAGCCTTGCAGTACTCTCCAGGCACATGCGCCCACATTTTCATAGTATGTGCCATGCTACATAATATGATCCTGCGGAAACAGCTGCAGCAGGGACAAAATGGTGAAGGCCCTCATAGCCCACCGCAATTGCCAAGGCCATCACAGGCACAGAGGGATTCAGACCACGAACACACTGTGCCAGCCCCAGTAGGCAGACGGAGGCGTGCCCAATATGCCTACGCCTTGGCAAAGAGGGAACGTATAGCACATACTCTGACAGTGTAGGCCCCTACGGACTGACACACCTCTCCACCTGCACACACAGTAAAATGGATGGCACACAAACACGACCACCTGTAAATTGTAATGTATAGGTGGCCCACTGTGTGAATCCTACATAGGCAGCCCTCAAACACTGTACACAGAACAGCTAATGGAACATGGAATGTCAACACCTGAACAGTACATGCGCCTATCAGCATATGTTGGTGCTGTGTGCATAGGTTCCCAGGTACAGCGGTAGGTACACGCCCGATGGTCAGAGGCTATACACCAAACGGGGCAAACAGTGTCTGCTGTCGCCACAACATCGAGTAACCAACTGTCGCTTAGTGGAGCAGAGGCAATTGCAAGAGCACATGTGTGTAAGCACTGTTCTGCGCACACTCAGCATGGATTCTCTGCTGCGTTAATGAGGGGCTCCACATAATGTAATCATGCATGTTGTGTCAAGGCATGTGGTGTACCCATGACAGGTATTCGTCACCCCAGCATGCTCTACCTACGGTCATTTGAAGGTGTAGCACAGTATCGTGTGTGGCTCACTGTGATATACATACCCAATGCCGGAGCACATCCAGTAAACATCACATGGACATACCATTAACTGGACTCATCAATATGTAAACTAACTGAGTTACCCATGTGAGTGCAGTATGGAGTAACAGCCGTAGTATACTCCACATACAATACGACATAACACGTGTACAAATCCCAGATGTCAAAGTGTTAAATGCAGTGACCATCGTGCATGTTCCCGGTCCCACATCCTGCAAGGGATGTAACGTAATCCCGAAGACACGAGTAATGTATGTCGGATGCAGGTCATCAGATCATGTTTGGCACACGTTAGTGGGAATATGCGTTGCCCACTGCTGGTAAGCAATGTTTAAATATGACTATAACTATACGGATATGAGCGAAACAGGGCTAAGCTTCTCTGAATATCGCGCAGATCACGGTCAATGATGTCCAGAACAGGTGAAACCAGCATTATTCACCCCTGTACTAATAGCGCCTGCTCTGAAGGGTAAAACGACCACTGCCAGGAGTAGAACACGCAATCATGTATACAATCACCTAACACTATTGCTAGCCAAGATGTACCTACAGTAGGGTTGCCACCTCTTCAAATGACCAGTGTGGGACATAGGTCAGATGTCTGCAGGCCGACACATACACCCGGCCAGTACGAAAATCAGAACTTCACTGTTTTGCCTAGATAAAAGTTTATTCTTGTAATGTTTTAGTTACTTATTCTGTTTCTTATAACATACAGGTGGTTCAGATACAGAATAACTGTTTTATGCAACTATTACATAAACTATAGGAAATAAGTTTGTCCTAAAATCTCAGGACATTTGCCATGTTTACAAATATTTTGCAGGACACAACTGCCCAAAGAGGGACTGTCCCTCGCAAAGTGGGACAGGTGGTAACCCTAACCTATGGCAGGTGTGTAATGTGACAGGTACAGACACAAACGTGCGGAGTCCAGAAAACAGTATACACCGACAAGTACACAATGAAAGGTGTAGCTTGTCTGTCACTTTCCCTGTCGGAGATATATATATATATATATATATATATATATATATATATATATACATATATATAATACAGATAGAAAGGGCGATAGAGTAATATATGTTGATATGTATGGATTCACTGATATCTGCTAATATATAGATAGGTCAACGACATTCATAACACCTTGGAGGTACAAATAAATAGGATACCGCCAACTATGGAATGTGTCACATACCGACACGCGTAACCATGAGGCTGAAAGACCGAAAGAACACAGTACCGGAACAGTAGAACCACGAGTAATAGTATGACGATATGAAGGGACATTTAGTTACCGCTGCCGGTGTTGCGGTCCACGTAGGTACTGTGTTCAACTGTGTTTGTGAGTGCCGTAGTCTGTGTATGTGTGTGTTGAGGGTGCCGTGTGCGTTTCCGTGTGACTATAATATGTGTGTGTGTGTGTCCGCATCATGTGTCTGTTAGTGCCAACTCGGAAGTAGATCATTACGGTAGGTGTGGGTATAGTTAGCCGTAGGCATACGGTTACCACATGTCCCACATTAGGAGGGACAGCCCCTCCCTGGGCAGGTGTGTCCTGACATAAAACATTACAAAGGGCAATTGTCTGAGATTGTAGGACATTATGTCCCATATATTATGTAATAGTTGCATGAAATAGTTATGCCTGTATGTAAGAAAAGTAAATGTTACATGCAATATGATAAGTAGCCAAAGTCCCACAACAATAGGTATGTATTGAGGATAAAAGTATGTGCTATCCTGTGTACTGACCGTGGTTATGGGTCGGCCTGTAAACACCGCTGTGTGTCCCGCAAGTGTCCAACAATGGCCATATGAAAAGGTGGCAACCCATGGCAAAGAGGTTCTGTCACCAACACAACTGCAATGACTGCAAATATCTGGGACAGAAATACACGGGATAGCTGTCATTTAGAAATATCCCTTTACATATCGCTGCAATTCCGGAGGTATGGAAGTATCAACCTCACCTGCATACTATACAGAAACCAATTAACAACGGCCCAATGTAAAATCCCGTAACATAATTCTACTAACTGATAGCTCTTTAATTAGGGAAGGAGCCCACACACATATATATGGAATATGTAGAAATGCAAGCCCCACAAACCTGTATATGCTACGTACACCCACCGACATCCCCCACACTAGAAACTATAGCAATACAGACTGTAATTACAGCACAAACATCCAGTCAGTCAATTACATCTGCAGAACCGTTAACATACCTTGTGACAGACACAATTAAAGGCGCCATGCAAAACTGTAGCTGTTGCATAATGGAACAAACGGCGATGTTACAGGTTTTGTTTGCAATAGTCCATTATCAGACGGCTGGGATGACAGGTACACCAACATGTTGAACCACATACTCTAGCCGTCACACACAATCCTCGGGGGACATGAATCCAAACTATACTTGTCTCTACACATAGCAGTTGCAATTACACACAACAAAACATAATACAGGCTGTCTCCCCGAAGGAAGGGCAAGTGGGCAATGCCCAAGTGGAGAATTCAATTATACCCCACTGTTGCCGGGTAATTGGCGAATGGAGTAGCTGCACAGCTGATGTGCAAGTAATCAGTCACTCAGGAACACCAATTGGCGGCAGGAAACCACATGTTACAGGTATCGACGTATATAAGGATGACTTGCCAGACGTTCAAACCGTATGCTCATACCATATAACTGTTTAAACAGTGTAAGAGAGACGAAAGTCCGGAACGATAACAAGGTATGTAGAACATTTGATCTAAGTGTATATATAGCATGTTTTGTACTAATTATGTTAGTGTATGTATAGCCTGGCTTGCATTAATTAAAAGTGTCCGCAATGCATAAAGTGGGAAAAGGTATTTATGTAGTGATGTCTTGCTGAGCATACTAACGCTTGTAGAAATTGTGCGTCCAGCAGTGGGCCACAAGGTAAACATCACAGACACCACAAGGGATGCTACATGAGGGCTTTAAACAGAACAATTCCATACCACCCGCTGTCAGTGGTAGGGTATGTCCAACAAGTACGTGCCATAGCAGGGGATAGTATATGTTGATATACTGTCACAGTAGGCATGTGTATGGGCATATAACGACAATGACATGTCTAAGGTGGTCCCGCTGTGCAAGTATGCTTTGCATTATGGGATACTATGTAAAATATGTGTAATGTATAGTATTGTAGGTAGATATGTCAGATATGCTACACAGCATAACAGGCATATCATGCATACCAAAGGTATCGTCTATTGGCATGTACAATAACAGGATACATATACATTGTAATAGCATGATAGCTAATCTAAATGGAAGGGCTACCAAGTAACTATGCACAAAGGACATGTAATAGCTTCACAGGTTCATAGTGGGGTACTATGCAGTCTGGCAAGTCTATGTGTAAGCACAACTACAGTGTTCACACCAGTGGCACCTCTCTAGGGTAGTGTCCTGTGAACAGCAGAGCCATGTGTTACCTGCACCTCTGCACAGTACAGCCACTGCAGTGATCCCTGGCATACATGTGTCTCCCATCCACCAAGTGAGGTATCACATGAATAGTGCTACTGACTGTCCCTGCGTGATGTACATAGGAATCATGTTCCAAAGCATGGTGAGTGTCCGGTTTGGGAATGTAACCCTCAAGCACATCCCACTCATCGTTGCATGTGTGCACATATCCACGAGCATGTTGCTCACAGTGGCTTTTGCTTGTGTCGCGTATGTGGAGTATATCCATTAATATTGTTGTGGACATCGGCCCTGTCTGTTCAGCAGAGGTCACCCCTGAGTATGTAGTATGCAAATGTGTACAGACGTGGTGTCCATAGTTCAGCTGAATACTTTAACTGTCGGAGCTCAATAAACGTCATGGCGTGTTAATGTTGTGGTATGTAAAGCTGTAGCTGTTGTGTGAGGTACACCCTAAATGGGGTGTTGCACCCTTGAATGTGTGTAGAAGTCTGGAGATCAGAGGTACAATGGGTGCCTATGTACCAGCTACACACCCAGTACAGATAAGTGTGGCCACGTAGAAGGATATCCACGCCACAGTGGCAATATGGTAATCACAGGAGTGGGTGCGACATACGTGTGTACTACGAACACGTACAATGTGACATGTATGTAGGGGACTACCACCTATGTGATAGTGGGTGAATGGTGTAATGCAAAGGTGATGTTCATGCACCTTTTGTCATGCAGCTTGAGGCCATGATATTCATATCAGGTATCCGTCACAGTGACACCCGTATGGATGGAGTCAGTATCAGCTGGTGGATCAATCATGGTGCTTTGTATGCAGTGGTTTGTAAAACTAGGCAGGGAAAGTCCCTCTGTGCTAGCCTGTACCTCAGGGAAGCATATACCGAACATGAGGGGCCCAATGACTGAGGACTGTGGTATGCTAAGTGTAACTGAAATGCAGTAGGTACTATGGTATGCTACCCTCATTGTGTGTGTCCTGTCCATGAGCCACGTTGCATAACATCCTGAGACATAGGGTACGATGTGCAGATGGATGTCTATGTTGTCAATACCAGAATGGAGAATGGTGCTGAAAGGCAATGAGAGGACAATGTAGGATGTGTGGAGCCCCGTACCATCATCAACTACCCTGGTAACTGCATGAAAGGAGTCCACCAGGTGTAGGAGCCATGCTCTGGCCCTAACAAGTTCAACCCGGGTGGCATCAAAGGACCGGAGCCCAACAATGTCTCTGTGAATGATGTCCATGATGATGTGCCCCATAGCCGTGCAGAACAGTACAGTCAGGTGTGCAGGGCAATAGTCCCACTCGTGCATTGTGGCGCCACCTGTGTGGAGTGTGATAACTGTTGCTGTGTGCCATTCAGGGGCCACAATGTCTGTTACAAGGCTATTACTGAATATGGTGGCCTAGTGGGAAGACATGTTGATCAGAGGTTTGTGGACATCACAGCCTGGGATTTTTGAAGGTGACATGGGGCCAGTGTCCCAGGACATATAGAGTGCAGGTCAGTACTGTGTAGGTGTGACCGCAGGGACACTGCAATGTTCCTGCATGGATTGTGGCCCTGTATTGAGTGAAAGGGTGTAATGTTAGCAGTGAATCCATCCGCCAGCATGTTGCCAACATTACCTGGTTCTGTAATGTTCCTGAGTGACTATTGTATGTGAGAGCAGATGTGGGTATTGCCATTGACTACTGACATACCACCATAATGCCTTGTGGTACACCCCGGAATGTGTCGCAGTAATGTTTAGGTAGCTAGTTTTGGAGTATGTGGCCCTACCGAGGCTGACCAGTTAGCTACCCCACCCATGGGATTGTACACCACTGTGCAACAGCCTCCACCTGTTGTTGTAAATTATGTCCATGGAACTTGACCCCCAGAGTGGTGCCTGTTATCTGGTGGGTACCATCATGGCTCTGTGTGGAATAGCATGATCTATGCAGTCGTGTACGTGCTAATGAAGTGCACTGGGGTATGTTTCAGTGTTTGTATGTGCATTGTCCATCTGCACAGGTGTCATGACGTTAACTACCACTGTCATAAGGCGTCTGTAGTAGGTGTTGTAGTACTCATGTACTGTGTATGCCGTGAAGGGTGTGGTGCCGGGATGTGGCAAACAAGGGTGATTAGCATATGTTCGGAATCCACCAATGAGGGGATAACCCCAGGTGTGGAACACCAGTCACATGTTGGTAGTGTTCATGTCAAGGATAATGTTGGTCTTGGAGGTGGTGTGTATGGGTTGACCCAGCCGAGTGGAGGTTATGACTCACGAACAGCGTCGCCTAATGTGTCGGTACATAAGTGGCTATCCCAGTTAAGTGTGGGGTAGTGTCAGTCTCACATCAGTAGTAGCTGCCTGAGCCCTACTGTCCAGTACACCAACAAATGAGGTCTGGTAACAGTGGGGTATGTTGTTGAATCCGTAGCTTGTTACAATGTGTATTGCGGTTCTGAACACAGTTAGTTGCACGTGGAGCACCTCTGCTGCATTGTGCTAAGTAACTAGCCAGGATGTGTGTACAACATAGTGGAATATAGGAACACCTCAGCCGTGGGTGTGCCGGTCCAGGTACGTGCCTGAAAGGTATGGGCTGTCTAAAACCTGTCATTGCAGGTGTGCTCTGCAGAGCCTAGAGGCAGGTCCCAGTCACTGCAGAGATATTGAAGTGGTGCATTATAAGGTGTACCTTGCTTGCGTGCGTCACAGAGGAAGATGTCAAGCATTGCGCCACATGACCCCATGTTTTGCTTGCCAGTTCCCATTCTGGTGGTGACTGTTATTGGAAACTGTGCAAGACAGGCAGTATAGAAGCAGCAAGAGCCTTACATGTGATCTGTACTCCCAGGGCTGACAGGTGCAGGTCATCTGTGCCAAAGCATCGTGTTGTTTGATCAGGTCAGTCAAAGTGGACAGATACCAGATGCCTGTGGAATGACAGCAGAAGCATAGGCAACTGTTGATGTGACACAGTCAGTCGTTGTACAGTGGTATCAGGTCCAGATGAATGCATAATGCTCCCCAGGGCTTGGCCCACACACCTTCAGGGCTACAAGACTGGTGAGCTATTGCATGTCCCTGCACATGTAGTCTGTAAAGTTGCATCTCGGGGCAGTCACACTAACATGGAGAATGACAGTCACATCGTACCTGGTGAGGTGTGGCATGGGTGCATAGGTTATGTTGCAGAACCAGTTACCCGACAGCAAGATGTAAGTGACTATCGCCTTGTGTAGCCTGCTGAGTGGAACAGCAGTGTGACCGGCTACAGAGTCACCTATGACTGGTGTGTCGTGTATGTTTTAACACCCTATTGGCTGTATGTGATGAGCACACGAGTCTGTGGGCTATACGTTGGTGTTGTTGTGTTTGGTGATGGGGCTGCCTTTGGTGCCTACACAGAGTATGGAGAGGTACTGCACAAGTTGTCCTCGTATGTGTGGCCTGTGGTGGAGATCATGTGAGACTATGTGATGAGTGGGGTGTGTTGCGAATGTTACACATCCCCACATGACTGTCAGGTGCAGTCGGGGTTGGTGACAGCATTACCCCCAGCAGGGCTGCATATGTGCATCCCCCACAGGCTGTAGTGTCATATGTTGGGAGGTGAGCATGGACTGTGTACATAAGACAATTGCTCTATTGCCACATGTACGACATATCCATCAAATAGACAGGCAATAGCACTGGTACGTGACAGTTGGACATGCCTGTATATACAACCATGTCTCACAGGATATGTGAGTTACGTGTGTACAACAGCTGTTGTACTGTAAGCAAGCTGGAAATGTGAGGACAGACAGTGTACCTGTAAGAAATGGTGTGGAATGGGTGCTATATTAATCAGTAGCTCATGACATGCTCACAAGTTCTGAACAAGTGCTGAGCATGAAATAGAAGTTATGTTCTTACCATAACGTTCCATGTTAGTTGTCTTTTTCTCGCCTTCTTCTTGCTGGATGGGTTCGGAGCCGACCTCGGCTCCGACTCTAAAGCTCGAGAGTTGGTTCCACCGGCTCGAGGCTCCCCTTATATCCCACAATGCTAGGCGAGAGTTACCTCAGATCTCGTTTGTAAGCTAACCCCAGCTTATGATAGTAACAGTATAAAACAGAATAACTATAACAGAGTCCACCTCTAACAACAGGTAGAAGAAGGGTGACCTACATCCTGAAACAAGAAATATGCATAATAGCATATAGCTAAGAAAGAGGTGGTAGAAAGAGAGGTCACGATCACAACTCCTCTAGGTCTGTCCAGGCCAGGGGAAGGAGGGTGGGGCCTTAGAAGAAGGCAGAAGAAGACAACTAACATGGAACGTTATGGTAAGAACATAACTTCTATATGTTAAGTTGTCTATCTCGCCTTCATTCTTGCTGGATGGGACCGTCCTAGCACCTTGTCCCGGGTGGCCTAACGGAACAGACTCCTGAGAACAGTGGAACCAAAATTAGCTCTATGCCTAGAAGCTAAATCCAACTTATAATGGGAAATAAAAGTGTGAGGAGTAGCCCAAGTAGCCGCTGCACAAATGGTGTCAATAGGCAGTCTGTCTTGGAAGGCTAGAGAAGTAGCCAAAGCTCTGGTGGAATGGGCTTTAGGTTTATTAGGCAGTTTTGGTGTCTAATCTCATAAACAAGGGTAATCAGAGATGTTAGCCATCTGGATAAAGATACCTTTGAAACTGGAAGTCCCTTTCTGCTTTCCGCATAGGAGACAAACAGCTGATCAGATTTTCTGAATAGTTTCGTCCTGTCCAAGTAGTACCTTAATTGACGATGAACATCCAGGTAGTGTAATTTTTGTTCAGACCTATTTGAATACTCCGGGAAAAACAGGGAGGTCAATGCATTGGTTTAGATTTGATGTTGAAACCACCTTAGGCAAAAAGGACGGGTTAGTTCGTAGCAAACTCTGTCCTTATGAAACACAAGGTAAGGAGAACGACAACTGAGTGCTTGAAGTTCTGAAATTCTTCTAGCTGATGTGATAGCCACCAGAAAGAGAGTTTTCCATGATAATAACTTTAAGGAACATGAAGCTGCAGGTTCGAAAGGGAAAGAATCAAAGAAGCAAGAACTAAATTTAGGTCCCAAGGAGAAGGAGGATTTCTTACAGGAGGTCTGAGAAGAAAAACTCCTTTCAAAAGGCTTTGCAGAGTTTGTGGGACATTAGGGCAGATTCAGAAATACCCACATGGAAATTAGAAATAGCTGCCAATTGAACCTTAAGAGTAGATGGAGATGAACCTGCATGGAAGAGTTCAGCTAGAAAATCAAGGACTAGTTGGATGGAAGCGGTGAAAGGATCTATGTCCTTTCCTTGTGCCCAAAATGAAAAGCGTTTCCACTTGCTCAAATAAATCTTCGAGTGGAAGATTTATGGGAAGCTATCAAAATATCTCTAACAGAGTGAGATAATTGAGGAAGCCTGGCTACGGTTGGAAGTGGAGGAACCAAGCAGTGAGGTTCAGAGAGGGAGGCGATGAAACTGACCCGACTGATGGATCAAAAGATCTGGAACTAGGTCCAGATTCCACGGTCGCTCAAAAGAAATTGATGTAGAAAGGGGAACCACACTTGTCGAGGCCAGTAAGGAGCAATGAGGATCAATGAGGCCTTCTGAGCGATAGCTTTCTGTATTACTTGAGAGATCAGTGGGAAAGGAGGAAATGCATACAGAAGTCCCGGGCCAAACTTGGACTAGCGCGTCCCTGCTGGGTTGGCCTGGTAAAGGGAATAGAGTGAAGTACTCTCTGCACTTGCTGTTTGGGGAGTAGCAAAAAGATCGCAGCAAGGCTGACCCCACTTGAGAAATATCTCTCTCACTACAGAGTCTTTCAGAGACCACTCGTGAGGCATGAGTATAGCTCTGCTCAACTTGTCCGCAATGTGATTGAACTTCCCGGGGATGTGCGTTGCTATCAGAAACGCTGAGAAGAAATCGCCCATTGCCACAGTCTGAGTGCTTCTCGACACAGGGGTATGTTCTGGTTCCGCCTTGTTTGTTGATGTACCACACTACAGACATATTGTCTGTCTGGATTGCAATCGTTCCCAAGGGAAGAGAGTCTTGAAGGGCTTGCAACGCTAAAAGCACTGCTCTCATCTCCAGAACATTTATGTGCAAGTGGCATTCGTTTGGTTGCCATGTGCCCTGGACTGTCCTGCCCTGATAATGCCCCCACCCGATCAGGGAGGCATCCGTTGTCAGAGTAGCAACGGAGGAGGTGGAACAAATGGTCTCCCCAACAGGAGCTGGGGAAGACATCCACCACATGAGATGCTTTTGCACGCGTGATCATAATGGTGTGAGACATTGGAAGTTCCTGGTATGACCATTGAGAAAAAGCATCCACTGAAGGATCCGCATGTGGTATCTGGCCAATGGGAGGAGAGGTATGGCTGCCATGATTCCCAACACCTTTAGAACTAACCTGGCCTTGACTCTGTTGTTGTTGAGAAGAAGAGACACCAATTTTTGAATGTCTGATATCCTTTGGTTCGTTAGTGTTGCAGACATGTTTACAGTATCTAAATTTGCCTATGTAGGTAATAATGCGACAAGGCGACAAAACAGACTTTTCGCAATTTATTGAGATACCCAGTTCTTGACAGACGAAAAGTGTAATCTCTGGCCATCAAAAGGAGATGCTTGGTGGGAGCTGTGAGGAGCCAGTCGTCAAATATGGAAACACCTGGAATCCTTGTCGTCTCAGGTGAGAAGCTACCACTGCCATGCATTTGGTAAACACCGGGGCAGTGGTGAGACCAAAGGGCAGGGCCCTGAATTGAAAGTGACTGGTTCCCAGCCTGAAGCGGAGGAATCTTCTGGAGCGCCTGTTCATTTTTATGTGATAGTACGCGTCCTGAAGGTCTATAGAGCACATCCAGTTTCCTTTTCCCAACAGGGGAAGAATGGATTGCAGCGTGACCATCCGAAATCTTGTTTTCTTGACCGATCTGTTCAAGATGCTGAGATCCAAAATTGGTCTCCAGTCCCCTGTTTTCTTTGGAACTAAAAAGAACCTTGAGTAGATTCGGATCCTAGTTGGTCTGCTGGCACTGGCTGAATAGCTCTTTTGCAAGCAGTTTTGAAATTTCCAAAGCTGCTATATCCCTTTGAGCGGTGGAACATCTGGAAGGGATTTTTTGACTGACTTGGAAAACGAAGAAAGGGAATAGAATAACCTTCGAAATGATGGACTGTACCCATTTGTCTTGTGTCAAGGATAGCCAGGCTTCTGGGTACAGTGACAATCTTCCCGACTGCCTCCGAAGAAGGGCAGTCGGGCAACACTCAGGGATGCTGAAAGGGCTTATCGGAAGACGTTTCGATTGCCCTGGTTCTGCGGACCCCCTCTGCCTCTAGGCGGCGTCTACCATTGTTGTTCCCCCTCTGCCTCTGGCGGGAACCGACTCTGTCGTCAGGCGAAGTCCCTTGAGATTGTTTACGAACCACATCTTTCCCCCTTCTGGCCTTTGGGGTAAGGCCTAGAAGGAGTGGAAAACGGACTCCGGCAGAAAGGGTCTTGCCATCTGTCTCGCACCTAGTCAGGGTTTCTTTCACTTGTGGACCAAAAGGGATGATCCATCAAAAGGGAGTTTGTGAAAGACGTCTTGAAAGGTTCATAAATTGCATAGCCGCATCCAGGCGTGCCTACGTAAGGCTACCCTGTTCCTGCGCTCTGCTCGCTCCATCGGCCGCATAAGAGAGGAGCGCATGGAGGAGTTGGAAATAGAATTAAGGATAGCCAGCTGCGTGTTCATTTTTCTTGAAACCCGCGGTTGTAGGGTCCTTAAGCATTTCACTCGCTTCTTTGATCAAGTCCCTTTGAAGACGAAAGTGAAATGGCACAGGTAATTCAGCGAACGATAGTAAATGTCGCTGAGGAGAACATCCGCTTCCGTACCTATCCATGGACCTAGATTCCTTGTTAGGTGGATGGACAGGCACTGAAGGATCAGCCAGTTCCTTCTTTGTGGCGGCAGCTACCACCATAGCATCCACAGAGACTCCTTTTGATAAAAATTCCTTGTCTGCTGGAGCTGTGATGAATTTGGAGGGTCTCCTGGGAGTGGGGTCCACTGAATCAGGAGCCGTCCATGCCTTTTAGCAACCACCTGCATGAGGGGGTCGAAGGGGGACACCCAGGAGGTGGAAGGACGAGCCAAACGCCTCAAGATACACAGATTCGTCCTCCGAAGGGTTGAGGGCTGGCCAATTTCCCTCTGTTTAAGGATCTCCAGAATGTCTGCAAAGAGACATCTTCAGAAGGGGAACGGGGGGAACCTTCAGAATCATCCAGATCTGTGTCGGACGTGATAGACTCAGGTGAGTCAATGTGCTTCCTCTTGCACTTGCTCTTCCGAGGGGCTCTTCTGCCAAATCAGGAGAGGCCTCGAAGAGGATGAAATCCCACAGGGGCTCCTGAGGAGTTGGCTCTCTGCGGTCCGGAATGAGGGAGTGAGTCGACTTACCCTGAGGCAGCATAGAGGGAGGGGCTGACGGAGCCGACTGTGGAGTAGAGCCAGGCTCTAACACACTCCGCTTGACCTCGAAAGCACCCTGTCAGGCAGAGCCAGAGGTCCCCGCCCGAGGAGCTAAAGACCCCTCGGCACCGACAGTGATGGCTCCGAGGCGATGTCGGAGCCGAACTCACCAGCCAAGCACCGAGAGGGAGAGGGGGTCGGACAAGGGTCCGATGCCACTCACCCCTCGAGCCGACGAGGGAAGTCCGCCGAGATTCCTCCATGGAGGAAAGCGGAGCCGGCGACAGAGCCGAAGACAATTGTCTCGGCTCCGGTGACCACAGTCTCGGTTCCGACACCGCCCGAGCTCAAGAGAGTCGAAGGAGGAAGGAGTTGATGGACGGGACAGGCACCGACTGATGAGTCGGGCTCTGAAGCATCTGGGCCAGTGCCTCAGACTTAAGTAGTCGACTCACCACCCTCTGAAGGTCATGATCGGACAACCTCGATGACCTAGAGGAATGAGACCTTTGGCTCCATTCAGACAGCAGGGGAGAACCTGGAGCCGAATGAACGGAGCCAAGAGAAGGTGACCTAGACCTCTTTCTGGTTGTCGGCTCAAGATCTTGTCGGAGCCGACACGGGTACCTCGATAACCTCGGCCGCCGGCCGAGGGAGCCACAGAAACTGTGGACTGAAGCTTATCGGCTCCAGCCGGAGCCGATAAAGGCAAAGGTTGAACAACCTGAGGTCTCGGCTCAGAAGCCGGAGCAAGACCTCGATGCCTTGGAGGGCTTCCCTGTTGAGACAGACAGGGAATCCTCAGGCTTCAACAAGCCTCTCAAAATGAGCTTGTTTTTCTTTCCTGCAGGACCCTGGGGCTGAAGCCATGGCAGACAGCACAGGAGTCCTGCAGGTGCAAAGGCCCCAGACAATAGACAAGAAGTGTGAGCGTCTGTCAGAGACATTTTCTGACAGCACGCATCACACTTCTTGAATCCGGAGACCTTTGCTTCTTTAGACATAGCCTAACTGGTGAACACAAACACACACTCAAACACACCAGTTATACCCTGTCAAAAACACAATTATAGTAAAAATATACTAAAAATAAGTACAATAAGCAGTAGTACACTACACAAACACTCCCTAGGGAAGGGAAGGCCTAAGGCCCAAGGGAAGAACTAAAAGTTCTTTTGACAAGAAACGGGAAGAAAAGGAGGTTCGGGAATAGAGTTTAATGAACTACACTAATTTAGGTATAATTAAACTAAAAAAAGGGGAAACAAGAGTAACTTTTTATAGAAAAAGCTAAAACTTACCAGGAACCGGTAGAAAACCAACCTCGAAGCTGTAGCGGCAAACGAGATCTGGGGTAACTCTCGCCTAGCATTGTGGGATATAAGGGGAGCCTCGAGCCGGTGGAACCAACTCTCGAGCTTTAGAGTGGCCGAGTCGGAGCCGAGGTCGGCTCCGAACCCATCCAGCAAGAATGAAGGCGAGATAGACAACTTAACATCATACAATACAGATAGGGTGTTGGATAATATCAACCCACAAGTGGTGACTACAGTCATAATTGGTGGCACCGCACTATAACCCTGCTGAGTATGGTCTGCATGTCCATGAACCATTATCAATGTAGATATTAGCAGTACAGATGTACAAGACAGTACGGATGTTTGATTACAAATACCTTTGTATGTCACAGGAGTGTTCTACCAGTGGCCTGTTGACAGACTCACAACTACAAAAGGTGCCAGAGTGACATGTGCATATCACACCAGTGCCAGCTACAGTAAAACAGGGTTAATGTGTTGTACTCACCCTCATTGTAGCCCATACCACACAGACAAATGTCAGGCATCTGTGTATGTAAGGATGTGAATGGCCATGACCTATGAGCAATAGCTGTCTCAGTGTTGTGAACAACATACAGAATAGGCTGTGTGGGTGAGGTGTGTGACATATGTGTACATTCTGATGGATATCAGCATTGTCACTGCTAGGTGAACATCCCTATACCCATTAACTACCACCTAGGCTGTGGTCAACATTATGGACACTGTGTAAGGGATGGTGCTGTGCAGTACACCTCCCTGACTTGGTGACGTCTCCAGGCCCCTTAAGTAGTCATACGAGGTACCCATGTCATGACAGGGTGCCATCCATGAGCACGGAGATCATTGGACAGGCATACACAGCACTTGGGTGACCAATATTGGATCAGATATCACCTTTAAGGGGTAATGGCCATGCGTGGATGGGCGATACCAGCCTTCACAATCCTCACCTCCACTATGCAGCATGCTGTCCACCTTGCATAAAGACATTTGCTACACTATGATGTTGGACATGCTACATGTCCATATCCTGATCTGAAAGACATACGTCATGGACAGCCACCGTCCTAATACTAGGATCGCCACATGCTGGACAGATCCCTGTACCATACATGTGACATACTCCCGCCATACCATGCAACCCTGTCCATCAAAGCTGCACATGTCATCCCTGTCATACATGGTGTGATGGCCGCATGGTAGATGTAGTATCACCTGTCTGGATCAGTAATGTGGCACTGATGCACCTCGCGGTGGCATAATGGCTGTCTGATACAGCTAGGAAACTTTGCCCGTACATGCTACAGTTGATAACCATCCCTGCGAATGACGTCCGACTAGCCATTGTCCCATGTCTATCACATGTGCAACACAGGCGATCCGTGGCAGGATGTTGAACTGCTGTACAGTGCTGTGTAGATGTATATGGCAAAACATATGCATGTACAGGTTTCCATTCGTATGTGTGCATTGTCACTGCTCAAGTCCATTAAGGCTGTGTCTGTGTTGATATGTGACATATACACAGCATCAAGGTCAACAGCATTACCGTGGACACATCCAGGCATGTGCAGATAGGTAAGAACACCAGTGCAGACAAACAGACATGCCCACATCAAGACAGCATTCACATGGAGTATGAACACTGTAATGAGGTGACACACATATATGGTGATGATATCCAATGCATAACGGGTGTTACATGTGTGTGACACAAACATGTCAGTCATGTCAGTGTCATGATGATTTGCAAAGATAACTATAACTATGCAGATGTACTAGATGTCATAGAAATGTATGTGCAGCAGTATCTCTGTACATCTCTGAAACTGTGACCTGTCACCATCATTATGTCTTACAGATAATGCCTCGTACACGCCTTCCAGCGTATAGCCGCCAGGAGGATGATGTCCTCATCCAGTACCTCCATGAGAACTATGAGGTGTTGTTCAGCCATGTGCCACAGCATGCCCAGCAGCGGGACGACCTGTGGCAGGATCTTCGCAGGAGGGTGAACGATGTGGGTGGCCATAACCGCACCTACCAGCAGGTGCGCAGACACTGCACGGACTTGATATGACATGCAAAACAGCGTGCCACTGCAATCGCCAGGGAACAAGGTGGAACAGGTGGTGGGCCACCAACCCAGCCCCCACTCACACACACTGAGGAGCTACTGGCCAGTCTGGGGACACCCTCAGAACAGCATCCACAAACACTAGCTGCCATCATGGAGGTGGGTGTCTCCCAACCAATGAGCCTGGAGTTTCCTGGTAAGTCAGTACTGCACATATGGCTACTATATCCCATTTACGTGCATGTGTCACTGTACATTATGTAATGTAACACCATATGCATGGTATGTGGACACACATGCTGCATACTACAGTATGCTACCCTGTGTATGCACACATGTGCATACTATATGCTATTGTACAGGCGAATGTGTTAACATGCACAGTGCACCCTGTGGCTGTCATACAGTCATGGATAATGTTCATACTGCTGTGTCACCCCTATACAGGTACCTCTGGCATGCTGCACAGCCATGAGTCCGTTGCAGGTGAGACTGTCATCAGTATCAGGCATGTTAAAGCATAGATCTATTCGCCATGTGGCCAGTTAACACTTGTACACTTGATGCATTCCATTCACGATATACAGGTCGCATCACCCATCATTCACACAGGCCACCCATGTGCAACATATACAAACGAAATGATACACAGACATGAAACCACAGTATTTGTCATTGCTACATGTGTGGACAGCTGTGCATACAACGGTGGAGGTGTTCTACAATGGAGGCTTATATACTATACATTGGAACAACACGTGTGGTACGTAAACAGTACCACACAGTGAGCTGTGATATGGGCAGCCCACAGGAGTCACCATTGTGTTATATGCCCCTGCAATGGGTGCACACATTGTGATGTGCCATCTGACATGTCCCAGACACGTAGTGTATTGGCTGCAATAATGTCACACTATCCCATAACCTATACCCCACATACCACACATACAGCCTGTTGTCTGCATAGCCCTGTGGATGGTGACATATCTGACATCTATGGGTGTATGTCATATGGGACAACACAGACATGTGTGATAGACGGCCATCACACACATTTGTCCAACACATGTGCACACATGGCCATGGGGGATGGCCAGAGATACGTAGCCACACAGTAGATGTGATGTGAATACACCCTGTTTCACATTGTCCACACATGGTCCAATTATAGCCTTAGTTGACAGATTATACAGTTGATGTGGTACACTGGACATCCTAAAAGCCTGTGCACAGCTAGTGGAGGTGTCACTGACGTCTACCATATAAGATGTGTTGAACATCACGCCTGTGTCATAGCATGACAGTAGTCACCTCTACAGCTTCCACAGACATTGACACCACATCAGGCCACAGATACAGTACACTTTCCTTGCTGCTGTAGGACATCACTGTTAGCTGTGCACCTCGTGTGTGTGTGGTACATCAATGTCATGTTGGACATGGTGAATTGACAAGTCCGCTATGTGTGGACATGGTTGCCAAGCAGCTAAGACTCTGTAGTTGCTGTGCAGGGGCATCATCTGTAGGTCCTCCAGTGACCTGTCACATGACACAGCATGGTTTGGTGTGTATACACCTCAGCATCGTGGGTCACAATCCACAGTTATGTCATGGGTATGCATGCAGTTATGGCTATGCAATGTGTACATATTATGCACTGTATAGCAATATAGATGCCTCATGATGCCATGCAATGGCACAGTGTCTGTACTTCACACTGTAGAGCAATGTAGACGGCTCACACTACCCTTCCATGCACATGCACATTTGCTAAACATGCATTCTATCTGTAGGGCATGCAGACAACACAGCAATGTGATGCCCATTACGACGCTGTACATGTGTCAGGACACCATTGTGTCAGACATGTATGCGTGTTAATGCACACGTCAGCAGATTACATGTCAAGGTCACGTCAGCCATGTGTACTGTTATCCTGTTCTGGTCCATATGGTGTATCACGGGGATGCATGCATACTACCATGATTGTGTGAACTGCATGGCTACTGATATGACACCTGCTTGCTGTAGTGTGCACCCCAGGGGGTATGTTTACTAACACTATTAATGTCTGAGCTGCATGCCGTCTGCTGTATCACAGGCATGCTGCATGCCGTCTGTCGACTCACATGCATGGTGTGTGTCTGTGTGTGTGTGTGTGTGTGTGTGTGTCTGTGTGTGTCTATTGTAATTTAGAGTCTTTCTTTGCATTCACAGGTGATGTAGGTGCGTTACCCTCCTGCGGTCCATCTGATGTTAGTGTCCCCACGGATACTAGCAGTGATGAACATATGCATGAGGTACAGGCAGGGTTGTCAGGGGCTGAATCTGTGCCAATGGTTGCCATCCCAGCTATGTCCCACTCTTCCCCGCACACAGTTCTGCTGCCAACACATACCGCATCACCAGTGGCCATAGAGGAAGGACAGTCAGTGTCTGTTAGAGTGGAACAGGAACGTGTGGTGGCTACAGAAGGTGTGTCTCCACACCATGGTGTCAGTGTAATGTCTGTAGATGTGCCACACAGGCATGTGGCCGGTGCTGCTCGTAGGAGGACCTCTGGCAGACATGCACCTGCAGGACAGAGCGCAGCAGCTGGTATCACCAGACGCATGTTCCAGACTGTAATGGCGGCACAGGCACGTGCTGAACGGCAGAATAGAGAAGGGCACAGGCTGCAGAGGGCTGCTATCCATACCCTAAATGAAAACATCCAGGCAATGGCAAATGCTCAACAGCAGATTGCTGATGTTCTGGACAGGCGATTGGGTGACATGGTCGGAATCCTTGACCGTGGTATGGCAATCCGCGAGCGTGAGCCGTCTGTGCTGGAACATCTGGTAGGAGTGAGGTGTAGGCCACGTGGACGTAGGCCAGCTACACCACCTAGTGCAGGTCAACGTGAGCGTGCCACCTCACATGCCCGCTCCCATAGTGCCAGTAGCAGTGCAGCTGGTGCTGCGCTGTCCACACCAGGACACAGCAGGCCACGTGGACGTGGCCCTGGACGTTCCCAGCGGGGACACGGTTCCAGTGGACATGTGTCGGACAGTAGCCAATCTGTACCTCCACCTGGTAGTGCCCGTGCAACCCATGGCAGGCACAGGTCACGTGGCCGTGGCCGGACACAGTGAGCTGTACAACCTGGTCTGTGCAATCTGGAGCTGTCAATAATACCCCTGTGTAGGCCTCACAAAAGGCAGAACTGTATGCATACATACACGCACACCGCAAACACATCTGTAGGGCACCACAACACCCACATGCATACTGAACAGACATGTCCAATCATATCACCGGCCCTTACCCACACACATGATGTCACCCATTGGTGCAGCCTATGCCCCTGGGAAACATGATCACCCTGTGCATACGATGAAGCCTGTGCCGCATCCCTGTCATCCACACCATCAGTGCAAGGACATGCTCAAATGGTTTGATGCACAGGGTGAACAGAATAGTGAGAAGTGCATATTACATTAGTTGTGTACGACTAGTGAGGGAAGTGTATATTACATTAGTTGTGTAAGAATAGTGAGAGACGTGTATATTACATTAGTTGTGTACTGTTGACACGCACCAGACATACCATGTAGTACAGGTGTAGCATGCATTGTTGTATGTTCACAGTATGTGTCTCGGTAACAACAGTAACAGCATGTTGGTAATGATGCCCTGGTTCCATCCTTATGGTCTACTTGCATGTGCCTACAGGTAGCAGTGTTTGCAGTCTCCCATGTGCAACTGTGGTGTACTCACAGGCACGTATGGCAATATCAGCATGCTATACGTAGCCTCAACCGGACTGCTGGAAACATACCACAGATGTCCACACATATACTGATCCAGCAGCATGTGTGCAGTTTAATAGACTACAGTGGCTAGAGACGTGACATCCATACCAGGTCACATCACAGGTATGTTGACATGGTGCAGGGGTTGTACAAAGCGGTCTGGCCAATGATAACGTTAGAGACCACTTGATAGCATGAGGCCTCACTGTGTAGCAGTAATACCCTGTCACATTACAGGAACATGCCCACACTCACGGGGTCAACAACACTATAACACACACCCCATAGTGTTGAGGTGAGGACACTTGCCTATGTGGTCATCACCCTCACAGTACTGTGTACCCACACTACGCGACACAGAGAAAGGACATGTACAGGTAACCAGTACGGCTGAACGGCTGAGACCGATGGCATCAACAGGGTAGTAGACTGCATCACCATGAGGGGTTAGGGATCCTGTGTGTTCTGTATGGTAGCATACACCCTCACTCCATGCACCAGACAGCCATACATACACACATACACATACACACACACACTGTGGAGACCACAAATGTCATACACATATGGATAGCTGATGTGTGTGATACACACACCACACCTGCCTATGTCATGCTTTCCACACTGCAGTATGTACAGATGTCTACAACAGTGTACAGGGGTGTGTAACAACTGGGATGTATTCCCCACCATATGTGGCATATATGGTCACACATGCAAACACACATGGCAGTACTGTGAATGATACACCTGCTATATGATGATACGTCTGACAGACATGCAGCAGTATTGGCCGCATTATGTGTACCAACACTATGTCCGGCAATTGTGCTGCTATATGCACACGGGAGGATGTAAATGTTACAGGTGTCAAGTGACGTACAGTCGGTAACACCCGACCGCTGTGTAGGTTTTATGTCTTCACCGTCAAGTAACAGTAACATAGCGTACTGTTTGCACATGTAATGGTAGGATGGCGTGTGACACACCTGTGAGCCGTCCCCGGCGAACATCCATCTACACAGGTGGATCACCACTTTATGTACACACAGCCATCCATACCTGATGTACATCCTACCATAGTGTCAGTATGTCACCATATACAGGTGTCAACAATGAGGCTGCATTGCAACTGCATGTTGTAGTTAGGCACAGATGAGTTACTTACAACAGCTACTGCACATGCATGGTAGCTGCATGCACACTACAGTTTGTACATGTGTGTTGGTCCTACATGCCTGTCATGTAGCCATGTTTGTATGCATTGCAATTGGTGGACATGTGTGTTGACATACATAACACATGGACTGTTGTATGATATGATGGGTGTCATGGGTAACTAGTACAGAGGGAATGTGTCCTCGGTCAACATTGCTACCTCATGTACTGTTAGCATTCAACAGCCATGGACCCACCTTCCATTTGCGTGCGTATGATTGCTGTAGCCACTTGTCTGCACGGAGGACAGCAAAAGCTATGTTATGTACATATGTGTTGTGTGTGTGGTCCATGCACATATCCACTGCAATTACATGTATGACATATCCAAACATGTGTGTTCGTTGGTGTACAGCGACAGTCATCTGTCACAGCTGTGTAAGACCCAGGGCCCCTGGTATGTGTAGAGCCGACCTGGTTATGTACAGTGGTATCATTGCAATGCATAACACATGATGGAACCCTGATGGTACACGTGTAGTCTGCACAGTTGCTGTACACCTATGTAGTCCACTGGTCATGAGTCACATGGTGTTGTGTTGACGTATGGCTGTGTATTGTTGGTCCAACGACATGGTGATGTCTGAGGGCTACATTGTAGACTGCGGTGTGTACCTCTGTGATCTGCACCTCAGACATCTGTGATGGCTCCTGAGTGTGTACTGGTCAATACATGTGAGTGGCATTCATGTACGTGGGGACAGTAATACCATACTGTGCCCTTCCGTGTTTAGTATCCGTGTGCATGCAAGACGGCCCTTTGCAACTGCTAAGTGTGTGAGCATGCCCAGTACGCCATTGTGTAGTTGGACACACAGTACATTCCAAACTGCGCCCTTGCGTGTTTAGAATCCGTGTGCATGCAAGACGGCCCTTTGCAACTGCTAAGTGTGTGAGCATGCCCAGTACGCCGTTGTGTAGTTGGACACACAGTACATTTCAAACTGCGCCCTTACATGTTTAGAATCTGTGTGCATGCAAGACGGCCCTTTGCAACTAAGTGTGTGAGCATGCCCAGTACGCCGTTGTGTAGATGGACACACAGTACATTCCAAACGGACGTGTGATACTAAGCGTGTGGGCATGGCCAGTGACACTTTGTATTGGTGATGTGCCTCTGTGTATGGGCATGGCCATTGACATCCTGTATAGCGATGGTGGACATCCAGGCAACAGATGTCCATTTTCAACGTCACGATGGATGCCTACATTGAACACACTGGTTGACTGTCTTGCAGGGTGTACTGTCTGTGGCGCGTCCCGTATCTATGTAGTGTTGTTGTAGTGCTCTGTAGATATTTAGTTGCCCTGATCACACCACTGCCGTGTGTTTGTCTACGTTTACCTTGGGACAGTAATATGCTTTCAGACTGCTCACTCTCTATACATTCCCTATCGGCGTCCTTGCCTTTGCGGATGATGTCACTCACCTAGAAGTATGCCTCTGGGAGTGCTGTGTTCAGTAATCTCGGTAGCAAGTTCTGTAAATACGTAATGCTGTAGTGTGATAAGGTAGTTAGGTGTATGTACGACTCCCAGCCCTGCCAAGTGTGTGCCTCTGTGTGTGTGTGTGTGTGTGTGTGTGTGTGTGTGTGTGTGTGTGTGTGTTTCCAGCTGCCTGGGGACACAGTAATGCTTTTAGACGCCTCACACCACATACATTCCCTATCGGCGTCTTTGCCTTTGCGGATGATGTCACCCACCTAGAAGTTTGCCTATGGGAGTGCTGTGTTCAGTAATCTCGGTAGCGCGTTCTGTAAATGCGTATTGCTGTAGTGTGATAAGGTAGTTAGGTTATGTTCGACTCCCAGCCCTGCCAAGTGTGTGCCTCTGTGTGTGTGTGTGTGTGTGTTTCCAGCTGCCTGGGGACACGGTAATGCTTTTAGACGCCTCACACCACATACATTCCCTATCGGCGTCTTTGCCTTTGCGGATGATGTCACCCACCTTGAAGTATGCCTCTGGGAGCGCTGTGTTCA
Organism: Protopterus annectens; assembly: GCF_019279795.1. NCBI lineage: Eukaryota > Metazoa > Chordata > Ceratodontiformes > Protopteridae > Protopterus > Protopterus annectens. The sequence continues at coordinate 377,931,630 of NC_056741.1, forward strand.
GTAATCTTGGCAGCGCATTCTGTAAATACGTAATGCTGTAGTGTGATAAGGTAGTTAGGTCTGTGTTCTGATCCCAACCCTGCCAAGTGTGTGTGTGTGTGTGTGTGTGTGTGTGTGTGTGTGTGTGTGTGTGTGTGTAATGTAGATAGATATAAATACGTATGTGGATATTAGCACTATTGAATGTGCTGCATTATCTGTACGTGATCACCTTTGATGTATGTAAATCTGCTATGGCTCTGTGATAGTGCACATACTGTGTGCTGTAGTGATCCTGGGTTATAGTTGTGTAGTGACCAGTTATTTTGTTGCTGGGTATTACAAGGGACATTGAAAACAATGATAGTACAGCACCTTTAAACGGTCGTGTGCATATCTCAGCAACAGTCAGCAGTGGTTATTACTTTGGAGGATGAGTATGGCTCATATAACTATGTATTAACTGACAATACTATGCAAATCAGGTTAACATTACTGACTCCCGTTTATCCACAGGTTGTGATACAGATCCCAAGAATGTATGTGTATACATTGACAAGTGCAGGACTGGAATATTGTTGAATGCATGGAGGGGTGTCCATGGCCAGTAATGGCGATCTGTACAGCCTGGCAGGTACGGTCTGTGACTGTCCCACAACCTCCTGTATATGGCTGACACATGGTGAAACTGTGTACATGCAGACACACACACATAAAACAAACAGCTAGGGCTAACACATACACACACATTGCATCAACATTGGGCCATGCAAACACTGTTGTCCATCACACACACACATACTTACATGTTGATTGGATGGCTCAATGACAGGCTCTGGAAAAGAAACACCATACCCTGTGCATATGATGACACCTGTGCCACCACCTGTGATGTGTAACATTGATGCAGGAACAGACTAACATGGTGCTGATGCACAGGGTGGCTTTATAGCACTGTATTAATGTTAAAATGTTGTTAACACAAAGTGTGATATCCTTCTACGTGTATGTAAGCAGGCATGATGCATTGCAGCTATGACCATCAATGTAGTATAGTTTACAGCACTGTTAATTCTGAAGATTTATTATCCATCCATGTGCCATTTGACTGACGTGTGTAGTATTGGCAGCATGTGTTTCAGAGTGTGCAGTATGTGTGTGATGTGTGTAGTACAGATTTATGCATGCTTACAAATGCGTACACTGGCTTACACGACATTACACTGGCTTCAACATTCTTACACTAGCTTACTCGTTCTTCAACGCGCACACACGGGCTGACGTGCACACATGCTTACTCGGGCTTACAGGCGCGAACACACTGTAAGCAGGTTTGCAAGAAACTTCAGTGATATCCATGGCATACACCATCAGTTTCCTGACTTTACCTAGGATAAATCATAACACGCCTCCTCCACTGATGAGTAACTGACAGCAAACATGTGACACACTGCTCCGATAAGATTACAGTGTTTTATACATACACACTCATGATGTCACCTATCTTCTACTCTGATAGTCCCCTTAACCTACTCTTACACTGTAGTGGCTTGGCCCATATGGCATGACAAATTGTGATTCACTATCCTCAGCCTCAATTGCATCGGATTGCCTACTAATGCTTGGTTACATCTCTGACAGAGCGCTTCCACACACAGCAACCAGTACTCAGTAGCCATGTTGTCTTCAGCTTGCCATTCACCTGCATGGCCAACTAACTTTTAACTAAAATTACAATTTGTATGTATATTTTAAATATTTTTCTTGTTTTGACAGCGCAGCGCGTTTTCGCACCGCTGCGCTATGCTTAAACACCAGAGATCGGGGAGGACAAATAGAGTTTTATTAATTTCCAATGGAAAAAAAATGCCACTGGCCTTATATTTGGCCATTGGCATGCTTCTTCAACTAACTTCATCCTTTAACAGCTGTTACTCACTGGTGTTCTTTTGGTCGTTGCTGTTATATGAATATTTACAAGTGTTGTTGTCTAACTTCATCCTTTATTTGCAGCTGACATTGCTCCGTTTAGCTACTTGCAGAACATAACTCGGTTAACATCCGGGTACATTTCTGCACATAACTCTACTCTTGCACGGACAGCTTACTGTTTCATGTATCGCAAATTTACATCATTTGCATAGTTTTCACCTACAAATGGGGTAATTTGCATATCCTAAAATTGTCCGTGCAACGTTCGTTTTAGGGGCTGTGTTACACGCCCCTACGGGATATTGCTGAATAGCTCAGCAGACATCTTGCCTTGCTCTACTCTTACTCTACTCGTACACGCCGGCCAAGGCTCCATGAATCCTGGCCTAAGCTTTGCTGTGTGCTAATATGTCTATTTGTGGAGTATGCATGGCTGTAGGTATGTTTTGACCTGCTACGTCTGACATTTCTACAGAGCAGCACCCACTTTCATCATTTGTAAAGGTGACAGCCCTATAGGTACTATATATACAGCTGTGACATTTGACAAGTCAACGCATATCTATGGTCAATACTAAACTGACTACTTCAGCGCTTTTCATACCTTCAGATTTTTCTTGTAGTAGTATAGTCGATAGTACTGTTTCCTATAACATGTATCTGTTTCTAATACAAGATATATAATTTTATTACACCACTACACACAAGAAGAAATCACAGGCCAGATGCCATTACATTCCTTTTGCAGGACACACCCGCCCAGAGTGTTGTGTTCCTCACAAAAGCCAACAGGTGCTAATCAAAACATATTATGCTATCATCTACCTTATGTGTTCACCGGTATTTGCGCTTTCCGTCAGTGGCAGAACTCACATGCGAGTGTGGGAGACTGAACACTGTATTGGGGACACTGCATAACACCATGAGGGACACATTTATCACATTTATTTTGTTTCTATTAACCTTCCACATTGACTATCACAGGGCATAGGTATTCATTCACATTTATCGAGGTACGTGCTTTTGACTTGTACATGTTTTGTCATTTGTCATCACGTCTTTCTTCACACCTGTCCACCTAATATCACTAGTTCTGTACATTTATTTAGGACAGGGTTACCTTCATACCTCTCAACTGTACACATTTTGGGTAAATATCCCAAACTTAGACTTATAATTTTGTTCCTTTTTTCATAATATTGTGCCTTTCTGGTAAATTAGTGGCAAGTCATTAAGGACTGTGAGGTTAGATAATAATGACAGACATTAGTATTTTATAATTAATAACCCTCAAAACAATCATACTAATGAATTATCCATTATTCTATCAACGTTCTAACTTTGTAAGAGGAATATTTAAAATAGTCCCTATTTGTACTTATTTTAATATGCCTTTGTCCAGATGTCTTATTCTGAAAGTTTGAGAGGTATGGTTACCATCTTATTCGTACGCATGTACGTCCATGATAATCGCTTACATGACACTGATATAAGTCCCTACGTCTTCCCCCAATGGTTTACACACTATCCAGTAGATGGGTTCTTCATTTTTGGAAGATACAGGCGTGTGCTATACCCACATAGGAATATTAATCACTCCCATGGGGCGGACCTAATAAATCTGTGCCAACCAACACCTAGGCCCATTATTGCATACCCATGATTCCCATACCTGACACCCCTCCACAGTAGTCATAAGACATATTTAATGTGAGCGATAATAAAGTATGAAGACACTTCTAAGCACTATCCACTCTCCGCATATCGGGACATATGTCATACATTCTGTCAACCCATGTGTTATTACCCTTGCACAAGCTACTGTTGCATGTACAGCTATATTGTAGCTGCGGATGTGACTTTCTTTGCTTCAATCATTACAGGACGGTGCCTGTAGTGGATCAATTTTTGGGGTCCTGCAAAGGACACCTATATCCATGTTTAAAGAGTAGAACTTGCAGATCTGGCACACTGGTACTTTCCGGGCAATGGTTTGGAAAGCAGCAGTGTATTTACCTATCTTGCATGTCTGTATGTCTATCCATAATAGCTATGACGTAACCTATTCATGTACATGTGTTATATCTACAAGGACATATGTTTATATGTTTGTTATGTATATATCAATGTATTGTGTGTGTGTGTGTGTGTGTGTGTGTGTATATATATATATATATATATATATATATATATATATATATATATAAATATATGTCTGTACATTCTTTATTTCATATATTTATTTAGTTTGTCTGTGGGTATATATCTATACACAAATATATATATCCATATATAGATATATAAATAACGTGTAGAAAACAGCATTCATTTGCTATGCTGTGAGCGGATTACGCGCAGGTGCACTTGCATACCCTTATTGTGGGTTAAATATGTTTACTAAGTCTTTTTGCTTACATGGGCTTTATTAATTGTGACGGTACCAGTAAAATATCTGTAATCCGGTTAACAGACATATGTGAAACACACGTTCACCTTTACATATTTAAATGTCTTTACAGCACAGACGCATTCATTACACTTTAAAATTATATGTGCTGTAGTCGTAGTTGAACCGGGACTGCATTCACGTTGGCCGGATGCTGTAACCACTACACTATTGGTGTTCTGACTCATTTATATGCATACCCATAGTACATAGCTACATTAACATATGCCTCACCGCTTCACTTACAACACAGGCATCCATTCTCCTGCTGGGAAAAACGCGGTACTACATAATACACATTCCCTATTCCCTACTGCTCTGGACCCAAGCTGCATATGTAATCACTCCAAGGATATGCAGAACTCCAAGGCTTATAGTCCTGGCACATACAAGTCTTTGATTGTCAGGGTGTTCATGTGGTGATCTGGGTTTAGGCTTGTCTGCCTGGTGAACGGAACTGCCCTGACTGAGTTCAAATGTCAGACAAAGCACATGGACAGAATTTGTCCATTTTATAAATATTTACTTGTGCTTACAGACACAGGTGTTTCGGCACCTGTCAGCAGTTTTTTATGTTGGCAATACATAATATGGGTGGGGGTGGTTACAATGCATAATCCACGGTGAGGGGTGTTCCCATTCACATTTGACTATTTCCTGTATGCATTCATACGAGGATTATTATTTTGGACATGAATTAACTACAGGTATGCAGTAGTACAGTAAACAAATACGAAGGTTTGTTACTGTAAATATGTACGGACCTCTGTAATACACTGTTGTTTTCTGGCAAATCAGTAGCTAATCATTAAAGACTGAAGTCAGAACATAATGACAGTTGAGTTTCAGACTTCATACTCTTCAGGAAATTAATGCCAATGTACAAACTGTTATTCTATCAACTTTCTAAGTTTCTAAGAGCAATCTTTACAAATTGTCCCTACTTTTGGGCCTTTGTCCCACTTTTATTCACGGCTTTGTCCAGATATCTTGCTTTCAGAGGTTGACATGTATGGTCGGTCACACCTACACACACATTACTTGTCCCTCACACAGTAGATCAGGGTTAACCTGTTTACGTCAGTGCCTTCATCACCCTTATACCATTTGCCACTATGCGAATGTGTGCAATATATTCTCCCGCTTATTCATGTCGGGTCACGGGCAGGTGTTTGATCCTGGGTAGTAGGTTATGCATGACCACTTAGGGCTGGACAGTGTCGTGCACCTGTAATGCACATTCCAACTTCTGTCCAGATATCTACAGGACTGGACTTCATGTCTTCCGTTCTAATGTTTACACAGGTTACGTATCCCATGAGGGATATCCAAAAATTGGACCGATTCACAACAAGCGAAATAACGAACATCTTTTTGGAGTTATGAAAATGTGCCGGGGGCTTTACATGCAAGGGATACATAGTGTGCAATCCTGCAACCGCCTAGGGTGACACTACCTACTACATATGTGTAGTGGTCACTATGTGTAGCTGTGGCTGCACCAAACCAGTAGGCCAAATACGGTTGGATTTGGTGGACGTTCAGGTACGGGAGTGGGTTGTGTGATGTGGAGGGGATGCTGGGTAGTCCATTATGCATCCAGGTGTGTTTCATTTGTTATGGCCAGTTCCATCAGGACCACTCTGTGGGTATGTGCCGGTGATATATCTATACATTTATATCGCACATTTCAATATTCATATGCTTGTGGGATTGTGTTCTACAGTATGGCCTGCCTGCTTGTATTGCAGCTGTTTATACATGTGTTTGTGTTTCTTTCAGCTTCACCCGCTGCTGCCTCATACACCTCCGCTTCACCTATTCTGCATACGACACAGTATCGCCTTGGAGGATTGTACCATTACCCATCCACTCCACACACACAGATACCTCACACCCCATACATCACTGCTTTGGTTGTTGGCCCATGACACGGCCAGAATAACACATTGAATACCCTACATGTGTCAGGTGCCTGTATGGTTGTGTGGACTACCCTGCCATGTTTGCTTTCCACATGCTATACCTCATGCACATAGGTACACGCCCATACTTAACTTTCATTACATAGTTGGTATACCCGGGTACTACCCGTTCGACTGTGATACATCCTGACAAGTTCGGCTTGTACCGCTGACTTCCGGTTTTTGTCTGCCTGTTGTACTCATTGGTTGGATGCCACCTTTTCCTATGTCCAGGATAGGATATCTTCCATACACATATTCGACTGTAGTGGACAACACCTCCCCACAGTCGACGGTAGGGTTGCCACCTTTTCAATTGGCCAAAGTGGGACATTTTTGGTACAAACATCACATTTTACAGGCCGACACATACCCACGGTCAGTACACAGGATAGAACTTAAAATTCTTGCCTATATAAAAGCTTATTCTTGTAGCATTTTAGTTGCTTATTCTGTTTCTTATAACATTTATGTAATTTAGATACAGAAAAACTGTTTAATGCAACTATTACATAACATATAGGGAATAATTTTGTCCTATAATCTCAGGACATTTGCCATTTTTACAAGTTTTTGTCAGGACACAACTGCCCAAAGAGGGACTGTCGCTCGCAAAGTGGGACAGGTGGTAATCCTAGTCGACGGTACGGCTAATACTGTTCCTTTCAGCCTACATGTGTCCTTATTGTTGTAGCTGTTTATACACTCCTTCTGTTTCGTTTACATGCTTATTCTATTTCCTATCACATTTGGTATGTGACATACGGACATACCTTTTGTATGTGACTATTACATGCCTTGTGGGATATGATTCGGACACTAGATATCTACATTTCTCGTGTATTTTGTTATGGACACATCTGCCCAGCTGTGTACCCTCCCTCAAATTATGGGTCAGCTGGTGACCCTCACCATTGGGCTGGACGTACCTACTGGTGGCTCGCTAACATATGATGTGTTTCACTTCCACTTGGTATGGTTATCTACACTGCGTTGGACTACGGCCACACAGTCTTCCATGTCATTTGTTCGCGGGATAGGGACCCGTTATTCCCTACCGTGCATTTGTGTTTGCAGGTACTTTTCTTGCATGCTTTGCATACGTTTCAGTATCCACGGCCACTGACAGATGTGATTAATATCTTGCAACTTGTTATATGCAAGCATTTTAGGTTGCACGTCGACAGCTGCCATTTCCACACCTCCGTGCGGCACTTCGACACGCCCTATGCACTCACGCTCCTTTTCTGTGCACGTGGCTGTGTTGGCAGCGCGCCTTCATTAATATGCATTTGGCACTACTGCGCCATCTTCATGCCGCACTGCTGACGCAAGCCTACCGCCGTCCTTGCGCCGAGCTTCATGAATCCGGGGGAGAGAGTTGTGCCCTTCTGCCTCCACATTTATAACAACCTAAGTCATGGTAGGAGAGAAAGGAATAGGAGGTAAATACAATGCAGCTGAGTGAGGTCCTCTCCGTAAGTACAGTTGTGTATGTAAACTTACACTAGCATAAGTTGATCAAATGACAACTGCTGCAGTAGTCCAAGCTATATGGGTTATAGCCTGCATAGGATACAACAGCTGGCCAGCTTCCAAAGCTTCAGGGCACCTTCCACGCATGGGCCCAAACCATTAATCAACTCAAGCTGAGCTGACTAAAAGTTTTGGGTGCCATGCCCTTCAGAACTTTTATCCCAAATGATAGAGGGTGACTGAGCCCTGAAAGGACATTGCTAGGAACAACAACAAAAGTGTCCATACCCTGGAATAAAAAATACATCAAAAAACAAGAGAGAAGGAGGGAGGGAGTGGCTATTGTGGCAGTAATCATTTGAAAACACCTACTGTTATGTTACGTTTACTTACACAACTGTACTATGTTCTTAATATTTACCACTGCTACAGTAACTTAAGGTATACGAGTAGATTATCATAGCTTAGAACCAAGAAGTGAAATTGGGCGGCCACGGTGGTGCAGCAGATAGCGTTGCCATCTCACAGCAAGAGGTTCTCCGGTTCGATTCTCGGCTGGGGTGCCTTTTGTGCGGAATCTGCATGTCCTCCCTGTGGTCGTGTGGGTTTCCTCCAGGTGCTCCGGTTTCCTCCCACATCCCAAGACATGCTGTAGGTGGATTGGACACTCTAAAATTGGCCCTAGGTGTGCGTGTGTGTGCCTTCTGTGGAACGTTGAGCGCCGGGCTGGCAACTCAACACTGTAAAACTCCAATGCCAATTATGAGCAGACAGGTGATCCGCTGTGGCGACCCCTAACCGGGAAAAAGCTGAAAGAAGAAGAAGAACCAGGAAGTGAAATTGGACCTGGAGAATGGTCCTAGCAAAGCTTGACCTACCCCTGGAAAAGGAATTTAGCTAGTAATGTTTTGTAAATGTAAAAAGACCAAGTTACTGCTTCTAGTACAATCTAGCCCTTTCTAAAAAGTCACAGAAGAAGGCAAGGCCCTAGTAGAATATGTCTTGACCCTGCCTGGAATAGTTTTGCTGTTCTGGAAATAACAAAAGGTAATAGCCTAAGACAACTATTTGAAAATAGTCTGCTTTGACACAGGTTGTCTTTTTTTTCTTACATTCTCAAGAAATGAACTGATGAAATTCTAAAGAATTTGTTCTGTCAAGATAGTACCAGAGTTATCTGTGGATATCCGAAGTATGAAGCATCCTCTATCCCTCATCTCTGGGTTCAGGGAAGAACAGAGGGAAATAGGCAGTTTAATTTAACTTAAAGTAAACTTTGATACTACTTAAAAGGATTACTTCTCAATGAAACCATGTCATCATCATCATCATCCCCCTTTTTCCCCATTTTTAACATGGGGTTGGGGTATCATGTTAACTGTTGCCATTTCTCTCGATTCAATGCCACACTCCTGCCTTCTTCAACACTCATGCCTGACTGTCACAGCTTTTCTTTCACATAATCCATCCACCTCTTTGCTTCTTACCTTCTTCCTGATTGTCCCAAATCTTCTTCAGCAGATTGTCTTCTACTTTTCTACACTTGTCTAAACCACTGTAATCTGATCTCTTTGATCTTTTCTGCAATTGGAGCTACTTTGGCTACTGCTCTTATATCATCATTTCTTCATCTGTCCCACAGTGAGAACCCTACCACCCTAGTCAGGCACTTTATTTCCATCGCCTCTAACTTCTTCATCTGTTCTGCCTTTATTGCCCAGGTTTCTATACCATACAGTAGCTCTGGTCACACCACTGTCTTGAATACCTTACTTTTCAACTTCTTTGGCATTCTTCTGTCAAAGACTACACCTGAGACTCTATGCCAGTTGGCTGCCGCCCCTCTGATTCTAGCTTTGACCTCTTCATTAAGACTTCCCTTCTCCTCAACCACCCCTCCCAGATACTTTAAGCTATTTACCCGTTTCACTATCTTTCCTTCTATCTTAATTCTCAGCTTCTTCTGATTTCCCCAATTTGTTGCCATTACCACTGACTTATCTGTGCTTAGTTTCATCTCATGTGCCTTCAGTTTTGTATTCCATTCCCCTAGCCTTTGCTGAAGTTCTTGCTTATGAGTCTGCCTGTAATGCCACATTGTCTGCATACAGCAACTTTGTTGATATGTTCCCCTCCAACCTGTTTGCTAAAGTAGCCCTTCACCAGTATGTACAGCAGTGGGCTCAGAGCTGAACCCTGGTGTACACCCAGTCCCACTGGGAACCCCCCCCATAAGGCCGAACATTGTACTTGAGTCATTTGGTCCTTGTACATAGCCTGCACTAATTCTACCAATGATTCTGGGACTTCAAACCACCGCAGCATGTGATCTTGTGACTCTCTCTCTTTCTGAACCATAGCTTACTGACCCAAGGCTACTGGGCTTTATGGTGGACACACACTGGCCTCTCATTGTTAACATGGGTCCCTGGCATGAGTCAGAGTAGCTCGGGTCCCCAACACACTTATCACTGGCATCTACCCATGCCCATTTTGGTGACATTAATCAACATGACCAAATCACCTAGAGCCATATTTTACACCGTCAAGTGACTAGCCCTGTCCCAGCACGCAATCTGTGATTCTTGTCCTCCAATCTTGAAGATACTGTGCACCACAATAGATGCCCAAAATGGTTAGTCTGTACAACCCTTCCCCATATAGGGCACCATGTAGAGTCTGTGCTGCTGCCCACAGCTACATTCATTGGTGAGTTTGAGATGGAAACGCTCAGCATGTTTTTCTGAAGTGTAAGGAACCCCCCAAAGACAGAGGGCAACTCCGGAAAAAGAACGTTGATCCGTTTGGGTCAGACTTGAAACACAAAAGCAAAAACACCTCCCCAAACAGTTCCTTCCACACAACAACTGCTATCAGCAAAATAACAGCTGTCAGCAAAATAAATCCACCGGATGGTAAAAAAGAACAAATTTAATGTCATACAATAATCCTGGTTTAGCGCTTTCACCCGCAACCACAGCGAGCTTCCTCAGAACAAATAAAATCAGTCATTTACAAACATATGTAGTTGAAATTGGCGCCAAAAAGCGCTGTTTAAAAATTTCAAATTAAAGTGATATAACATCTTAAAAATATGTTAAAAAGCAAACACAAATAGTGTGATCTATTTGCCTTAATGCTTATTATTAAACTGGTTTTAATCTAAGTATATTCCAATATTAAATAGGACACTATGCAAACTTTATTTAAATATAATAATGTGAAACTGTCAGGAAAACTTGAACAATAAAACTCAAAAAATATATTATATTTCACTCATGTGACATAAGTATGAAAAATGGGCTGCTTACTGCACTCATCAGGTGCATGATATATAAATCAATTTCTTTCATTTAACATCAATAGGGGTTTTATGGACATATAGTCGTTTAAACCAGGTGGGAAAGTGGCATCTGTATACACCTGCCAATACAGTTCCCTATAGGCAAGATAGTTCCTGGTGTCGCCTCCTCTTGGGTTGTTCTTTATAGTCTCTATAATGGAAAACTTAAAGGTGTGCTCAATCCCTTTATCAATAATATGTCTGGCTAAAGCATTTTTGTTGTCTCCCCTTCTGATACAGTAAGTATGGGAATAAATTCTTTGCTTAAAATGCCTCTCAGTCTTCCCGATGTAAAATGCAGGACAGACCGTACAAGAAGCTATGTACCCCAGCATCTTAGTTTGGCAGTTCCCTTTGGATGTGAATATTCTAGTGCCATTTATATTCAATAACTTAATAGGACTGTTCTCATTAATATAACTGCACTGGTTACATGCCCCACACTTACTGGTATGTATGTTGAATTCATTCGGTCCATGTTTGGGTAATTCTAATAAATGCTTTAAATTCCTTCCCATCCTGTTAACGAATATTGGTTTACTACCAACCTTCTCCAAAATCTCTTGTTCAGTTGTTAAAATATGCCAATTATTAATTATGATGTCTTTAATTATATTAGTAAAGGGTCCAAATTCTATAATATAAGCCTTTTTATATTTATTAATGACTCTTATTGTCATCTCATTACTTAGTTGGTCTTGTCTTAAATGGGAGATGTTCATTCCCAATAATGAGGTATATCTACTGTCTCTCTGATCTAATATATATCTAGATATGTCATCCATTAAATCTGTTGCATACCCTCTTTCCAAAAATAAAGAAGTAATATATCCTATCTCTTTAATCATGTCGTCATATTCAGACGTCATTCGCATAGCTCTAATGCATTGACCTTTATATATATTACACTTCATCTTTCTTGGATGATAGCTGTAAAAGTCTATGTATGAGTTCGAAAAAGTGTTTTTTCTGTAAATATTAGACTTTAAACATCCATTGTTAACAGAAACCAGTGTGTCCAAATAAGGAACCCCCTGATTATTGTGTACTTCAGTGAATTTTAAATATTCACTGCTAGAATTAATATATGCAATAAAGTCAAAATAAGAATTTTCTTCACCTTCCCACATAATATAGATGTCATCCAAGAATCTTGAGTAATAGCAAATGGACTTGTAAAATGTACTGCTGAAAATATGAGTGTCCTCCCACTCCAGCATGACCAGGTTAGCAAATATGGGTGCACAAGCAGCACCCATAGCTACTCCCCTGGTCTGCTTGAAAAGTTCTCCCTCAAAATATATAAAGTTATTTTCCAGCACAATAGACATCAGATCCCCTAATAATGTAATAGTGTCCCAGGATAAATCAGTATGTCTTCTTAAGCAGTTGATAAATGCTTCGTGTCCTTCCTCAATAGGAATACTACTAAATAGGTCAATGACATCTATACTACTGAAGATAATATTTGTATTATATTTAGAAACAGGGTAGTTTTTCAAAAAGTCCCACGAATCTTTTACCATGTGTTTAACATTCTCATATAGGGGTTTCAACATATTGTCTATCACTTTTCCAATAGGAAAAGTCTTTGACTTACTTCCTGAGATAATCGGCCGGAAAGGGCACCATGTAGAGTCTGTGCTGCTGCCCACAGCTACATTCATTGGTGAGTTTGAGATGGAAACGCTCAGCATGTTTTTCTGAAGTGTAAGGAACCCCCCAAAGACAGAGGGCGAGGGAGAACACGAAGACAGTTTGGAGTCCTAATGTATCAAATATCCAGTTCTTGTCTGACTAGATCCTGTCTGTGAAGAAGCTTGTGGTAAGTGCCCCTGGCTAATTCCAAAAGGAAGAACCATAGTTGCCTGGGCCAGAAGGGAAATCACTACAATGATCTTGGGGGAGTGGGTCCTTCTGAACCATCAGAAGTATCCTGGATATCAGGGAAGGGAAGGGCATCTGTCTTCCAGACCTTCTTGTATGGAGTCCTGAAACAGATTTTTGCCAGTTGACTCTTCAGAGAAGTGGCAAAAATGAATATTTCTGTAACTCCCCACATATAGATCAAATCTTGGAAGACTGCCACCTCTCAATCTATTTTCCATTCATGAGGGTCTGTCTGCTTTTGTCCTGCTTAGCTTGTCTGCTACACAATTTTACTCTAACAGAAAGCAGGAAACCTGCCGACCGAGATTGTGCTGAAAAACTATAACCCATGCTAACATGGCTAGTCTGCAAAGGGGTCAGACCTGTTTCCCCCTTACTTGTTTGTGTACATCACTGTGGTATTATCTGTAACTTGAAGTGGTCCTGGGAACCAGAACTGATTTAGAATGTTGAGTGCCTAGATAAGGGGCAAGTAATTTTTTTACATTTACGTGTTTGTGTCTTTGTTGTCCCAGACACCTTGCACTTTTATCCCCCTTGACACTGCTCCCCAAGCAAAGTCTGAGTCAACTGTGGTGACAAACTGCTTTGGAGCAGGAAGGGAGAAGGAAAGACCTGGATTCAGGGATATTTGATGTCTTCAAGTGGAGGGGCCTGCGAGAAGAGAAAAGATAGTGGGTGTTGGTACTGGCACTGGGACCAAAGAGACGTCAGATACCACTGTATCTTTCTCATGTGAAGTCTTGCCAGAGGTTTCAAGAGAATCACAGATGCCATGAGACCCAGAATCCTAAGGTACTCCCTCACAGTAGAAAACCCATGAAATAGATCTAAATATAGATACAGTTTTTCTTGTGGAAGAAAAGCTCTTAGCACTGAGGTATCTAGCACCCCAGGAACACAATCCTACTTTTGAATGTTCTCTTGGAATCCCAACCTGCACTGGAGATTTCCCATCCATTTGAGAAACTCCTGACATTTAAGAGCTTGCAAAGATAAGTAAATTATCTAAATATGCAAAAATTTGGATATCCTGAAGCCTGCAATGGGTTATAACTATAGGTAGGCAGACACTTTGTGAAAACATTTAGAGAAGTGGATTGCCCAAAGGGTAAGGAAGAGAATCAATGTCTGAAGTCTGGATGAATAGGTATGTAGTAAGTATCTTTTAAATCTAAGGTTAACAAAAAGCTCAAAAGAAAGAAGAAGGGGTAACACTGGCTGTGAAGTGAAAGCATTCTCAAGTTGGATACTATCACATACCAGTTTAGGAAAAGATCAAGAACTAGTCTCCAGGCATTTTCTTTCTCTGGCACCTGAAACATTCTTGAATAAAAACCTCTTCCGGCTGGGAAGAAGTAATGGTTTATTATTCCCTCAGAAAGCATGTGCTGTAGGACAGGAGGGGGCAAGATGGTTTGGTCTGGCAGATGTGGAATAATTCCCTGGAAGGGAGAGACTTCTATCTACTGCCAAGTGTAACCCTGCCAAATCATTCTCAGAACCCATTTGTCTAAAACAATCTGTTGCCAAAGGAAGAAATGGAGTTTCAGACTTTCTGGAAGGGATAATGGACAGCCAGGGTGGAATGGGGGGTTTGAATGAAGTTCCTTATATAGTCATTCTGACTTATTTGACTGTCGTTTGTACCGGGGGGTCATGCATTCTCTTCCTCCTTGCCAATTTTAAACATTGGTTACCAGCATTTTGCTGAGACTTAATTTTGTTTATTACCAAAACTGGATGAGGAAACAGAAAATCATTTCGAAAATTTGTTGAAGGAGGGCTGAAAAATCTGAGCTATGCCCAGTATTGGCTTACTCTTCTCATCACATTTTTTGATAACTTAAACAGGAGATGGTCCAGAAGCAATCCTATCCAAAGGAAGATTTTTTTTTTTTTATCTTCTGGAATGTTCTGAGAATGAAGCCAGGCAAACCACTTCACGGTACCAGTGACAGCAGCCTTGGATGCAGTATCTAGAGTCATAAACACACCTTAAACAATGAGTGGTGATTTAAGAAATTGAAGAAACTAAACCACACAAAGCAGATTTTTTCACGAAAGGGAAATACAAGTTATTTACTTAGCATAACGAAATGCCCGTGTTATGTTTTTTTCATCTGGTTCAACATGTGCGTTGTTGGATCAGACTTTGGTGCCTTATAACAAAGTATCTGATCCAACAGCTCTGATTACTCTCCTATCCACGATCCCAGTCTCCTGCCTGAACTACCTCAGATCGAGCTTGCTGGAGGACCAAAAATGGTGACAAACTATGTGGGAAAGGATAAGGAGGACAATTAAAATAAATCACTATACAGTCTAAGAGTTACAAAGGGATCAGACAGAGCCCATAGAAGGTATGGCTGATCCCTAGAAGGAAACAATGACAATCTGGCAGGGGGAAGGATGGAGGGGAGTTAAACAAGATGAAAGAAGACAACACAGATCTATCATTACGGTAAGTATATAACTTGTACCCGATGTTGTCTTTTTTGTCTGATTCACCATGTGGGACAGATCCCCAAGCTACCTGACAGGAAGCTGGGTGGTCACAAGAAAGGACATTTGTGAGTAAGGCTGAGCCGAAAGATGTGCGAGTCCTAGACTGCACCTCTAACTTGTAATGATACCCAAGTGCATGAGTTGAGGACCAGGTTGCTGCATTGCATATGTCACTTACAGGCACTCTTTTTGCACATGTGGTTGAAGTTGCCATCCCCCTGGTATAATGAGCCTTGGGCTTTGACTGTAAAGACAACCCTCATGAATCACAGACAAATGAAATATGCTAGCTCTGTTGATAGGGCTACCTTCAATACCAATTGTCCAAGCTTGTTTAGGAGAAGGATATAAACAGCTGATCTGATTTTCTGAAACTGTTAGTATGATGGAGACATGAGCACCTATGGTATGCAGGGTTATGTTTTCCTTTGTTGGTACAATTTGGAAAGAAAACTGGTAAATTGGTAAATCTGTTGGTTCAAGTTAGATTCTGAAGCTGCTTTGGGAAGAAAGTAAGGGTTTGTTCTCAGTGACACTCTGATCTTGTGAAAAATAAGGACAGAAGATTTACAAGACGGTGCTTGTAATTCTGACATGTTTTACAGATGTAATGGCAACCAGAAAAATGGCTTTCCACTAGAGAAACTTTATATTTTCAAATGCTGACAATTCAAACGTTTTTGGGGTTAGCGATTGGAGTAAAATAATAATGTCCCGTGGAAGGACTGAATCATGAACTGGAGGTCTCAGTAATAAGGTTCCTCTAAGGAAGGCTTTTGTCACTTTGAGGGAAACAAATAGATGTATTGTTGAGCCCTGTGTGAAAGTTTGAGATGGCTGCTAATTGAAGAAAAAAGCTCATGTAGTGTCTGTATCATTTCAGGAAGAGGTGCTGAAAATGGGTCTAGTCCCTTCGAAGAGTCTCAGATAGGAAAACGCTTTCATCTGCTCTTGTAAGACGTTTTGGTGGAGTTTCTTTGAGAAGATGATATAATATGGACTACCGGGGAAGAAAGCCTGGCATCACTGGCAATCAGACTTGGAGAAACCATGCAGTCAATTTTAGGCAGCCTGTATGGGTGAACGAGGAGATCTGGAAATGGATCCAGGCCCATGGTGGGTGGACCAGATGAGGCCAAAGAAAAAATGAGGATTACTGTGGTCTTCAACTCCATGGCTTTCTGAATGAACTTGGTGATAAGGGGAAGTGGCAGAAGGGCATAAAGGAGACCTAGAGGTTAAAAATGGGCAAGAACATCTCTCTGTGACTGTCCCTGTTGAGGGATAAAGGCAAAGTAACTTCTGCATTTGCTGTTTAGATATAAAGCAAAAAGGTCACAGCAAGGTTGGCCCCACTGGCTGAAAATCTCAGTTGCCTCTGTTCTGTTGAGAGACCACTTGTGAGGCAATAGTACAGTTCTGTTTAGTTTGGCCAGCATAATAGTGGACATTTCAGGTACGTGCTTTGCTACTAGAAAGTGGTTTGAAGACATCACCCATTGCCAAACTCTCATGGCTTCTCGACAAAGAGGGTATGAGTGCATTCCACCCTGTTTGTTGATGTACCACACCAATTACTTTTCAGTGTATGGCAATCACAACCTTGGGTAGGAGGTTCTGAAATGTCTGCATTGTAAGGAGGACTGCAACTTGGACACTGATGTGAAGTTTGGCCTCTTTTCATGACCATGTCCCCCTGGACAATCTTCCCTTCAAAATGCCCCCTCACCCACCCAAGAAAGGAGACTTCTGTGGTGACTGTGGCTCTGGGAGTCATGGGATGGAAGTGTCTGCCCTGAGTAACTGAAATGGATGAACTCCATCATCATATGTGGTCTTTGCAGACCTGAGTCAAATGAACTCTGAGGTAAAGGAGATATAGGTTTTGTGACCACTGTACAGCTAGTGCCCACTGTGGAACTCTCGTGTGGTATCTAGCCAAAGGAACCATCATTTATAGAGGAGGCCATTAGACCTAAGAGTCATAGGATAAGTCGAGCTTGTGGCCAGGGATGCTTTAAGATCTGTTGTCCTCCAGGTGATAATGGATTTGACTCGTGTTAAGGGAAGTTTTCTATCTGATGTACAGTGTCTATGTGGCAGCCTCTGAATTCTATGGATTTGGGGATAGCTTGCTCTTGTTAACGTTTATTGAATTTCCCAAGTGAGTCATTAGATATAACAGGAATGACTAATGTCTTTTAGAAGATCCCTAGAGATAGCAGTTAAAAAACAATAGTCTATATACATGGAAATAACTGGATCCCTTGCAGCCTGAGAGAGGCTGTCACGGCTGCCATTACCTTGGTGAACACAGGGGCAGCTGTGGTGAGACTGAATGGCAGTGCCCTGAACTGATAATGATTGGCTTCTAGCCGGAAATGGAGAAATCTCCTGGACTGACGCTGGATCTTGATATGATAGTTGGCATTCTGCAGCTTGATACAGCATATCCAAACGTCCTTCCTCAGAAGAGGTAGAATGGACTGTACTGTGACCATCCAGAACAGATTCAGACTGCTGAGATCCAGTATTGGTCTGAGAAACCCTGTCTTGTTTGGAACTAAAAAGAACCTTGAATAAACTCTGGATCCTTGTTAGCCTTGGAGGACCGGATTGTTTTGTCTTTGGGGATTCTGAAAAGGGTAATGTATATCCTCTGGTAATGATACTTCCCACTCAAGAATCCGAAGTTATATTTTGCCAGGCTAGAAGATGTAAGGAGAAGTGTCCCCCAACTGCCTCCAGTTGGACACAAGTTCAGGGATGCTGATAATAGTTCTCTGTGAAAGGTCCATGGAAACCTTGATTCTACAGATCAACTCTGCCCAGTGGGCAACATCCCATGGAATTGTCTCTGCCTGTGGGAGGTCTGTCTCCAGAAATATCCTGGTGAAAATCCTGAGATTTCTTGAACTACATTTTATTCCCTAGTCTTTGATTCTTGGAAAAGGATCTCAGAATAGTTGAAAAATGGATTCCAATGGCAGACAAGGTCGTACTGCCCTGCTCACTCCTGGTAACAGTTTCCTTTACCTTTGGTCCAAATGTGGTGGAACCTTCACTAGGGGCATTTACGAAGAACATCTTAAAGCTTTCCGTGAAGTTGGAGACCTGCATCCAGGCATGAAGTCGCATGGTAATATCTGTGCCATCTGCTCATACTGTGCTATCTGCTGCACTGGATAGCAGTCTCATGGCAACACTGACTCGTGGGTAGACAACTGGGTATCCACAGATTTCTGAATATCTGAAGGCAAGTTACCTTTACCTACCAAGGAATTTGAAAGATCCTTGATCAAATCCCTCTGAAAACATCTCAGGTATGCTATGTAGTTCAGTACACGGAGAGTAAGTGTCGGTCAAGTAAAGTTTGTGTTCCCAGTCTGTCCAACGCTCTCAAGTCCCTGTTAGGGGGATGAACAAAGGAACTTTCATTAGACAGTTCCTTTTTTGTAGCTGCTGCTAACACCATGGCATCTACAGGTGGATCCCTGGTCCAATGTTTTCTTTCTTTATGGCAACTAGGATTTTGTCCATTTTGTTCTGGATGAGCTCTGCCTCATCAGATTCCTTCCAGGCTTTTTGGCTATGAGGTTAACTAAAGCGTCCGGGGGATGGACCACTCAGGGTGTTGACGGGCTGGACCCAAAAGTTTCAAGAAGCACAGACTCATCAGAAGAAATGGTTTTAATGGGCCATTCCTCTTCTGTCTCAAATTCAAGGAAGTCTCCAAAGGAGACGTCTTTGAGGGGGGGAACCACGGGGAGGCTTGCCCCTCATCCAAGTCTGTGTCTTTTTTGACTGACTCAGGAGAGGAGTCAATAAGCTTCAGCTTGCAAGTCCTCTTCCAAGGAATGTGCTGTGGCAAGACACACTGGAGTCAAGACTTAAGTTTTAACACTGAGTAGTCTCAGAGCTGATATGATCCATATGTCCTTACTGACCAGAATAAATGGAAGAAGGAACAGTCTTTAGGGTGAATATGAATGGATCCAAACTCTTGGTCCAGCCAAAGCCTAGCACAGCCTTGAAAGCAGAGTCAACCAATGGAGCTGAGGAACAGCCACCTAAAACAGCACAATCAACAGTTTTCTCGATTCCAAGGACTGATGGCTCCAAGGAGGACCTCAGAACACAGCTGTTAGGAGGAGAACCTCCAAGTGTTAGGGAACGCTCCAAGTGTCTCTGAATCGACTCCACCACTGGCACTCTTAGTCTGGCACTCTACCTGACCAGAGTGCATCGGCGAACCAAGTACTTGCACAAACTCTGTACCAAAATAAGGAAACTACACTCCTTCGCTCCTCAAAAACATCCAGTAAAGAGACCTGTAACACTGGAATAACAGACTTTATTAATGAACTTAAGCTTCTTTGCGAGCTTTTCGTCAGTTTAAAATTCACCAACTTCCTCAGAAACACTGAGAGCATAAAAACAGAAACAACGTCACTTAAAACACCACTCACGTAAATACCCTTTCATAATGATTAAAGCAATAAAAACAAGTTAACAACGTATAAAAATGCTAGAAATATTTAAAAAAACATTGGAATACCACTGTATAAAAGTATGAAAAAACATGAAACATGATTCCCTCGTACTAAATACAGTATATCTTACTTCTGCTTGAAATAAAAATATAATTAAAAATCATTATAAAAATAACAACGCGCGAGTCCATGACATCCCACTAGTTAAATCTAATAGTATTCTATTGAACAATAAATATATAATCCCTAGTACTGATGAAATTGAAATAAAGTGAAAACAACAATAAAATGAAATAGAATAATGCTACGCCCTATCTCATGAGGCTCTTTAATCTCAATATGCAAGAAATAGACAACCTATCGTTGATACCCGGGTGGTGGCAGGCATCCAATCTTAGTTGCCATAGCAGCTCTCTTCCCTCTAAAATGAGAGAATCAATGGCACCCCTGCCATCCGATCCAACATGATTAATGATAGTAAATGAGAAAAGGTGGGAAGGATTTTCCTTTATGTGTTTTGCCAATGCATTTTCTACCTTATCTTTTCTAATTGCGTATGTATGTTTGTAGATACGCTCATTTAGTTTTCTATCGCTTCTACTGCTTCGGAGGATACAACACCTAGTCTAACTCAGCTAGTGGAACTTTTGACCCAAAAGGTTAATACTTTATCGGATCGTTTCAACGGCTTTATGGAGTCCCAAGGGAACCCTGAAGCGAGCGTCACAATTCCGCCACCAGATACGAATGTTTCTGGAGACAACCAGGGCAGAGTTCATTCTACTAGGCGACCAGGCAATTTGGAAGATAACGGCTCTCTCAATGGCAGCACAGGTGGAGCTAACCGACTGGAAGGTCTTAATCCAGTACCCGGTGTGGGCATACAAGGTGAAAACATGCAGAACATATATTCCAGGCGAAGTGTTCCACTATATTCTAATATTGCTGCTGGTTCTACTGTGAACAATCAGTCAGAGTCCTTCAATCTTACTACGTGGTCAGTCGCCCAGTTTCCTTACAGGATAATCAAGGGTTAACTACAGAGACTTCAGGTATGTCCGAATTTATAGATCTGCCATCTAAACTGAATATGTTCGATCACAGCCTGATGAAACTGAGAAAGATTAAGCTGGAAGTGGCTTATTTCAATGAGTGTGAACTAGCTAAAGTGGTCCCCAAAGGTCTTAGGTCCTGGCAATACCGTACAGGGTTGGTGGAGGGATCCACTTTTCATTCAGACTTGATTCAGTTGTTCGACAGGCATGGTTTTGAACTGTTGGACTTGATTAAAGACCATTACCAACAGGCAGCTGATATTTTAACTAAAGAAATAACCAATCTGGATGTGGAAATCAAGAATGACTTGAATTTCCATCATTATCTCTTTGAATATGAGAGGTCATTCAACAGTATAGACCAATATATCAACAAAATCACAGCTAACAAAATAAAAAAACTCAAAAGGGACATTAAAGCCTATGGGGAGGGTACGGCATATCCTAAACCGCCCCCTTCACAAGGTAATTATTTGGCTTCCAGTGTGTGTAATTTGGGAAGAACTAGGAACTCCATCATGGAAGAGAGGGCAAATACCAGTGTTACCATCCAAGGGGAGTCCGATAATTCATCATCTGGAGAGGAAATTCGACAGAGTGATTGTTTGGCTCAACAACAGTGAGCTTCCTTTACTGTCCAGGAGACAGACCAGTCAAATTTTCAGAATTCAGCCTCTCATCATTCCTCCTACCAGGGCCGGAAGACCAGGAACAAATCCAGGAACAGGAGGAATTAGATGAGTCCCAGGATGTAGAAGTCCAGCCTTCTAGAAAGCCATTTGTTATTACTACCAATTCTGATTCGGACTTCAACATCTATAACTTTTCTGACTTTCACTTTTCTAGTGAACTGGTGGAATTATTAGCCAAGGGCCTCAATTTCGTCCCTACCAAAAGGGCGGATCTGGCTAAAACTTTACTGGAATTGAAGTTATTTGTCAGAAAGTTAAATTTGCTCTTCTTGTTGGGCCAGGGTTCTAGAGACTTGGGTGTTTAATATCCCTAGTACCTATAATCCTCCTTTATGTCCATCACTTGAAGTGTTCGAACAGATTTGTGAGCTGGACATCCGTCATCTATTATGCACACCCTCTTTATCCCATGATGTAACGTTTAACATTAGTAAGATAGAAAGAGATCTTTTGGATCTTCTTTGTAAAGTACCAGTTAGAGTCATGGCACCTGATAAGGGGGGAGGCTTGGTAGTGATAAACCAATGTGATTGTATCAGGATAATGGAGGATATTTTGTCTACTGATACTTACAAGGAAATATCTACGAATGAGTTAAATATAGGCATTGCTACAATTGCAGGTTATTATAACAATATGTTTATTAATAATATAATAGATCTACATTTATTTAATTACATATCTATACCAGCACCTAAAATTCCTATAATTTTTGGTTCTCCCAAAATTCACAAAAAGCTTGAAGACCCCCCTATGCGCCTGTTGGTCAGTGCTAGAGGGAGCATAAAGTACAGTTGTGTACCCACCATAAATGTAGATGCTAGAGTGTATTCACTGTTGCAGTCATTACACTTGGGTTATCCTGCTGGCAGGCTACCCGCAGTCGGCCAAAATTCCAAAGTCTAGGTCCGGCGTCGGTTGCTGTCGCTTCTTCCCTGACGTCAGTGCGCCAGGGGTATAAAAGATGCAGCCGACATCATTTTCTTCAGTTTTTCTTGCCCCAGGTGTCAAAATGTAGGCTGAAATAAATGTTGCCAAAAAGCATGCATGTTCTAAAATAAACATTTCCTTCATCTACAAGCAAATACACCACATAGGTTGTATAGAATAAAGAAATACTGAAAAGTCCCAGCAAAGAAAAAAGGGGGATGGTGGGTGGGTAACCTGGACTGCAACAGTGAATACACTCGAACATCTACATTTATGGTAGGTACACAACTGTATTATGTTCATCGTGTTTCACTGTTGCAGTCATTACACTCGGGTTGAATCCCAAAGCTAAGGTTGGGTGGCTGGGCCTAAATAGGATTAGGTGAGGCTACCAGGCCCTGAAGAACTGCAGTGGCAAAGCCTGCTCTAGATTTAGAGTAGAGTGGTAAGTGGTAGTGCTTGGTGAAAGTGTGCACTGAACTCCAGGTTGCAGCCTCTAAAATGTCTTTGGTTGGTACTCCTCTGAGGAAGGCTGCTGACGTGGCTGCTGCTCTGGTAGAATGTGGCCTAATGCCCTTAGGCACTGATTTGCCATGTTGTGAATAGCAGAAGCGAAGGCAGTGTCCTATCCATTTTGAAATAGTCTGCTTTGAGATAGGCTTTCCTTGTGATCCTTCAGCATAAGCTACAAACAGTTGCTCAGTTTTTCTGAAAGCTTTCGTTCTGTCCAAGTAGAATCGTAGCTGTCTGTGTATGTCCAACACGTGCAGAAGTCTCTCCCCTTTATTCTGGGGATTTGGATAGAATGTTGGCGAATGAATGGTTTGGTTAAGAGCCACACTGGATACTACCTTTGGCATGAATGTTGGGTTTGTCCTTAGAGAGACCCTGTCCTGATGAAAAATAATGAAAGGTCCCACTGCCATTAATGCCTGTAACTCTGAGACTCATCTTGCTGAAGTTATTGCCAGGAGCACAGCAGTTTTCCATGATAAGAATTTTATATCAGCTGTATTGGCTGGCTCAAAAGGAGGCAGTTTGAGTTTTTCTAAAACAAAACTGAGGTCCCAAGTAGGTATTCGTGCTCTCCTTGGGGGGGGGGGTCTTATGTTTTTTGCCCCTCTGAGGTACTGTTTCAGTAGTGGATGTGAGAAAATAGGAGGTTCCGTATTGTAATGAGCTGAAATGGCAGAGGCATGGATCTTAACTGATGAGAACGATAGGCCTTTGTCCAGCATCTCAGTTAGGTATTGTAAAATCTGAGGTATATTTGGAACAAGTGGTTCGAGTCCTTGTGCCTGGTTCCAAGCACAGAATCTCTTCCATTTTTCTGCATAAGATTTCCTAGTGTTGGGCCTCCTGGCTTCTAAAATGACATCCATAACAGCTTTAGAGAGGGGTGTGGTCTGAGTGGCTATATTATCTGCCATGCAGCCAGATTTAAGGTTCTATATTGACTGTGCAGAATCTGATTGTTTTGTTGAGTCAGAAGATAAGGAATATGAGGTAAAGGCCAGGCTGGGCTTTGAGACAAGCTCTTTAGGATTGGGTACCAGTGCTGGTGTGGCCAGTCTGGGGCAATCAGGATCATTTTTGGCCTCTCTTGTCTGACTTTTAGGAGCACCCTGGGTAGAAGAGGCAGTGGAGGAAAGGCATAAACTGTCAGGGTTTTCCAGCTGAATGATAGAGCATCCACTTTCCATGCTTGTGAGTGATAAGTTCTTGTGCAGAATTTCTGTAGATGGTAGTTGTGAGGGGAGGCAAAAAGATCTATGTCTGGGCGTCCCCATTTCCTTGTTATCATGCTGAAGACCTGTGGATTTAGTTTCCATTCGTGAGGGTCCATGAGATTTCTGCTTAGTTCATCTGCCAGTGTATTTTTTTGTTCCTGGCAGGAATTGTGCCTGCAGTTGTACTTGATAGGTCAGTGCTGTGTTCCACAAAGTCATGGCTTGCCTGCAGAGGGGGTAGGAATGTGTGCCCCCTTGCTTGTTTATGTAACACATAACTGTGGTATTGTCTGTCTTTAGTAATAGTTGTCCTGGATGTAGTAGATCCTTGAAGGCTGTCAGGGCATTCTGTACAGCTATCATCTCTTTTTGATTGATGTGAAGATGCATTTGCTCCTTGGGCCATGTGCCCTGAATACGTTTTCCTGCCATGTGTGCCCCCCCAGGCATAATCCAATGCATCTGTTGTAATTGCCTGGCTGTGGGTAAGGTGAAAGGCTGTCCCTTGTTGTGGTGACAGGCCAGTGCCCCCCATCGAAACTCCTGTTGCAGGCAGGGTATTAGAGTTATTAGTGTTTCCAGGCTGTGGCAATGTTGAGTCCAAACACTTTTTAGATACCACTGTAGTTTCCTCATATGCAGTCTTGCATATGGAATTAGCAGAATGCAGGATGCCATGAAGCCCAGGGCCTGCAGAATTTTTCTTGCAGGGAGCTGGGTCTTTGTTGCCATCATTTGAAAGTAATGAATCAGTTGCCTTTGTTTGTCTGGCGTGAGATAAGCCATCTGGGCAGTTGTATTTAAGCTTGCACCCAGGAATATTATCTCTTGAGAGGGCACTAGTTTTGATTTCTTTTCGTTTACTGTGTACCCTAGGCAAATTAGTAATCTTTTTACACACGCCAGATGCTTTAGAAGAATGTCCTTGCTCTCTGCTTGAATGAGGCAGTCGTCCAAGTAGGGATATATTTGAATTCCTTTTTGTTTGCAAAATGCAATTACTGGTGCCAGCCATTTTGTGAAGACCCTGGGCGCAGTAGATAAGCCAAAGGGTAGTGCAGAGAATTGGTAATGCACTGAGCCAGCTATGAATCTGAGGTATCTTCTGCAAGACTGTCTGATTGGGACATGCAGGCAGACCTCCTTCAGGTCCAAAGTAACTAGCCAAGCCTCCTTGCCCAGCATGGGTAGAAGTTGCTGCAGTGTTAACATTTTGAATTTTGGAACATCCAGGAAAGTATTTAGGATTGACAGGTCCAGTACTGGCCTCCAGGCTTTGCCCTTTCTGGGTACCAGGAAAAGTCTTGAGTAAAATCCTTGTCCCTGTTCTTGCTGTGGTACTCTTTGAATAGCTCTCATGTCCATGAGAGCAGTAATTTGTTTTTGTGCCTCTGCCCACTGGTTTTGTGGCAGGTCCAGCATACCTTTTGGTTTTGGAAGGGTGTGAAAGTGGAACCTGTAACCCTGAGAAACAATATTCAGTACCCATTTGTCCTGGGTGATCATGTGCCAATTTTGTGAGAAAAGTGCTAGCTTTCCCCCTAAGGGTGCTGCCAAAAGGTAAGTGCTTGGCATTTGTAGAGGAAAGGCATTGAGACTGTTTCCTAAAAGGTTGTGATTTGTCTTCTCCTCCTTTGGGGACTGGAGCACCCCATTGTTTAGGTCTGTAGGAGCCTTGGGGCTGAGATCTGCCTCTTGGGCGTCTGTATCTGCCTCTTTGTGACCTGTCTGACACCGGAAAGGACCAACTTTTTTGAAGGCCAGTTTCTGCTAAACCTAGGTGGTTATCCTCCATTTTCTTTAACACCTCTTCTGCCTTAACACCAAACAAAGTATCATGCTGTAGTGGAGCATCCAATAATTTTACTTTAACATGTTCAGGTAAACTTTGTTCTTTCAACCAAGCATGCCTTCGAATGACAGAGCCTGTAACTGTGGCTCTACAAGAAGTCTCTAATTAATCAAAACCACATTGCAGAGTATGCTTTCCACTTGTTCCGCTGCATGCAATAAATCCTGCATTTCCTTATTGTCAGAACATTCTGAGTTTGTAAGCATTTTCTGTTTTAACAATGACATGAGGTACTGTTGATATTTAAGCATGTGAAACTAGCAGTTTAAAGCCCTTACAGCTAAAGTTGCAGAAGTGTAAACTGTTTTCCCCCATCTATCCAGAGCTCTAGAATCCCTGTCAGAGGGAACAGGATTTTTTGCAGTGGAAGCCTTAACCCCTTTGGGACCCTGAGAAATTGTTTCTGGGTTAGCAGCACGGTTTTTATAAAGATATTTATGAGAGTCTGGGACCCTGTAGTACCTGTCTGGCTTGACTGGTGCAGGGGGTAAAGAATCAGGAGACAGACTGGATTCAGAGAAAACATCATCAACTATATCAAGCACAGGGGGGATAGCCAGGGGCCTGTGCTGAGGCAATAAAAGAAAATCTCTGAGCCTTTTCTTGGATTCTGAGTAATCCTGGCTTTCCCAATGGAAATGCTCCCTCATGGTGTGTAAGGTTTCCCCAAAAGAATAATCCTCAGGCGGAAAGGCTGAAGGTATAGATTCTTCAGCGTCAGAGTCCTCATAGGGAGAGAGAGAATATCCCTGATCTGAGGAGGAATTGGAGGAAATAGAAACCTAGTCAGAGGAGTCATAATCAGTGTCTTGCTTAGGCCTTTTATCAGGAGGGGGATGGGAACCCCTGATCAAAGTAATTGGGTCCTCGGCCATGTTAAGCATCTGTTTCTTTGGCATAGATGACTGTCCAGGAGAATGCTGTACTTGTTTCCTTGTCTTTAATGGTGTTTTTGACTTTGCCTTGGCTGCTGTAGTGGACTTAATAGTAAGCTGTGAAGGTCTGAAAACACCCTCAGAAGCCGATGCCTGCTCAGCGGCTCCGGACCCATCTGAGGGAATAGTTTCCGCAGGCCCAATACCTTGAGTTTCCAGAGGCCTAGGTGTCTCCACATGGGAGTCGGATACGGCCTGTGGCTCCGAGGTAACGGGCATCAGGGGCTGCCAAAGCGCCTCACTGAGAACCGGCGACTGGCCTAGAAGAGGCTTCGTCGTCGGTTTTGGACCTCGGATGCCTGTACTTTTCCTTGTCTTTGCGTTTTTTATGAATTCCTGTCATCGGATGTTCCGACGGCATTATATAGTTAAACCTTCGGCCAAAGTAATGTGAAGCAAATTAAAACCGACGCTTAATAGTGCGTTTGTTGAATCTAGCACAAAACCGACAACTAGTGACGTCGTGGTCAGGGCCTAGGCAAGGAATACAGTAAGAATGGAAATCCTTAGGAGGTATTTGCTTTCCACAAGAAATACAATTGTTAACTTTTACTGGCATCAGTCTGGAGCAAGAGAAAAAGTTTCCCCAACGGGGTACTGAGCTTTATTGAAGACTTCGGTTCTGAAATTCGATTTCGAAAATCTCAGGAGTCGGCTAACTGGCACTTGCGAACTGCTTTTGCTTCGGGCACCGTGCGGCAAGAAAGATTGAAGAAAATGGCGTCGGCTGCATCTTTTATACCCCTGGCTCACTGACGTCAGGGAAGAAGCGACAGCAACCGACACCGGACCTAGACTTTGGAATTCTGGCCGACTGCGGGTAGCCTGCCAGCAGGATAACCCAAGTGTAATGACTGCAACAGTGAAACACGATGAAAATCCTATGCAGGGGCTAAGGTGGTTGATTCTATTTTGAAGAAATATGTAGCGAGTGAAGTTCAGATTTCAAAGGACTCTCGGTTATTTCTGTCAAGAGTAAATCAAACCTCTTATAGAGCTGATAGTTATTTTTTAACTATAGATGTGAGGGATTTATATTCTTCTATCCCTCATACAGTGGCACTGGATTGGATTCTGATTTTGATTAATGTTAAAGGAGCACCCAAGGAGGAAATACGATTGGTCAGCGAATTGCTGGATATAATTTTATCCAACAATTACGTATCCTTTAACAACAAATACTATTTACAGAAAATCGGGGTACCTATGGGTTCTCCATGCGGTGCAACTGTAGCAAACTTGATGATGGCATTTTGGGAGAGAGAATATGTATTTACATATCCTCTGTTTCAGAAAAAGGTATTGTTATATACACGCTTTTTGGATGATATTTTTATCATCCTAAAAGGAGAAATAACTACAGTGGATCTACTTTTAAATCACTTCAACTCTTCTACTGATTTCTTAAAATTCACTTTCAACGTGGAAAGTGACAGAACTTCTTATTTGGATGTTGATCTTTCTAAAGAGAGGGGAAACTAATCGTTACATAGCTGGAATACACCGCAAAGAAACATTCTCGAACAGCTACCTCCAATTT
This sequence comes from Protopterus annectens, assembly GCF_019279795.1. NCBI lineage: Eukaryota > Metazoa > Chordata > Ceratodontiformes > Protopteridae > Protopterus > Protopterus annectens. The sequence continues at coordinate 377,960,395 of NC_056741.1, forward strand.
ATCAGTTGTCACCCTTTTTCTCAAAACAAATCGATCATTAACGGGCAAATGGTGAGGGCTGCGAGAATAGCGACACGAGATAGTGATTTTGTTGATGAATGTAAATTTATGGAGAGTCTTTTCTTAAGGAGAGGGTACCCGGCTGATCTAATTTTGGACTTGGTTTGTGAAGTCCATAATAAGCGGGTGTCAGGTTTTTATGTTCCCATATTAAATTCTTCAATACCAGTGAGAATACAAGTCCAGCAGTTAAAGCTAGAAAGACAATCCACCCTTTTAGTCTTATTCTCACATATAATGTGGATGTAAAGGATATTATTTCTATTATTTATAAGAATTGGAGTTATCTCATGCAAGATGGGCTGTGTAGAGCAAATGCAAGGGAATTCCCCAAAATAACATTCAGGAGGGGTAAAAAAAAACCTACAAAATATCTTAAGAGTCCCAGTATGAGCCTACGTTGGCAAGATCCGGCATGTATAAATGTAACGTGCCGGTACTGTAAGTTTATTACGGTGGGCTCATCTTTTGTCATCAGAGAATTTAGATATACTATTCAAGGTAGATTCAACTGTACCAGTTCAGGAGTTGTTTATTTAGCCCGGTGTTCTCATTGCCCAGTTTTCTACATCGGCAAGACCGATAGAAAACTAAATGAGCGTATGTACGAACATACATATGCAATTAGAAAAGGTAAGGTAGAAAATGCATTGGCAAAACACGTAAAGGAAAATCCTTCCCACCTTTTCTCATTTACTACCATTGATCATGTTAGATCGGATGTCAGGGGTGCCGCTGATTCTCTCATTTTAGAGGGAAGAGAGCTGCTATGGCAACTAAGATTGGATACCTGCCACCACCCGGGTATCAACGATAGGTTGTCTATTTCTTGCATATTGAGATTAAAGAGCCTCATGAGATAGGGCGAAGCATTAGTTATTCTATTTCATTTTATTGTTGTTTTCATTTTATTTCAATTTCATCAGTACTAGGGATTATATATTTATTGTTCAATAGAATACTATTAGATTTAACTAGTGGGATATCATGGACTCACGCGTTGCGATTTTTATAATGATTTTTAATTATATTTTTATTTCAAGCAGAAGTAAGATATACTGTATTTAGTACGAGGGAATCATGTTTCATGTTTTTTCATACTTTTATACAGTGGTATTCCAATGTTTTTTCTAAATATTTCTAGCGTTTTTATACGTTGTTAACTTGTTTTTTGCCTTAAATCATTATGAAAGGGTATTTACATGAGTGGTGTTTTAAGTGACGTTGTTTCTGTTTTTAAGCTTTCAGTGTTTCTGAGGAAGTTGGTGAATTTTAAACTGACGAAAAGCTCGCAAAGAAGCTTAAGTTCATTAATAAAGTCTGTTATTCCAGTGATAATGGTCTCTTTACTGGATGTTTTTGAGGAGCGAAGGAGTGTAGTTTCCTTATTTTGGTGCATCGGCGTTAAGTGAGTGAGGGGAGAAGTCAAAGCCTAAGTCTCCAGGGCTATCAGCTTCAAAGCCAGTACACGGCAGAAAGGTTGGATCCAATGTGCTCCGGCTCCAAAAATGGAGACAACAATGGAAGCAGAATAGTCAGGGTTGAAGAGACTCATCCAAGTCCTACCCTTGGGGATGGAGCTAGGAGGATTTGCAGCCAACACTGAGTCCTCAAAAGCTTCCTCATCATTCAGTCAATGTCTAACTCTGTCAGACTTCTAGTGGCTCGACCAGATCTCAAAGACAAGGCTATCAAAGCAAGCCTCAAAGGGATCTTCTGCAGTATGGGCAAGTGAAGACTCGGACTAATTGGCCCCAGCGAAAGTGAAGTTTTTGGGGAGGGACTTCAGATCTTGGAGACATTATGATCAGACTGGCTCAAAACCTTAGGTGCTGGACCCGCAACAGCTGTGGGTTCTGGGAACCTTTTCTTAGATTTGTCTGAACGGTCTTCTGGTCTGTTTTCTTTAGAATTCTCTTTAGACTGTTCCCTGCCTTTCTCTCTCTCTCTCTCTCTCTCTTTAGACCCTTCTCTTTCTTTGTCCCTCTTTCTGTCAGAGTAAGGAGACACAGAGAGTGCCTTCAGATCTAAAGACACTCTGGACCTTGTCTGAGGGGGAAGAAACCTTTTCAAGATAAGCTTCTCTTTCCTTCCCTGGAGGGCCCTGGTGCCGAACACATCACAAATGGAACAAGAATCCTGCAAGTGAGAAGGCTTCAAACAGTATACTCACTGCAAGTGTGGGTCTTGAGGCAGCATTTTATGCCCACATGAGGAAAACTTCTTGAAGTCTGTAGACTTTTCCGACATAAAAAATTACACTAGCTATTATAATACAACACGTTATCAAGCACTATTATTATCTATGTTAATTATTTTTAACCATATCTATGCAATCCTAACTATGTAAAGACTAAGCCTATGAGAACACGCAGTAAAATGCCAGGAAAAACACTAAGCTATAATTCTATTACCAGAAGAACGTAACACTAACAAATGCTAATAACAACCCTAAATATCTGAAATAGAGATGGTCAAAAGCTTCACTTATCGTGAAACAGAATGGAGCTCTCTGTCTGGATAAGCAGTCAGCAAACAAGATCTGAAGTAATTCAGGCAGGAGAGAGGACTGGTGAGTAGGGGAGGAGTTGGAGCTCTCGGATCTAATATTTTGGTATAAGGTTCCAAGTTTGGATCCAACAACCCACATACTAAATCACATAAAAAAAAAAGATAAAGTACAGTTGTGTACACTTACCATAAATGTAGATGTTGGAGTGTATTCACTGCTGCAGTCATTACGTTTGGGTAATCTGCTGGCAGGTTGCCCTCAGTCGGCCTAAATAACAAAGTCTTGGCTCCTGTGTCAATTGCTGTCTCCTCTTCCATGACGTCAGGTCATCAAGGGTATAAAACATGCAGCCGATGCCATTTTAATCAGTTTTTCTTGCCCAAGATGTCAGGTGCCCCCCAAATGGGGAGCAAACATTATATATATATAAATAATGTATACATGTAATTTAGAACACAAAAAAATTACCTCCAGCTAAAAGCAAATACACCAAAAAGGCTTTTGGGCATAGTGAAGAAAAGAAGAGGTATAATAAGAGAGAAAAAAGGGAGCTGGTGGGTGGGCAACCCGGACTGCAACAGTGAATACACTCGAACATCTACATTTATGGTAAGTGTACACAACTGTACTATGTTCTTCGTGTTTCACTGTTGCAGTCATTACATTTGGGTAGAATCCCAAAGCTATGGATGGGAGGATGGAATTATACAGCATTAGGAGCAGCTATAAGGCCCTGCAGGACAGCAGTGGCAAAGTCTGCCCTGGATTTAGAAAAGAGAGGAAAATGGTAATGTTCGGTGACCGTATGAACTGAGCTCCAAGTAGCAGCTTCTAGAATGTCTCTGGTAGGAACCCCTCTGAGAAAAGCTGCAGAAGTAGATGCAGCCCTGGTGGAATGGGATCTGATCCCCTTGGGGACAGGTTTACCATGGTGCAGACAGCAGAAACAAATGCAATGGCTTATCCATTTTGAAATAGCCTTCCCCTCTGCCCCTGCAGAAAATGCCACCAGTAGTTGCTCTGACTTTCTTAGAGACTTTGTCCTGTTTAAGTAGAATCTTAGTTGTCTGTGTACATCCAATGAATGCAGAATCCCCCTTGTTCTGCGGATTTGGGAAAAAAGTTGGCAGATGAATGGTCTGGTTAAGAGCCACACTGGATACCACCTTAGGCATAAAGGATGGATTGGTCCTGAGGGCCACCCTGTCCGGATAAAAGATAATGAAAGGTTCCACTGCCATGAGAGCCTGTAGTTCTGAAATTCTTCTAGCTGAAGTGACTGCTAAAAGAAAGGCTGTCTTCCAAGAAAAAAAACGTATGTCTGCCGTAGCAGCTGGTTCAAAAGGAGGTAGGGTGAGTTTTTCCAGCACAAAATTGAGGTCCCATGCAGGAGTTGGTGCTCTCCTGGGAGGTCTCATATTTTTGGCCCCTCTGAGGTACTGCTTTAGCAGGGGATGAGAAAAGAGAGGATGATCTGTGTTGTAATGAGCCGAGATGAGAGGCATGGATTTTTATAGAAAAAAAAAGATAGGCCCTTGTGAAGCATCTCAGTTAAATATTGCAGAATCTGAGGAATATTGGGCATTGTTGTTTTTATTCCCTGTGCTTGGTTCCAGGCACAGAATCTTTTCAATTTATCAGCATAAGATTTTCAAGTACTAGGCCTTCTAGCCTCCAAAATGACATCCATCACAGATTTACTGAGAGATGTGACTGGTGAAATTAGTTGATTAGCCATGCTGCAAGATTCAGAGTTTGGAGCTGAGTGTGCAGAATTTGATAGTTTTGCTGAGACAATAGATGAGGTATCTGAGGCAGGTACCACGGAGGAAGGTGTGACATATTCCTTAGAAGCAGGTACCAGTGTTGGTGAGGCCAGTCTGGAGCAATCAGAATAATTTTTGTTTTTTCCTGTCTGAGTTTTAGTAAAACCTTGGAGAGCAGAGGGAGAAAGGCATAGACTGATAGGTTTTTCCAGATGAAGGATAGAGCATCCACTTTCCAAGCTTTGTTGTGATGAATTCTTGCGCATAATTTGTCTAACTGATACTTTTGGGGAGAGGCAAAAAGATCTATGTCTGGGCTCCCCCATTTTCGTGTCAACATGCTGAAGATTTGTGGATCCAGTTTCCATTTGTGTGGGTCCATATGATTTCTGCTTAGTTCGTCTGCCAGAGTATTTTGCTTTCCTGGCAGGAATCGAGCTTGTAGATGTATTTGATAAGTCAAGGCTGTGTTCCACAAGGCCATGGCTAGTCTGCAAAGTGGGTAGGAGTGGGTACCCCCCTGCTTGTTTATGTACCACATAACTGTGGTGTTGTCCATCTTTATCAGTAGTTGTCCTGGATGAAGAAAGTCCTTGAAGGCTGTCAGAGCATTCTGTACAGCTAGCATTTCTTTCTGGTTGATATGTAGGGGTATCTGATTTGGGCTCCATTTGCCCTGAATGCATCTCCCTGCCAGATGGTCCCCCCAAGCATAGTCTGATGCGTCTGTAGTCAGGGTTTGGGTGGCAGGGGGTAGAATGAATGACAGTCCCTTGTTTTTTGACAGGCCTCTGCCCACCATAGGAACTCCTGTTGCAGGCAAGGAATGAGAGGAATCATTGTTTCCAGCCTGTGACAATGTTGACTCCATAAGCTTTTTAGGTACCATTGAAGTTTCCTCATATGCAGTCTTGCATATGGAATTAGTAGAAGGCAGGAAGCCATGAACCCCAAAGACTGCAGAATTTGCCTTGCAGATAGCTGGGTTTTTGTGGCCATTTGTTTGAAGCATGTTATCAATTGAATTTGTTTGTCTGGCGTAAGGTAAGCCATCTGGGCAGTTGTATTCAAGCTTGCACCCAGGAATGTAATTAGTTGAGAGGGTGTGATTTCTTTTCATTTATGGTGTACCCTAGGCATGTTAGAAGCCTTTTTACAAACGCCAGATGTTGTAGAAGAGTGTCCTTGTTTTCTGCCTGAATTAGACAATCGTCCAGATAAGGATAAATCTGAATGTTTCTTTGTCTGCAAAATGCAATCACTGGTGCCAGGCACTTTGTGAAGACCATGGGCACAGTAGATAAGCCAAAGGGCAGTACAGAGAACTGGTAATGCAAATAACCTGCTTTGAAGCAGAGGTATCTTCTGCAAGATTCCCTGATTGGGATATGCAGGTAAGCCTCTTTTAAGTCTAGAGTTACCAACCAGGCATCCTTGCCTAGCATAGGCAGTAACTGTTGTAGAGTCAGCATCTTGAATTTTGGAATGTCCAGGAAGGTATTTAGAATGGATAAGTCCAGAATTGGACGCCATGATTTGTCTTTTCTGGGCACCAGGAAAAGTCTTGAATAAAAACCTTGTCCTTTTTCCTTTTCTGGTACTGGTTGAATAGCCCCCATATCCTTGAGGGACATGACTTGTTTCTGGGCCTCTGCCCACTGATTTGGAGGCAGATCTGGCCATCCGTTTCGAATTGGCAACATGTGGAAATGAAATCTGTATCCCTGGGCTACTATATTTAAGACCCACTTGTCCTGGGTAAGTAGATGCCAATTTTGAGCATGAAGTGCTAGTTTCCCCCCCCAAAGGGGCTGCCAAAAGATAAGTGATTGGAAATGGCAGAGGAAAGTCATTGAGACTGTTTACCGTAGGGGGGTGCTTTGCTACTTCCAGATTTGGAGGTGGAGGCACCCCACTGTTTTGTTCTGTAAGTTCCTTGTGACTGAAACCTGGAGGTTTTGGAGTGTCTGGGTTTGACCTGAGCGGCTCTGTTGGGTACTGGAAAGGACCAATTCTTAGTAGGCCAGTGCCTACTGAACCTGGGTGACTGCACTTGCAAGAAATCTTTTACAGTTTGCATAGATTTAGCTTTGTCTTCCATCTTTTTCAACACTTCTGCCTTTTTACCAAAGAGACTGTCCTGTAGTAAAGGAGCATCCAACAATTTAGCTTTAACATGATCAGGCAGATTTTGCTCCTTGAGCCAAGCATGCCTTCTTATCACAGATCCAGTTACGGCGGCCCTGCAAGAGGCCTCCAAGGAATCAAAACCACATTGCAAAGTATGCTTTCCAACTTGTTAAGCTGAATGCAATAAATCCTGTAACTCTATTTTCCACACAACCAGAAATCAACATAATTTTCTGTTTAAGTAAGCCCATGACATGCTGTTGATATTTAAGCATATGAAATTGACAGTTTAAAGCCCTGATTTCCAGGGTTGCAGACGTATAAACCTTCTTACCCCATCTATCCAGTGCCCTGGAGTCTCTATCAGAAGGGGTACGATTTTTAGCAGTAGAAGCCTTAACACCCTTGGGACCCTGAGGAATTGTTTCATGGTCAGCAGTAGGATTTTTGAAAAGAAACCTGTGGGAGTCAGGAACCCTGTAATATCTGTCTGGCTTACTAGGAGCCGGAGGAAGGGAATAAGGAGCCATGCTGGATTCTGAGAAAACATCATCAACAATGTCTACAACATGAGGTATAGCCAAAGGCCTATGCTGAGGAAGAAGAAAATCCCTAAGCCTCTTTTTGGATTCTGAAAAATCCTGACTCTCCCAATGAAAATGTTCCCTTAAGATATGCAAAGTTTCTCCAAAAAAAAATCCTCAGGAGGAGAAGCACAAGGGATGGATTCTTCTGCATAAGAGTCCTCATAAGGGGGAATAGAAAATTCCTGATCAGAAGAAATGGAAACCTGATCTGAAGATTCATAATCAGTGCCTTGCCTAGGCCTCTTAGCAGGAGGGGGTTGGGAACCCCTGATCAAGGTAATTAAATCCTCAGCCACTTTGATCATTTGTTTTTTAGGCATAGGGGCCTGAACATGTGGCTCATGCGTCAGTTTTTTAGACAAAGAAGTTGGTTTTGGCCTTGTTTTTGATGATGGCATTGGTTTAATATACAAATCTTTAGGCCTGAGAACACCCTCAGAAGCCGGTGCCTGCTCAGCGCCTCCGGACCCATCCAAGGGAGAGACATCCGCGGGTTCAATACTTGAAGAATCTCGCGGCATACCGGACTCCGAATGGGTCTCAGTAGAGGCCTGCGAATCAAAAGTAGCAGGCATCTGGGGCTGCGAAAGCGCCTCACTGAGTATCGGCAAACCGGCGACTGGCTTAGGAGAAGCTTCGTCATTGGTTTTGGACCTCGACGGTCTGTCTCTATCTTTTTTCTTTGCGTTTTTTATGAATTCCAGTAGTCGGATTGCTAACCAATGACATTTCAGTATAGTTAAATCTTGAGCCAAAGTATTTAGAAGCAAAAATATACCGATGCTTAATAGTGCATTGGTTAAATTTAGCACAAAACCGACAACAAGGCACGTTGTGGTCAGGGCCTAGGTAAGGAATACAGTACAAATGAAAATCCTTATGAGGTATTTGCATCCAACAAGTAATACAATTATTAACTTTTACTGACATCGGTAAGGAGCAAGAAAAAGTTTCCCCAAAGGGGTACTTAGCTTTAGTTTGAAGACTTTGGTTCTGAGACTCGAAAACGAAAATTTCAGGAGTCGGCCGGCCGGCACTTGCGAACTGCTTCTGCTTCAGGCACCGCACGGCAAGAAAGACTGATTAAAATGGCGTCGGCTGCATGTTTTATTCCCCTGACGACCTGACGTCATGGAAGAGGAGACAGCAACTGACGCAGGACCCAAGACTTTGTTATTCTGGCCAACTGAGGGCAACCTGCCAGCAGATTACCCAAATGTAATGACTGCAACAGTGAAACACGAAGAACATCATTTGATCTGCAGATAAAAACACTCCTCACTCTCACAATTATAATAAAAACTTTTAACATATGAGCCCAACAATTCAAAATTCTAAAAACTAAAGTTGCAGAAACATACAATTCTTTTCCCCAAAACATAACTTTTACCACTCTTGTCAGAATAGGAAAGATTAGAATTAACAATTTTGGCAGCCGCAGGATTAACTAAAGCTATGGCTGTTGGCTCAGCTCTGGGATGAGTGTATAAAAATTTGAAAGACTGAGGAACTTTGTACATTAGATCTGCTTTCTTAGGTGCAGCAGGTTGGCTATCAGGGAAACCGCAAACTGTGACAAACCCATCCTCCAATACTGACAACATAGGGGGGGGGGTTCTGGGAATTCTATTTAACAGCATACAGTATTTTCTGAGGTACTTACAAAAGTACAGTTGTGTACCTACCATAAATGTAGATGTTCGAGTGTATTCACTGTTGCAGTCATTACACTTGGGTTATCCTGCTGGCAGGCTACCCGCAGTCGGCCCGAATTCCAAAGTCCTGTTGCGGCATCGGTTGCTGTCGCCTCTTCCCTGACGTCAGTGCGCCAGGGGTATACAAGATGCAGCCAACGCCATTTTCTTCAGTTTTTCTTGCCCCAGATGTCAGGTGCCCCCAAGAAGGTAGGCAATACATATTGCTTATAAAAACATACAGTGAAATAAAAACAATACCTTCAACTACAAGCAAATACACCACATAGGTTGTATAGGATAGAGAAGTATAGATAAGTCCCAGCAAAGACAGGGGGATGGAGGGTGGGTAACCGGGACTGCAACAGTGAATACACTCGAACATCTACATTTATGGTAGGTACACAACTGTACTATGTTCATCGTGTTTCACTGTTGCAGTCATTACACTTGGGTTGAGTCCCAAAGCTGAGGTAGGGCGGCTGGGTCTAAATAGGATTAGGAGTGGCTATGAGGCCCTGCAGAACTGCAGTGGCAAAGCCTGCTCTGGATTTAGAGTAGAGAGGTAAGTGATAATGCTTGGTAAAAGTGTGCACTGAACTCCAAGTTGCAGCCTCCAAAATTTCCTTGGTTGGTACTCCTCTGAGAAAGGCTGCTGAAGTGGCTGCTGCCCTGGTAGAATGTGGCCTAATATTCTTAGGCACTGACTTGCCATGCTGTGCATAGCAGAAACGAATGCAGTGTCCTATCCATTTTGAAATGGTCTGCTTTGAGATAGCCTTTCCTTGTGATCCTGCAGCATATGCTACAAACAGTTGTTCAGTTTTTCTGAAAGCTTTTGTTTTGTCCAAGTAGAAGCGTAGCTGCCTGTGTATGTCCAAAGAGTGCAGAAGTCTCTCCCCTTTATTCTGGGGATTTGGATAAAATGTTGGCAAATGAATGGTTTGGTTAAGAGCCACACTGGATACTACCTTTGGCATAAATGTTGGGTCTGTCCTTAGAGAAACCCTGTCCGGATGAAAAATGATAAAAGGTTCCACTGCCATTAATACCTGTAACTCTGAGACTCTTCTTGCTGATGTTATTGCTAGGAGCAGAGCAGTTTTCCATAAGAATTTTATATCAGCTGTATTGGCTGGCTCAAAAGGAGGCAGTGTGAGCTTTTCCAAGACAAAGTTGTGGTCCCATGTAGGTATTGATGCTCTCCTTGGGGGGGGTCTTATGTTTTTTGCCCCTCTGAGGTACTGTCTTAGCAGTGGATGTGAGAAAATAGGAGGTTCTGTACTGTAATGAGCTGAAATGGCAGAGGCATGGATCTTAATTGATGAGAAGGATAGGCCTTTGTCCAGCATCTCAGTTAGGTATTGTAAAATCTGAGGAATATTTGGAACAAGTGGTTCAAGCCCTTGTGCTTGGTTCTAAGCACAGAATCTCTTCCATTTTTCTGCATAAGATTTCCTGGTGCTGGGCCTCCTGGCTTCCAAAATGACATCCATAACAGATTTAGAGAGAGGTGTGTTCTGAGTTGCTATATTATTTGCTATGCAGCCAGATTTAAGGTTCTGAGATGGCTTTGCAGGATCCGATTGTTTTGATGAGTCAGAAGATGAAGAATTTGAGGTAAAGGCCAGGCTGGGCCTTAAGCCAAGCTCTTTAGAATTGGGTACCAGAGCTGGTGTGGCCAGTCTGGGACAACCAGAATCATTTTTGGCTTCTCTTGTCTGACTTTTAGGAGTACCTTGGGAAGGAGAGGCAGTGGTGGAAAGGCATAAACTGTTAGGGTTTTCCAGCTGAATGATAGAGCATCCACTTTCCATGCTTGTGGGTGATAAATCCTTGTGCAAAATCTCTGTAGTTGGTAGTTGTGAGGGGAGGCAAAAAGATCTATGTCTGGGCATCCCCATTTCCTTGTTATCATGCTGAAGACCTGTGGATCTAGTTTCCACTCGTGAGGGTCCATGAGGTTTCTGCTTAGTTCGTCTGCCAGAGTATTTTTCTTTCCTCGCAGGAATTGTGCCTGCAGATGTACCTGATAGGTCAGTGCTGTGTTCCACAAAGTCATGGCTTGCCTGCAGAGGGGGTAGGAATGTGTGCCCCCTTGCTTGTTTATGTACCACACAACTGTAGTACTGTCAGTCTTTAGCAATAGTTGTCCTGGATGTAGTAGATCCTTGAAGGTTGGCAGGGCATTCTGTACAGCTAGCATCTCTTTTTGACTGATATAAAGATGCATTTTGTCCTCGGGCCACGTGCCCTGAATACATTTTCCTGCCATGTGTGCCCCCTAGGCATAATCCGATGCATCTGTTAGTGTCTGCCTGGCTGTGGGTAAAGTGAAAGGCTGTCCCTTGTTGTGGTGACAGGCTAGTGCCCACCATCGAAACTCCTGTTGCAGGCAGGGAATAAGAGGTATTATTGTTTCCAGGCTGTGGAAATGTTGAGTCCAAACACTTTTTAGATACCATTGTAGCTTCCTCATATGCAGTCTTGCATATGGAATTAGCAGGATGCAGGATGCCATGAAGCCCAAAGCCTGCAGAATTTTTCTTGCAGGTAGCTGGGTCTTTGTTGCCATCATTTGAAAGTAATGAGTCAGTTGCCTTTGCTTGTCTGGCGTGAGATAAGCCATCTGGGCAGTTGTATTTAAGCTTGCACCCAGGAATATTATCTCTTGAGAGGGCACTAGTTTTGATTTCTTTTCGTTTACTGTGTACCCTAGGCAAATCAGTAATCTTTTTACAAACACCAGATGCTTTAGAAGAATGTCCTTGCTCTCTGCTTGAATAAGGCAGTCGTCCAAGTAGGGATATATTTGAATTCCTTTTTGTCTGCAAAAAGCAATTACTGGTTCCAGGCATTTTGTGAAGACCCTGGGCGCAGTAGATAAGCCAAAGGGAAGTGCAGAGAATTGGTAATGCATTGAACCAGCTATAAATCTGAAGTATCTTCTGCAAGTTTGTCTGATTGGGACATACAGGTATGCCTCTTTGAGGTCCAAAGTAACTAGTCAAGCCTTCTTTCCCAGCATGGGTAGAAGTTGCTGTAGTGTCAACATTTTGAATTTTGGAATGTCCAGGAACGTATTTAGAGTATACAGGTCCAGTATTGGTCTCCAAGCGTTGTCCTTTCTGGGTACCAAGAAAAGTCTTGAGTAAATTCCTTGCCCCTGCTCTTCCTGTGGGACTGTTTGAATAGCCCTCATGTCCATGAGAGCAGAAATTTGTTTTTGTGCCTCTGCCCATTGATTGTGTGGCAGGTTTGGCATACCTTTGGCCTTAGTAGGGAGTGAAAGTGAAACCTGTAACCCAGAGAAACAATATTCAAAACCCATTTGCCCTGGGTGATCGTGTGCCAATTTTGTGAAAAAAAGTGCTAGTTTTCCCCCTAAGGGTACTGCCAAAAGGTAAGTGCTTGGCATAGGTAGAGGAAAGTCATTGGAACTGTTTCCTATAAGGTTGCGATTTGTCTTCTCCACCTTTGGGGGCTGAAGCACCCCACAGTTTAGGTCTATATGAGCCTTGGGGCTGAGATCTGCCTCTTGGGTGTCTGTATCTGCCTCTTTATGGTCTATTTGACACTGGAAAGGACCAATTTTTTGAAGGCCAGTTCCTGCTAAATCTGGGTGGCTGAACCTGTAAGAAATCCTTTACTGTCTGCATTGATTTTGCTTTATCCTCCATTTTCTTTAACACCTCTTCTGCCTTAACACCAAACAAAGTATCATGCTGTAATGGAGCATCCAATAATTTTGCTTTAACATGATCAGGTAAACTCTGTTCTTTTAACCAAGCATGCCTTTGAATGACAGAACCTGTAACTGCGGCTCTGCAAGCAGCCTCTAATGAATCAAAACCACATTGCAAAGTATGCTTTCCCACTTGTTCAGCTGCATGCAATAAATCCTGCATTTCCTTATTTTCAGGACATTCTGAGCTTGTAAGCATTTTCTGTTTTAGCAAAGACATTAGATATTGTTGATATTTAAGCATGTGAAATTGGCAGTTTAAAGCCCTTACAGCTAAAGTAGCAGAGGTATATACTTTTTTCCCCCATCTATCCAGTGCTCTAGAATCCCTATCAGAGGGAACAGAGTTTTTTGCAGTGGAAGCCTTGACCCCTTTGGGACCCTGAGAAATTATTTCTGGGTCAGCAGCAGGGTTTTTATAAAGAAATTTATGAGAATCTGGGACTCTGTAGTACCTATCTGGCTTGACTGGTGCAGGGGGTAAAGAATCAGGAGATAAACTGGATTCAGAAAAACATCATCAACAATATCTAGTACAGGGGGGATAGCAAGGGGCCTGTGCTGAGGCAGTAAAAGGAAATCTCTGAGCCTTTTCTTGGATTCTGAATAATCCTGGCTGTCCCAATGGAAATGCTCCCTCATGGTCTGCAAGGTTTCCCCAAAAGAGTAATCCTCAGGAGGAGAGGCTGAAGGGATAGATTCTTCAGCGTCAGAGTCCTCATAGGGAGGAAGGGAATATCCCTGTTCTGAAGAGGAATCAGAGGAAATAGAAACCTGGTCAGAGGAGTCATAGTCAGTGTCTTGCCTAGGCCTTTTATCAGGAGGGGGATGGGAACCCCTGATCAAAGTAATTAGGTCCTCGGCCATTTTAAGCATCCGTTTCTTTGGCATGGATGACTGTCCAGGAGAATGCTGTACTTGTTTCTTTGTCTGTAATGGTGTTTTAGACTTTGCCTTGGCTGCTGAAGTGGTCTTGATAGTAAGCTGGGTAGGTCTGAAAACACCCTCAAAAGCAGATGCCTGCTCAGCGGCTCCGGACCCATCTGAGGAAATAGTTTCCGTAGGCCCAATATCTTGAGTTTCCAGAGGCCTAGTTGTCTCCACGTGGGAGTCGGAGGCGGCCTGTGGCTCTGAGGTAGCGGGTGTCAGGAGCTGCGAAAGCGCCTCACTGAGAACCAGCGAATAGCCTAGAAGAGGCTTCGTCGGTTTTGGACCTTGGATGCCTGTCCTTTTCTTTGTCCTTGCACTTTTTATGAATTCCGGTCGTCGGTTGTTCCAATGGCATTATATAGTTAAACCTTTGGCCAAAGTAATGTAAAGCAAAATCAAACCGACGCTTAATAGTGCGTTGGTTGAATCTAGCACAAAACCAACAACTAGCAACATTGTGGTCAGGGCCTAGGCAAGGAATACAGTAAGAGTGAAAATCCTTATGAGGTATTTGCTTCCCACAAGAAATACAACTGTTAACTTCTACTGACATCGGTCTGGAGCAAGAAAAAGTGTCCCCAACGGGGTACTTAGCTTTATTGAATACTTCTGATTTGAAATTTGATTTTGAAAATCTCAGGAGTCGGCCGACCGGCACTTGCGAACTGCTTTTGCTTCAGGCACCGTGCGGCAAGAAAGACTGAAGAAAATGGCATCGGCTGCATCTTATATACCCCTGGCGCACTGACGTCAGGGAAGAGGCGACAGCAACCGACACCGGACCAGGACTTTGGAATTCGGGCCGACTGCGGGTAGCCTGCCAGCAGGATAACCCAAGTGTAATGACTGCAACAGTGAAACACGATGAACATCCTCAGTGCTCTCCTGAACACTCAGGGACATAGAATCCTTGACAGGGAGATTCAGAAAACATGCTCTACTTAGTCTGAAGTCAGAAACCCACCCTGTGTATGTCTCCATTCTATTCATCTCCAGATTCACTTTCTTGAATCTCTTCAGGGAAAGAGGAATCCATTTTTCTTTTACCAGAAACCACCTGATAAGAAGGGTCAATAGCCTACACAAGATGCTGAGCAGACTTAACTACTCCAGTGCAGTAAAACTAGTGCAGGAGAGGATATAGATTTAGTTTTCCATTTCTTTTTGACAGGAAAGTTAGGGCAAACAGGATTATTAATGGCAGCATCAGCTTCACAAAGGATGGGCACAACACTCAAGACTGACAAGAGTGGCTCTCCCTTGCCCAATGGGGGAGATGCCGACAGCCACAGAGGATGTGGCTATACGTGGACAACATTAGAGGAATATGGGGAAAAAGATGAATGTATGGTCACATCAGAGTCACAACCTGCAGCTGAGGCAAACTGCTAGCCTGCTGTGGTGGCAAAGGCTATCTTCTTTTTTTGGCGGAAGAATGACCAACCGTGGGACCTGTAGTTTGTTCCATGGTCAAGATAAAAAGGGGGATTCTTTCCTGGGAAACTAGAAAGTACAAGCCAGTAAATTTTAAATAGTAAAAAGTAACTTTTCTCAGTAAAAATACATAGTAAAAAACATTCCAATACACTTTACCAGCCCCCCAGAAGAAATTTAAATAGTTTCTTCACAGAAAAAAAAACTGTTTTAGAATGTTTAAATTGACTTTTCAATTGTCAGAAAAAAAAGTGTGCGCTATTTAAAAGTTCAGTAAAGTCATGTGACAGTCAAAAATACATTCCTAACCTAAAATATACTTTTCTACATATGAATTTAAGTTTAAACATTGGAAATATTTGGAAGGCTCCACAATGAAATATACGATACACACAATACGTACAAAAAATATATCAACGTAATGAGCACATAATGCAAAAGTTGCATTAGACAATTGAATGAGCAAGGTAAAAAATTTGGGTACATTATTAGATTACTTTATCAAGGAGAAAATGGTTAGCACAATTAGAATATAACAAGTTACGATATAAAGTTAGGACAATTAAGTACTCCTGTAAGTTGCTTAGATTCTTGCAACATAGTCTGAATAACTGACCCTTGTGAAGGCATTAAATATAGCTAAGCAAATATAGTAGATAGTGCCACTACTGCAGTTAAGTAAAGTAAATTCAGATAGAGTAGTATCAGGTTTTGGGAAGTGCAGTTTTGGCACATGTGCACTGCCACAGACAGGAAAGGTGTCTCAGGGATGTTTTAAAGAGAGCTGCATGGTGGTAGTCCTGAGTGATGGTGGGAGGGTGCTCCATAGCTTAGCAATAGTAAAGGAATACAGCATCTGACCATCTGAAAGGTTCGGTTTTCATACATTCAGGAACAGTTGACTTTCGGAGTGGAGGTTTCTGTTTGGATGGTACTCAGTAAGTAGAGAAGAAAGGGCAGGGCAGTTTGATGGATTGAATATAAATTTGTGTGCAGTGTTTAATTGTAGATATGTAAGATAATTTGGGAGTTCTAGCCAGTTTAGGACATAATGAGGCAAAATGGTGAAATGAATATTTTCACTGGTAACAAATTTAGCAATTTTATTGTAGCAAGAGTCAAGTTTAGATTTCAGAGAGGACTGGATATTGGTAAGAAGAGGGGCACTGTATATAAGAGATGGTAGCAGAAAGGAAGAAGCTATGGATAGTTTTATGGAGTGGTTGAGGAAGTATTTGTGTCTGTACTGGATGCCCAGTTTTTGATGTTTTTTTTTTTTTTTTGATGTTGCTGTGAATATGTAGGTCAAATGTTAGGTTTTCATCTATGATGACACCTAGGAGGTTTGTCATTGGGACAACCTCCTAGGTTTTCATCTATGAGGACACCTAGGAGGTTTGTCATTGGGACAACCTCAATGACAGTGAATTCATCCTTGTTTAGGGTGGTGTTTTTTAAGGGTAAATAGCACAAGTTTAGTTTTTTGGGGGGTACAGGGCAAGATGATTATTGGTCAGTCATGTTTCAGTAAAGGTGAGGGCACTTTGGGTGAGTTTGTTGTAGTTCAGAAGTGGAACTGGTAGTACAGATGATGGTTGCGTCAGATGCTTATTAGATGACAGTTCCTTGATTAAGAGTGGTGTGAAGTTGTTGATAAAAAAGCTGAATAGAAGGGGCTCCAATACGGAACCTTGGGGAACACCTGTGGTTGTGTTGAGGAATGGGGAGAAAGAATGTTGCTACTTGTTTGACTGCGGCCAATCTGTGAGGTACTTTGAGAACCAATTTAGAGTAGGGGGATAAATGCCAAAGTTAGAGAGTTTAGTGAGAAGAGGGTGGGAGACCATATCAAAGGCCTTAGAAAGGTCAAGAAAAAGTGAAGAGACAATTCCTCTAGCATCTTGGGCCTGGTTAACTATGTCCAAGAAGGATATAAAAGTTGTGGTAGTACTGTGACCTGGTCTAAAATCATGTTGAGTGGGAGAAAGGATAATGTTGTGTAGCAGATAATTAAGAAGTTGTGTGTGAATGCATTTTTCCACAATCTAAGAGATGGGTGAGAGGATAGTAATAGGTCTAAAGTTGGAAATATCTGTGTTGTTTCCTCCTTTATGAACAGGGAGAAAGAGAAGCTATGTACTCACCATAACATTCCGTGTGAGTTGCTCATCTCGCCTTCATTCTTACTGATGGGTTCGGTGGTGATCCTCGGCTCTGACTCAGTCAAATGCAAAAGCTTGAGGTCTTCGACCAGCTCGTGGCCTACTCCCTATCTCATGATACACTGGTGATTCCCTCAGATCTTGTTTGTTGCCAACTAAGGCAACTAGCCAGTCCCAAAAAAGACAAAAGTAAAGGATATACCAGATAAGGACAAATACAGACATGACTTGTTTCAAATTCTCAGTCCCCAAGCAAGCTGGATGGGGGTTGAGGGTGGGATGCAAGAATGAAGGCGAGATGAACAACTTACATGGAACGTTAATGTGAGTACATTACTTCTCTGTATGAAGTTGTTCTATCTCGCCTTTATTCTTACTGATGGGTTAGCATCCCAAGCACCAACTTTCTCGGGTGGCTCACGGGAGTATATTCCTCAGGACAGTGGACCCAAAGGAGGCCCTGTCCCTGGAAGCCCTATCTACTTTGTAATGAATGATGAATGTATGAGGCCTAGCCCACGTGGCTGCTGCACAAATGGAGTCTATAGGAAGTTTGGCCAAAAAGGCTGAAGATGTAGCTACAGCCCTACTTGAGTGGGCTTTTACCTTCTGATGTAACGGGGTATGGACAGAACTGTATGTAAAGAGCTCCAATCTGATAACCATTTTGATAAAGTAGTTTTTACTACTGGAGCACCTTTCTTTGAATCTGAAAATGAAACAAACAGCTGTTCTGATTTTCTAATGGCCTTGGGCCTGTGTAGATAGAATCAAAGCTACCTGTGGACATCAAGCTTGTGTAGCATATGTTCCACCTTATTAGTAATTTTAGGGAACAAAACAGGTAATTCTATAGTCTGATTGAGGTTTGTCTGAACAAATCTTAGGTAAAAATGATGGGTTTGTCCTAAGTGAAACTCTTTCATTATGAAAAATCAAATATGGGGGTTTAATGGACAAGGCCTGTAACTGTGAAACCCTTCAAGCAGAAGTAATAGCTACTAGAAATATGGTCTTCCAAGACAGATATTTCAGATCACAAGTTGAGGCTGGTTCAAATGGGGGTAGGATGATGCGTTATAGAACAAAATTTAAGTTCCACGGCATCACCAGAGATTTAATGGGTGGTCTCAAATGAACAGTACCCTTGAGAAAGGCTTTGGAGAGTCTATCTGACATGATGTTAGACCCCTGATCACCAAGATGAAATTTAGAAATTGCTGCCAATTGAACCCTAATGGTTGCTGCAGCTGCCCCTTTATTGAAAAGTTTGGTCAAAAACTCTAAAATGGATGAAATAGGAGCCAGATACGAGTCAACATTGTTTTGAAACACCCAAATCGAAAAACTTTTCTGAATTTATCGTAATCCCCAACTGACTGCAGAAGTTTAAAGTTGCATCCCTTGCTTGTATGAGTTGATGCCTGGTGGTGGCAGTGAGGAGCCAGTCATCTGAATGTGGAAACACCTGGAATCCTAAACGTCTCAGGTGAGCCATGACTACTGCCATGCAATTGGTGAACACTCTGGGGCTGTAGTGAGACCAAAGGGCAGAGCTCCAAACTAGTAGTGAATGGCCCCCAGCCGAAAGCGCAGATGAGCTCTGGATGGTCTGGCTATTTTGATGTGGTAGTACACATCCTGGAAACTATCGAGCACATCCAATTGTCTTTTCCTAGAAAGGGAAGTATCAACTGTAGCGTGACCACCCAGAACTTTGTTTTCTTGACAGATCTGTTTAGTCTGCTGAGATCCAAAATGGGTCTCCAGTCCCCTGTTTTTTTTTTTTTGGGACTAAAAATAACCTTGAGTAAGTTCCAGATCCTCTCTGGTCTGCTGGGACTGGTTGGATGACTCTTTTTCCAGCAACCTTTGAATCTCTATGGTTGCCTGTTCCCTGTGACTGGGTGGAACATCTGGGAATTTTCTGATGCGGGGGGGGTGGCAAAGGGAATGGAGTATCCTCTGGATATGATGCTTTGTACCCAGTAGTCTTTTGTTATTTTTAGCCAGGCGTCTGGGTACAAAGATAAGCATCCCCCGACTGCCTCCAGAGATGGACAGACAGGCCTCCTTTTAGGAGCGCTGATAGGGCTTCACACAGAACTGATCTCTTCACCCTGATTCTGTGGACCCCCACTGCCATGTGGACAGCATCTTCCATTATTACCCCCTCCCCTGCCTCTGGAGGGGGGTTGTCATCACGAGTGTCCTGAAAGGCTCCTTGAGTTTTACGAACCACATCTTTCCTCCCTTCTGTCCTTTAGGATGAGGTCTGGTAGGTGTGGAAAAATGGACGGACAGCAGACAGAGTCTTTCTGTCTTGTTCACTCCTGGTAAGAGTTTCCTTTACTTTGGGTCCAAAAGGGACGAACCATCAAAAGGGGTATTAACAAAGGATCACTTAAATGGCTCCACAAAGGAACATAAGCGCATCCAGAAATGTCTTTTAAGAGCAATTCCTGCACCCACTGCTCTGCTCGTTCCATCAGCTGCGTACGAGACCAGACGCATGAAAGAGTTAACAAGGGAATTGAGGGTAGCACGCTGGGAAGTTACTTTATCTGATACCCCCGCAGCTACTGAACCCTGTAGAGTATCACCCAGCTCTTTTAGAAGATCTCTCTGCAATCTAGTAAAAGGCGTGAGATAATTTAGCAATCGGAGGGCGAAGGCCGCTGAACTAAACATGCGCTTTCCATATCTGTCCATGATCCTAGAATCCTTATTAGAATGATGGATAGACGCAGAAGTTTCTGACAATTCCGTCTTGATGACTTGCAGCCACCACCATGGCATCAGCGGGTACTCCTTTGGTTAGAAAGGCATTGTCCTGGGGAGGAAGTTATACATTTATTAGGCCTCTGACAGACAAGTTCCATGGTATCCGAGGCTCCCACGCCTTTCGAGAGACCAGTTCTATCAGCTCATCAAAAGGCGGAGACACCCAAGTGTCTGAGGATTAAGACCCGAAAGCCTTCAGGAGGACTGACTCATCATCAGTAGGGTAAACGGGTTTCCAGGCACCCCTCTGTTTAAGAATTTCCAAGATATCTGTGAAGGAGATATCCTCTGAGGGGGACCATGGGGACCCTTTTGACTCATCTAAGTCAGTGTCTGTAGTGACGGATTCCTGTGGGGAATCCAGATGCTTCCTCTTGCATAACCTCTTCCTGGCAACCTCATCAGAGGGGACTTCTGGTGAGGTATCAGAAGAGCAGGGTATGCCCAATGTGGGATCCTGAGGCACTGGGTCTCTATGCATTTGTGAGATCTGAGAAGCAGAGATAGACACAGGTGTTTTAGGGGAGGAGGTTACTGGTCCTGGTGATGTGGAGTCCTGAAGGGACAATACTCTCCTCATGGTATCGAAAGCCCCCCAGCTCCAATGAGAAGGAATCCCTGAATCCGAAGAGGCAGATGACTCCCTCTGCACCGAAGCAGTGGGCTCCGAGCCCAAGGTAGGCACAGCACTCATCCAAGCCGAGGCCCTGAGACGTAAAGTTGGAACAGAAAGGTCAGTTCGACTATCCTCTCCAGACCCGATCGGCGAGCGTTGCCTCCTAGACTCCACAGTCAGCACTGAGGAAGTCTAAGCTGTCGGAACCGACAGGCCTGGAACAGGTGTCAGCTCTGACGGTTCCACGATCATCAGCTCTGAACACTCCGGCTCCGAAACCTCGAGTTGGATCAGAGGAGGAACGGAAGAAACAGGGAGGGTTTTAGATGGTTCCGAAGCCCAAAGGGTCAGTCCCGACAAAAGCTTGGCCAGCGATGGTGTCTGTAGGAACCTCTGCACCACATGATCCGCATTCATGCCTGAAAGTCTTGAAGACCGAGAAGATGAGACTGAAGAGGCTACTGACTGCAGTATGGGAGAGTTGAAGGAAGGAGATACCGGCTCCTGCCATCTAGAACAACCATCGCCTCCAAAGATAGTGCCGCCGAGGTCAATGGTTTTTCAACCCTTAGTTTAGTAGTCTATGGACTTTTTTTGGCTCCGACGAGCCAGAGGATGTCTTAGAAGATTTTGACTGTTTGTCATGTGCATTGTCCTTATCCAGTGATTCCTGAAAAGAGAATTTTACCAAGCCTCTTGCTATGAGTTTGCTCTTTCTCTAATGCAGCACCCTAGAACTAAAGGGGTAGCATATTGAGCAGTCTTCCTGAAGGTGAACCTCACCCAAACAGTAAACGCATTCAGTGTCCATCTGTGATGGACATCTTTTGCCCACATTTTGGACACTTTTTAAATCCAGATTTGGACTTCTCTTTGTCCTGCTGAGACATAACGACCTACAATAACTCACAATCCACAAATCCACAAATTTTCACAGAGAATAATTATATAACTATAGTAAGATAAAGATGCCCTAAAAAAAAAGAACAAGGGCTTAAGAAAGGAAATAATTATCTTTTTAACTCCCTAGGCTATATCAAACAACACAGTGAAGTAAACATACTTAATTAGAAAGATACAGCCTTCTAATTTAAACAGGCTAGATTCTCACACACTAAAGGGAACAACGACCTAATAAATGCAGGCTTAAGCAGAAAGGAAACTATTGTTCTAAATAACCAGGCTTTATCAAAAACCACACTAATATGTAAATATATATATATATATATATATATATATATATATATATATATATAAATTCACACAATGGGAGGGAGAAAAAACAAGGCCTAATAAAACGGCTGAGACGAAAATGCTGACAAGCAAAAAGTGCACAAGCACCTTGACTAACACTCCTAAGTTAAAGACTACATAACTACAATCCTAAGTTTAATACTAATTATAATGTAAGCAATGGAAGAAAAAATAAGTAATACTCAAATTTCATTGGCCAGAGCTGGTGAAACACCCGATCTGTTGCAGTGGCAAACGAGATCTGAGGGAATCACCAGTGCATCATGGGATAGGGAGTAGGTCAAGAGCTGGTTGAAGATCTCGAGCTTTTGCATTTGGCCGAGTCAGAGCCGAGGATCGGTTCCAAACACATCAGTAAGAATGAAGGTGAGCTAGAACAACTTCACATTATATGTTTTTTTTTTCCAAATTGTAGGTACATGGACCTCCTGAATAGATCTGTTAAGAAGTAAGCTGATGGGATAAGCAATAGAACTAGCTGATATTTGTAGGAATTCTGGATGTAGGTTGTCAGGGGCGTTGGTGCCAGGTTTGAGATTAAAAAGTAGTTTAAGTAGTGGTAGGTACAGGTGAGAGAGAAAAGCTGGGTAAAGGGGAAGTATAGGTATTTTGTGTAGTTGCATTTGAATGAGCTAAGTTAGTTTGTGATAAGGTGGTGGTGAGATTAGCTTTGGTATTTAAGAAATACGAGTTAAAGAGCGAGGCTGTTTCAGTGGGTGTTTCATCTACATTTAGACATGGATTATTATTACAGCCTAGGTTTAGTAAGGAATTGATGGAGCTCCAGAATTTTTTTTTTTTGGGGATATGGTTATGGTGATTTTGTAGATTAAGCTAGTATTCTTTTATGTTTTTAATGACTACACGCTTTACATGATTAAGGAGTTATTTATATTGTGTGAGGTCAGAGGAGTTTTTGTTTCTTTGCCATAATTTCCATGCTTTGTCCCTGGCAGTCATGAGTTGCTTATTGGGTCTAGTAAACCAACTGGCATGATAAGATTTCACTCCCTTTTGTTGGAGAGCAGCCAGATTGTTTAGGATCTCGAGAAACTTTTAGTTATGTACTTAACATAACGATAGATGTATGTGATCCATCTCGCCTACATTCAATACTGATGGGCTCGGAGCCGAGAATCGGCTCCGACTCGGCCGTTATAACTAGCACAAAGTCTCTCATTGGCTGGGCCAACCCCCTATCCCAGGATGCACTACGCCCAAACCGCCAGATCTAGTTTGCCCCCAACACATTGCCCAATCAGCAGAAACACAAGGAAACACCTGTGAGAGGAGAGAAAAAATAATATCCTAGAAAACTAACAATAGTTGTCTCCTCCAAATCCAACAGGTAGGGGGAAGGAGGGCGGGTACGTAAGAATGTAGGCGAGATGGATCACATACAACTATCGTTATGGTAAGTACATAACTAAAAGATGTAATGTGATCCTATCTCGCCTACATTCAATACTGATGGGACAGCATCCCAAGCACCTAAATCCTGGGAGGCTCACAGGAAAACACTCCTGAGCACTGTGGAACCAAAGGAAGCCCGACCTCTAGATACCACGTCCAATTTGTAATGAGAAACAAAGGTATGTGGAGAAGTCCAAGTAGCCGCTGCACATATCTCATCCACAGAAAGCCTAGCATGAAAGGCCACAGAAGTTGCCATAGCTCTGTTAGAATGTGCCTTCACTGGAAAAGGAAGATTCCCACCGGTCGATGCATAAATGAATGAGATGCAATCCCTGATCCACTTAGCGATAGTAGCCTTAGTTACTGCCATACCAAGTCTGTTGTCCGAAAAAGACACAAACAACTGGTCTGATTTCCTCTCCTGTTGTGTCCTATTCAAGTAAAACCTCAATTGTCTATGCACATCCAGCTGGTGAAATCTGTACTCTGCTTTATTGGAGAATTGTGGAAAAAAGACTGGTAGCTCAATAGACTGTTGGAGACAAAAGGCAGAAGACACTTTGGGGAGAAAGGAAGGATTCAGCCTTAGAGATACTCTGTCCTTGTAAAAAATCAAATAAGGAGGTTTAACAGAAAGGGCTTGAAGCTCCGATACCCTTCTGGCTGAAGTAATGGCTACCAAAAATGCAGTCTTCCATGATAAGAATTTTATTTCGCAAGAGGCTGCAGGCTCGAAGGGAGGGGACGTCAAAGTTCCAAGTACCATATTTAAGTCCCAAGGTAGAACGGGTTGCGAGACCGGGGAGCGAATTAACCAGGCTCCTTTCAGAAAGGCTTTGCACAGTTTACGACCCATGAGAGAAGGCTCATGAGCAACGTGATAATTGGAGATCGCTGCCAACTGAATCTTAATAGTAGAGACAGCAGACCCTTGTCTGAAAAGGGTCGCCAAAAAGTCTAGCACCGCTGACACTGGGACTGTGAGGGGGTCAAGATGACGCTGCTCATTCCAGACAGCAAATCTCTTCCACTTACTAGAGTAAATCTTCCTAGTAGAAGACTTGTGAGAAGAGGCCAGAATGTGTACTACTTCCGGGGTTAGGGTATGCTGTCTGACTAAGGAAGGAAGTGGAGTAGCCAAGCAGCGAGTCTGAGAGTTCGGAGGGATGGATGGAGCTGTCCCGACTGATGAGTCAAAAGGTCTGGTGCTGGGTCCAGAATCCAAGGCCCATCCACCGCATATTTCTGAAGGAAGGGGAACCAAACTTGACAGGACCAGTGTGGTTCGATCAAAATCATGTTGCTTCCCGCGCAGATTGCCTTCTGGATCACCCTTGGCAAGAGAGGGATCAGAGGGAAGGCGTAGAGCAGACCGGAGGGCCAACCGTGGACTAGAGCATCCCTGGGCGACTCCCCCTGAGGAGGGATCAGAGTGAAATAATTGCTGCACTTCGCATTGAGAGGACTGGCAAAGAGGTCGCAGCAAGGAAGACCCCACCTGGAGAATATCTGATTCGCCACTCGGTCGTTCAGGGACCACTCGTGAGGCATCAGAATTGCTCTGCTCAGCCTGTCTGCTATCACGTTGGACTTCCCCAGAATGTGCGTTGCCACTAGAAAACGCTGGGAAGCGATCGCCCAGTTCCACACTCTCATGGCTTCCCTACAAAGGGGGTAAGACTTGGTTCCCCCTTGTTTGTTCAGATACCAGACAACCGACATGTTGTTGGAGAGAATTGCAATAGTCCCCTGGGGAAGAAAGCTGTGGAGTGCCTGCAACGCTAGAAGCACCGCCCTCATCTCCAGAACATTGATATGCAAGTGAGTCTCGTGATTTTGCCACGTACCTTGAACCATCCTGCCCAGGTAATGTCCCCCCCACCCTATCTAGGAGGCATCCGTGGTTACCGTGGCAACGGGCGACGCAAGAATGAATGATCTTCCTTGATTCAGATTGGAGGGGAGAAGCCACCAACGAAGATCTTGTCGGCATGTCCCCATTATGAAAATAGGATGGGACAAGGGCAGATCCTGATATGACCACTGGGTCAAAAGTAGCCATTGAAGTATTCTCATGTGTAGCCTCGCAAGAGGGACTAAAAGGATGGTAGCCGCCATTGTTCCTAATAACTGCAGAACCGTCCTGGCTTGGGCCTTTCTTAGGGGCAGCAAGGCTAGGACTTGAGCCTGCAACACTTTTATTCTGTCTATGGGTAGGAATGCTCGCATCTCTACAGAGTCTAGCTCTGCGCCGATAAAGGCAACACGCTGTGATGGCAGTAATACAGATTTTGCCCAATTGAAGGTAATTCCTAACAGATGTCCCAATTTGAAGGTAGTTCTCATGGCTAGAAGAAGTAGATGCCTGGTGGGGGTGGTGAGGAGCCAGTCGTCCAGATAAGGAAACACCTGGAATCCTAGACGTCTCAGGTGAGCTGTCACCACTGCCAAACACTTGGTGAACACCCTGGGGGCTGTGGTGAGACCAAAGGGCAGGGCCCGGAATTGAAAATGACTGGCCCCCAGCTGGAAGCGTAAATGATGCCTGGAGGCCTCGTTTATCTTGATGTGATAATAGGCATCCTTGAGGTCTATGGAGCACATCCATACTCTTTCCTCCAGCAAGGGGAGAATGGATTGTAACGTGACCATTCGGAACTTGGACGTTTTTACAAAGCGGTTTAGACAGCTGAGATCCAGAATGGGTCTCAAGTCCCCTGTTCTTTTCGGCACCAAAAATAATTTTGAGTAGGTTCCTGATCCGATCTGGTCTGCGGGGACTGGTTGGATGGCTCCTTTTCTTAGCAGCTTTGAAATTTCTAGTGCTGCTTGATCCCGCTGACTGGGTGGAACGTCCGGGATTCTTTTTGAAGGCGGGGGAGAACGGATAAAGGGAATGGTATAACCTCCGGCGATGATTCAAAGCACCCATCGGTCCTGAGTGATGGACTCCCAGGCCTGAAGATGCTTCGAAAAGCGAGCCCCGACTGGCTCCGGAGACGCATAGTCGGGTAATCCCTCAGGGACGCTGGGAGGAGGAACCACAAAAGGATTTGCGGTCTCCTGTGTTGCGGGGGCCTCCGCCGCCTCTGGGGCGACATCTTCTGGAGTAATTTCCCCCTCCTCTGCCTCTGCAGGGGGATTCACTCTGATGGGCAGGGGAAGACTTTTGAGATTTCCTGAACCACACCCCCCCCCCTCTGAGCCTTGGGATAAGGCCTAGTGGGAGGAGAAAAACGGGCCCCAACGGCAGACAAAGTCTTACCCTCCTGCTCGCATCTAGTGAGGGTGTCCTTCACCTTGGGTCCAAAAAGGGAGGACCTGTTGAATGAGGCGTCTGTGAAAGAAGACTTGAAAGCCTCCGCAAAATGACACCAGCGCATCCAGGCTTGCCTCCTGAGGGCCACACCTGAACTCGCTGCTCTACCCGCCCCTTTGGCTGCATAAGATATGAGCCTCATGGACGAGTTGACAATGGAAGAAAGGGTAGACAGCTGGGCATTAACAGACTGAGCCAACGCCTCAGGCACATTACCCGCCAGGGTATCTCCCAACTCCTTTATGAGATCCCTTTGGAGCCGCGTAAAATGACACAAATAATTCAGCGACCGTAAGGTAAAGGTCGCTGAAGACAGGGTACGCTTCCCATACCTATCCATGCTCCTAGACTCCTTATTAGGAGGATGGATGGAAGAAGAAGCCTCTGCCACATCCTGCTGGGTGGCAGACGCCACCACCATGGCATCCACAGGTAATCCCCTTGGTTAAAAATTCCTTGTCCGGTGGTGCCGATAAGAATTTATTGGGGCAGCTAGGGACTGGCTCCACAGAGTCAGGGTGTTCCCACACCCTTCGACAAATAAGATCCAGCAATTCATCGAAGGATGGAAACACCCAAGAGGTGGAGGGCTGAGCTCCGAAGGCCTTGAGGAAGACCGACTCCTCCTCAGAAGGGTTTTTGGATGGCCAGTTGCCTCGCTGTCTCAAGATCTCCAGGATATTGGAGAACGAGACATCATCCGAGGACGACTTAGGGGACCCCTCTGCATCATCGAGGTCGGTGTCCGAGGTGACTAGACTCATCTGGGGAGTCTATGTGCTTCCTCTTACACAACTTCTTTCCGGAAGGCTCTTCAGGCACGGACTCTGAAGGGCCATCAGAAAGCATGGGACCACACATGGAGGTATCCTCAGACCTAGGAGCTCTGCAGTCCAGAGATAGGGGGGCGCCAGAGACCCCAGTCGCAGTGTCCAGGGAAGGAGAGGCCGATTCGGGTAAAGTCACTGAGGACTTGGCCAGCACGCTCCTCATAGCCTCGAAGGCGGGTCCCCCCGAATCAGAAGAAGAGCCCGTCCTCGAGACCATGACCGGAGTCGAGGTTCCCCTAGCCGAAGCACCAAGGGGGAGACTCAGAGCCAAAGTCAGTGGCCCCAATGTATCACGCTCGGGCCCGACAGAGGACACTCGAGTGCCGAAACCTGTCGAAGGAATAGACAAGGTTGGAGCCGAGGTCGGAACCGACAGACTGACGGGAGGTCTCGAAGCCGACCCCAGGATGTCACTCGACTCAGCACTCTCCGACTCCGATGACACCAAGGTCGTCGTCGGAGGAATGAATGAAACCGATACCATGGTGGGCTCCGGAGCCGATTGGGCTGGAGCCGAAAATAATTTAGATAGCACTGGTGACTGGAGGAGCCTCTGGACCACCCTATCTACGTCCGAATCAGATAACCTGGAGGACCTGGAGGAAACAGAAGGGGGTCGAGAAACCTTGCCAATCGGTTCCGAAACACAACTAGAAGAACGGCTCCTAACCGGCTCCAAGAGGATCGGAGCCGAAGCAGGTTCGAGAAGCACCGAAACCTCTTTCGGCGCCGAAGGTCATGGGGCCGAAGAAACCGGTTCCGAAATAGCTAGAATTTCTAGCGGTTCCGACACCATCGGAACCGAAGAAGTGGACCCAAGTGTCGACCCCGAACCTAGCGGCTCCGAGAGCAATGGAGCCGAGGAGGGAGACACAGTTTTAGATCCCGATTCCAACGGCTCCGAGACCAGTGGAGCCAAGGAAGGGGACATAGACCTGGATCTTTTAGCCGGCAGCTCCGAAGAGGAGGACGGAGCCGGAGACTTCTTCTTGGACTTAGCCTGAGACTTATCAGAGGGAGAAGGAACAGCTTCCTCAAAGGAGGGTTTAATTAAACCTTTCAGGATAAGTTTATTTTTTCTCTCCTGCAACACTCTAGAAGAGAACGCGTGACAGACACTGCAAGATTCTTACACGTGTTTGGCGCCAAGGCAGTATACGCAAATCGAGTGCCCGTCAGTTAAAGACATTTTGTAACTGCACTTCACCTTGGGTCCAAAAAGGCTTATGCTCTTTGTCTTTGGAAGACATCACACCGAAAAACCACAACACACTAGGATGAAAAAAGGGGAAAGGCTCTAACTTAAACGCCGGGACACCAGATATGGCAAAGGCCCTCTAACTTAAACGGGCCTAACCCGCCAAATAAAAGGATCACTACACAACAAAAGCACAAACCCAGTCGCACACAATTACCGAACAACAACAAGTAGCTATAAAAATAGCTTTTGAGGAAATTTCTCCAACAGAGAAACGCAATAAAGAACAAGATAAAAAAAGTAGGGTACTTAGCCACAGCCAAGTTGAGACCATGTCGATACTCCAGGAGCGGCAAACGAGATCTGGGGGTTTGGGCGTAGTGCATCCTGGAATAGGGGGTTGGCCCAGCTAATGAGAGACTTCGTGCTAGTTATAACGGCCGAGTCGGAGCAGATTCTCGGCTCCGAGCCCATCAGTATTGAATGTAGGCGAGATAGGATCACATTACATCATAGAGTTAAAGAACTTGACAGCCTCGTCAAGGGGAAGGATTGTTAGTGTTCCCTATCTGATGGTTTGTAGAGTTTCGTTAAAAGTGGTTGGGCAAAAGTGGGATAGGTCTCTAGTTTGCATATACTGGTGTTTCCGTAGCACTGAGGTAGTTTTATGTATTATAAAAGCAGGTAGGTGGTCAGTAATACTATTCAGGAGTGTTCCTGTAGAGGAGATTCTATTAGGATCGGAGACCATAATCCAATCCAAGACTGAGCTACTGTCATTTTTTTTGCTGGGTCTAGTTACATTGGTAATTAGCTGAGTAAAGTTGTACAAGTTGATGTTGGTGGAAGGATGGTGGTGTGTGATATCTAGGCAGTTAATACTTACCTTGCTTAAAATGATTGTTTCTTGTCCAGGTTAGGATTTCTTCTAATACTGGAATGTTGCTGCCCGGAGGGATATACAGGACTACAATACAGAGCCTCTTGCAGTTACTCATTTTTAGGAAGGATAATAATAGTTCGGCTGTGGAAAAATCAGGGATAGTCTTGGTATATGGACTATATTAATGGTGTTTGGGTATAACAGTGAGACATCACCACCTTTTTTATGGGGTCTATCATAGGTTCATAGTTGTGTACTAGGCTAATGGCCCTAGAGCCTTTACAAGCCTAGCCCCCCCAAAAATTGCCCAGGCATCGTGCCACCCGATGTTAGTTCACAGTTCCCGTATCCAGTAGTGCAACTGGAATGATCCCTGGAGTGAACTTTCTGTTATCCATCCACTCATCAAGATTTCTCTTGAAGAGGATCAGTGAGGTGCTCTGCTTGACATGAATGGGAAGCTTATTCCAGAGTATGGGCAGTCTTCGGGAGATGAACCTGTCCCTCCAGTATGTTCTGTTAATTGTGGTAATGAGGTTGTGATCTCTGGAGCATGTGGTGCGGGGGGATTGGGATTTCTTTAGGTATCGCATTTCAAGTAGGGCTGGGTTGGACATGGCTTTGTAAGTCAAGCAGAGATCACCTCTACGTAGATAAGAGACTGGGAACAGCTGAAGTTTCTTGAGTCTGTCCATGTAGGACATGTGTTTATGGCCTAGGATTCTTTTTGTGAGGTACTTTTGTGGCATCTCCAGTTGTTGTAGGTGTCTGGTCAGATACATGTCAAACGGGGCATTATATTTGATAATTGGTCTAATGAGGGATGAGTAGAGAGGGATGATGACCTCTTTCTTCCTAGATGTGAAACCTTTGGTTGTAAGATGTGCCACATAGAAGAACTTTCTGACCACAGTGGCAATGTGGTCAAAGGGAGGTGGCTGTCGACCTGGGTGCCCAGATGTCTTATGGTAATTCATGGGAACTGAGTTTTTTCCAAAGGAGATCATAATGCATTTTTCGGCGTTAAGCTTCAGGCCATGGTTCCGACACCAGTCATTGGTCTCAGAGAGGCCCATTTGTAGCATGTCTGCATCACTTGGGGAGTTGATAATGACTCCTAGCTTGCAGTCAACAGTGAACTTGGTCAGCCAGAGTTGTTGTGTGTTGGCCTGGACTTCTAAGAAGTAGATGTCAAACAAGAGAGGGCCCAGGACAGAGCCCCGTAGGACTCCACTTGTGACTGATCGACAGTCTGATTTAGAATCCGCAACTTTCACTCTGTGGGTCCTGTCTGTGAGCCAATTTGCAACCCACCTAGTGATGTAAGGACTGATGCCTAGTTTGGTGAGTTTATCAGTGATACCCGAGAGGGGAATGGTATCAAAGGCCTTGGCCAGGTCGAGGTAGGCTGTATGCACTGCCTTACCCTCATCCACTGCCTTACCCTCATCCACAGCCTTGGTGACTGCCTCGAAGAAGTTAACCATGTTCAGTAGGCAGGCTCTCCCCCTGACAAAGCCAAACTGTGTGGGGTCAAGAGTTTGCAGACTGCCTATATCTTTGTTAAGCAGGTCCATGATGATGCGCTCCATAGCTTTGTATACCAGGCTTGTAAGGTTAATGGGGCGATAGTTCCCTGGGTCTGTAGTTGCTCCCCATTTATGGAGCGGGATGACTGTAGCAGTGCGCCATTCGTTAGGGACATAGCCTGAGGTAAGGCTGTGATTGAACAGGGCACACAGATGTGGTGCCAGTTCATTTTGTAGCTCATGTAGGACGCAGCCAGGGATATTATCAGGTCCCATGGACGCTGTATTCTTGGCTTTGGACAATACAGCTTTTACCTGTGCCGCAGAAATGGTGGGTACCAGGCTTTCATCTGGTATTGTGATAGGGCCCTTGGGGGGGGGGGGGTAAAGTTGGCACTGAATCTGTCAGCCAGTATGTTGGCTATATCTGTTGGCTCAGTATAGGAGATGCCATTGTGCAATAACTCAGAGCAAATCTGGGTACTGCCTTTGAGGTTTTTGTTATAGCTATAGAAGGCTTTGTGGTTGTTTTTGCTGTCTGCTGCAATTCTGCCTTCATAGCTGGATTTAGAGGATTTGATAAGGGATCTCAGCTTTTTATTGAGACTGATAAGGGAGGTTTTCCAGTCTTGTGACTTCATCTTTTTCTGCAACAGTTTCTTCCTTCTGTTGTAGAGTTTATTGATGGCTGGGGACCACCAGATTGGCTTCCTTTTTTTTGGAGGAGAGCGTCTTAGTTCTGTTTGGTATGGCAAGGTCCATGCATTTTTGTACATGCTCGTACAGTGCACTAGTGTATGATTCGGCAGTCATGCAGCTATTTTCCCATTAGCATGGGTGCCGAGAAGTTAGCCATCTCTGCTTTTAGAAGCCAAACGTCAGCTTTATGGAAGTTTTTCAGGGTGGTCACCTTGGCAGGGGGTGTAGGCGAGATGGAGATTTCCATGGCAATCAGTTTGTGGTCAGAATTAACAAGGGAGGAACTGACTATAGGTGGGGAGCAACGGTCTCCCATATGGGGGATAATCAGGTCGAGCATGTTGCTTCCTCTAGTGGGGGTCAAAATGAGCTGGTCCAGGACATTGGAATTGAAAAATTCCAGAAAGCGTTGAGCCTGTATACTGGTACATGAATAGTTTTCCAAGTTGATGGAAGGGTAGTTGAAGTCACCCAGTATGAGAGTATTGGGTGGACCTTGATAAATTCCAGGGTGCTTAGGTGTGTGAGTCTAGGGACATGTTTGGGGTTCTGTAACAGACTATGACTTGTATTGCCATCTTACCCAGTGTTAGTTGCTTGTACCTGAAGTATCTCAGATGCATTATGCTGGGCTACCAGTCTAGAGGTGTGCATATCAGATATTAAACAAGTTGTAGCCCCTTATTTACCTCGAAAAAAAAAATCAGCAAGGTAAGTTATTGTAAAATAAGAAATGCTATCAGAGTGATGAAAAAAATGGAAAAGGATTTTACAGAGGCTATATGTAGTAGCTAAAGTGCTCTTAGGGATGCAGGAAGCAGTTAGCAGGACAAATAAAGTAGTAGGGGAGGAGAAGAGAGGGAAATCAAAAAAAGAAAACTTTTGAAGAAAGGAAAGAGAAGGTCTGTAATAAAAAATGGTTTAGAAAAGTATTGAGATGGTGCAACTATTCAGGACATTTTTGTAAGTCTCAACAAAGGTTTACTACTAATAACAGGATGCATATTGTACCTAGGAGATAGAGGATAGAAGGGTAACCAGAAGGAAAGAGGGACCAGAAATGTGTGAGATGATGTACGAGGGAGCCGTTTCTTAGGAGACCAAGGGATAGAGAAAAATTAATTAAAACCAGTTCAGTTGCATGTACATTAACTGTTTAATCACAAAAAATCCTGGGTAGGAGGTTTGGACATCCACTGGGAGGTATGTAAACTTTCCCTTGGGTTACAGCTTGTCTTTAGGATTCTCTGGCACAACTGCTAAGAAGGAGAGAGAGGTCAGGCATGGGTGTGCTTCAGCAATTTGTGTTTAGGCAAATAAAATTATACAGATTTCCAGATATCCAAGATGGTGTTCGTCCATCACCATAGGTGGCCAGTTGTAGTGAACAGAAGCAGAGTAGGGGAGAAAAAAAGCTATGATCTCTCCCTGAGATCATTCTCTATTTTTCTGCAAACCTGTCCCATTGTGCACACAAACAGTTCCATGGCTTATGTAAACTCCACCCTCATGATAACCCTCCTCCATTTATTACCCCATTTACATACTCTGTTCTTCCATCATATAAAAATCTACTTCCTTAAAATTCCTTCTCCCATTTCGCTACTTATTTCTTATTCCTTGAGATACATAACCTGCATCAGTAGCGCTCAAGAGAAAGGCATTCCACCTCCAGTGATGCGTCTCAGCTGAACATATATTTGGTTCATACTCTAATGCAAACAGACTTCAGATTTAATGAACATACTAGTTTTATACCTTTAACATGCACCTTTTCCCTTCCAACATTATATTCATTGTTGATCCCAGTACTACATTCTCTTACACAGTTTCTCTCCAAAATTTCCCCTAAAGCCATGTATACCTAATCCCATCTTTAATATGTAATGTTCTAAACTATTAGATGTTTATGCAACTCAGCTTCAAGTAAAACTCCTACCAATTCTAAATAAAGATGTTCTCAAAATACCAAAACTTCTCCTTATGCCCTTATTAGTCCCACTTTTTCCTCCAGCACCTCTCATACAGGATTCTTCATTCTGTATAAGATACTTGTAAAAGTGTTGCAGTGATCTACACTCACTGAGACTATAGCCGACCAATTTACTTTTTCCATTCCTGTACACTTGCAAATGAACTATTTTGATAGAATTCTTCTGCTTCCTTATCTTCACTAATTGAACCATGTCCTGCTACCACCATCTGCACCTCCTTTTCATCTACTGTTTAACTAAAAAAAAAATAGGAAAACCTTTGCTGTGTCATACAAATAAACTTCAAAGCTGGGGGATTTCTTGTTTCTTGTTGGCATTATTTTAATGTGTCAGTGTCACTGTATGCAGTTTGTTAGAATAAGAAAAAGAGAGATACTACAGTTGTGTATGTAAACTCAGACTGACAATAATGTTTAAATTATCACTGCTGCAGTACCTTTTTCTTGCCAAGGATATAACAGTCAGCCAGCTTCCAAAGCTTCAGGGCATCTGCCATGCACCCAAATTGTCAAACAGCTCAAGCTTAGCTGAGTAAAAGACAAGTTAGGGTGCCATGCCCATTAGAGCTTTCCTGCCAATACAGACACGGAGGCTGAACCTTGAAAGGTCAACGCAAGGAAGAACAAAAAAATAAATAACCACACCCTGGCATAAACACACCAAAAAGCAAAGGTGATGGAAGGAGGGAGCAGCTACAGCAGCAGTGATTAGTTGAACATATAAAGTTATGACAAATTTGCTTATGCAACTGTATTGTGTTCATCATATTGATCACTGCTGCAGTAGCCTTAGATTTAGGGGTAAATGACATGAAAGTTATGTACTGAACAGAGCAATAGATCCATGTTGACAGTTTACATCCGGTTCAACCTCTGGGTTATCTGATCGAATGCTGACCTTTCCAAGAGACTTCAACTCTGGAGCTCTATGTCCTATACATATAATACCTCGCTCCCGCCCATCTTCCTCTGATCAAGTTTGCTCCTCACACAAATATAAAATGTGAAAAAAAAAAACTCCAGGATCTTGACATAGGACCTGAAGGGGAAAAAACCCAGACAGCTCAGTCACCTGCTGCCATGGTCAGTACACCCCAAAAGTGGGGGGAATAGGAGGGAGGTGGAACCAGACAGAAACAGACAACACATATCTATTGTTATAGCAAATACTGAACTCTTGTACCCAGTGTTCTCTTTTCAGTCCAGCTTCCATTTGTGGGACAGAGTCTCCAGCCATCCATCATCCCAGCGGACACCTAGGATAGAACACTCCACAGAGTGATGAAACCAAATGAGTTCCTGGACCTCAAATGCACATCCAATTTTTAATGGGATACAAACGTGTGAGTACTAGCCCAAGTAGCAGCAGTAAAATGTCATAATAGAAGCCCTAGTGAAAAAGGCCATAAAAGTACCCACTCTTCTGGTAGAATGACCTTTACGTTTTGCCAGCAAGGACTTTCCTTTTAAATTATACCCAAAAGAAATGCAATCAGACAGCCATTTGGATAGAGTTGCTTTTGACACGAGCCTGCCCAGATGGCCTTTCGTTTTGACTTTCTGAAGGCTATAGTTCTGTCCAAACACAATCTCATTTGTGTATTAGTGTCCAGACAATGCAATTAATATTCACCATTTTACTTAAGTTTGGAAGAACACTGGTAAGTGAATAAGCTTGTTCAAGGTGGAATCTGAAGCTACCTTAAGCAAAAAGGAGGTGTCAGTTCTAAGAGTAACTCTATCCTTGTGGAAAATCACATAAGGAGATACCAAAGATCTGAACTTCATCTAACCGAAGTAACAGCCACTAAGAAAATGGTCTTCCAAGATAATAACTTTAAAGAAACAGTGGCTGAAGCCTCAAAAGGAGGGCCAATTGACATGTGCAGCACAAATGGCAAATCCCAAGGTGGAATAGGATCCTGAATGGGGACGCAACAAAAATGTACCCCTCAAGAAAGCCTAAGAAATCTTCAGGGCAGCTACTGGAGTGTTACCTCTGCCAGTATGAAAATATGATATAGCCGCCAGGTGAAATCTGAAAGAAGAATGAATCAACCCAGATTGAAAAGGGTTAGCAAGAAAATCCAAAATGCCATCAAGAAGAGATGAAAAAGTCTCTTGCCCTTCGAAGCCCAAACTGCAAAACATCTCTATTTACTAACATACATCTGAATAGAGGGTTTATGGGAAGAGGATAAAATACTGTCAACTCTGAACCCAGAATAGTGTGAAGGAACCATGGAGGATGCCAAAGGTGAGGTCACAGGAAAGTGAACTACAACTGTAAGGACAAGAATGGGGCAATGAGAATCACTGTCGATCTGCAACATGCTGCTTTCTGAAGAATTTTTTATTTTTTTTTTATGAGAGGAGGAGTTAGATATCTATATGGAAGACCTGGGGGATCAAGCATACAAAACAGCATCCAGCAGTAACTGTCCCACAGGGAGAACCAGGGTGTAAAAACTGTTGCACTCCATGTTGGATGGTGTGACAAACAGTTCTCAGCAAGAGGTGCTCCATTGTTGGAAAATCAGAAATGCTACCTGTGGATTCAGGGACCACTCGTGAGGAAGAATGTTCCTGCTTAAAAACTGTCCTCCAAAATGTTGGACTTCCCCGGGATGTGCACTGCAATCAGAAACTGTTGAAAGATCACCCACTGCTGCACACGTTGCTGCCTGACAGAGGATAAGACTGAGTCCCCCCCCAATTCATTTGTTCAGGTACCAAACCACAGACTGTGTCCATTTCAACAGAGATCACACGATTAGGGAGCAAGAACTAAACAGCCTGCAATGCTGGGAGGACCACTCATGTCCAAGACACTGATGTGAAGATTAGCCTTGAATGCTGACACCATCCTCTGAACCATCTTCCCTTTGAAAATGCTCCTCTAACCCAAGAAGGGAGACATCTATAGTGACTGTAGCCTAAGGCCGGGGAAGAACAAAAGGTTGCCTGGTAATGACAAGGGGAGACTTCCACCACCATCTGCTCTGAGCCCGATATACACTGATCCTAACAACAGAAAAGTTCATGCGTTATATATGACAATTGAGCTACTGATGTCCACTGCAAAATCCATACATGGTACCGCACCAGTGGCACCAGGCACATCAATGCTGCCATGGCGCTGAAAAGCCACATAACCACGGACACTGGATGTTTATGAAAAAGTAGTAAATGAGTCACCTCTGCATAAAAAGAGTTCACCCTGTGTACTAGAAGCTTTGCTATCTGTGAAACTGTATCCAAATGGCAGCCTATAAATTCCAGCACTTGAAAGGGCTGTAAACTGGATTTCAAATAGTTCACCACGGTGATTCCCAAGGACAGGTACAACCAGAGTAAGCAGTCCTGAGCCTTGATCAATGACATCTTCATGGAGGTGATAAGGAGCCAATCCTCCAGATACAGAAAGACTTGGAACCCCTGCAGCCTGAGCCAGGCTGCTATGATTGGTTTGTATTTGGTAAATGCCCAGGGGGCTGTGGTGAGACCAACGGCAACGCTTGACATTGATAATGACTGGCATCCAGCCAAAAACAGAGAAATCTCCTGGATCGCCTCACAATCTTTACATTATTGTAGGCACCTTTGAGGTCTTTTGAGCACATCCAGTGACCATCTGGACTTTGTATGCTTTAGTTCTGGATCTGAGCAAACTGAACCATTATGTAGTCACAGGTCCTTGTTCTTGTTTGGCACCAAAAGAAATCTGGACTAGACCCTGGATCATTGTTGGTCTAGGGGATCTACTGGATGATTCAGTTGTCAGCAGTTTCTGAATCACGACTGCTGTGTCTCTTCTCTGATGGGGTGGAACATCTGGGAGAAATTTGGTGTTTTCTCTAGGCAGAAATAAAAATGAAATTGTATAACCTTAGAATACGATTCTCAACACCTATGCATCTGGGGTAATGGCCTCCCAAACTTCTGGGTAGAGAGCCAAGTGACCCCTGCCTGCCTCTAGAGTAGGACAGCTGAGCAACTTTCAGGTTTGCTGAAAGGGTCTCCTGAAAAAACCTGTGTGGAAGCCCTGGTTCTGTGGACCACCCTTGCCAAGTGGGTGGCATCTGTATTGGTTGCTCCCCCACCATGAGGGGTACCCTCACCAGGAGAGTCCTGAAAAGACTGCTGCGACTTCTAGAAAAAAAGGGACACTCACCCCCTTCTGGTTAATGATGAAGGACCGCTGAAGGGTGGTTAAGTGCATTCTGATGGCAGACAAAGTCTTTCTGTCCTGCTCACTTCTAGTAAATATGACCTTGGCCTTTGGAGCAAAAAGAGAAGAACCACTGAAAGGGACACTGATAATAGATGCCTTAAAGTAGTCCACAAAATTACATAACCACATCCAGGTATGCCACGGCATGGCAATGCAGGTGCCCACTGCACAACATCTGCCATCGGCTGCATTAGAGAGCAGACGCAGAGACATAGTAGCTACAGACAGAGTTGACAACTATGCTTCTAGAATCTTTTAAATTTACAACACCTGCTGTGTCTTTACTACCTTTGACACTTCCAAGACAATGTCACAATGAAGTCCTGCCAAATCCTCCAAATAAAGTTCTCACTGCAAAGATCAATGAGATGCAAGCATGCTTTCCTAGATGGTCCAATGTCCTAGACTCCCTGTTTGGGGGATGGACTGAAGAACTATCCTCTAAAATGTCCTTGTTGGGGGAAAGCCACCATCACAATGGCATTGACTGCTGGTCCCTTACTCTAATGTGGCCAGTCCTAAAGGAAAGTCAAGATTTTATCAGGTTTTTGGGAATAGGTTCCACCATATTTGGTTTCCACAATGTCCTCCAGGACACCAGGGCAATAAGAGCATCCAAGGGGGACCACCCAGGACATGAATGGGTCTGCACCAAAGGCCTTGGCAGTCCAACCCCCACAATGGCAAAGGAGTTTCATAAAATTGCCAAAAGAGGCATCTTTTCAGAGGGACTAAGGGGAACCCTCCCCTTCCTCGAGGTCAGCATCCTCTGTGAGAGATTCCTGTGTGGAATCTAAGGGCATCCTCTTGTAGCAAATCTTCCAGGACTGGAGAATCTGGGGGAGATGTGAAAGAGGCAGGGGGCCCTGGATGCAGGGTGAATTGGAGGCGTGGAGGCATGGGCTGCCCTCAAGTATCCCAATACACATCTGCAGGTCCAGACATAGGAGGATTACTGGCTGTTGCCTACCACTCTAGTCTGCAACCTGGAGAAAATCCTCTCCATGGCACTGAAAGCAGATGCCAATGCCAGCAGCCTGGAGCCAACACCCCTGGGACCCAGGAAACCCATGGAGCCAACAGACTCCACAGCTGACCCGACCTGCCCCTACACCAGAACCGGCACTAAACTGTTGAATGCTAAGCCCCAGAGGGGAAGGGAAGTCTCTGAAACTCTTGAGAGTTGACCCCGATCCTGCAACCCTGGTCCTGAACTCTTGGCTCTGACACTGCAGGAGTCAAGAACACCAAGGTAGGGGTCAGTGCATGAAGCTGCCAAGCAGTTGAAACAGACCTGGGTGATGGTAAAGCAACTGGATCCACAAGCCCCATAGCTGAAGGGCCCAAGATCGGAAAAGCAACAGACTGAGCTGAGCTGTGAGGTAGTGGAAATGAGGTAGCAAGAAGCAGCCCTGGTTAAATTTGTTCCTGGAAGAAGGGCAACATCACTTGCTCCAGATCTGAAAACTATCCACCAAGTGGGCAGACTGAAATGGAAATTATGGTTTCCTTTTTTATATTGTTTCTGGTCCACGCTAGGATTTCTTCTAATACGGGAATGTTGTTGCCTGGAGGGATATACAAGACTACAGTACAGAGGCTCTTGCAATTATTCATTTTTAGGAAGGATAATAATATTTCGTCTGTGGAAAAATGCAGGATAGTTTTAGTATATGGGCCTACATTTGGGTATATCGGTGAGACACCGCCCCCTTTTTTATGGGGTCTATCAGATCTTGAACAAGCCCTGGCCCCTTATTTAGCTAAAAAAAAAAATCAGCAAGGTAAGTTATTGTAAAAGCAGAAACGCTTGCAGAGTGAAGAAGAAAAATGGAAAAGGATTTTATAGAGGCTATTTGCAGTAGTTAAAGTGCTCTTAGGGAAGCAAGAAGCAGTCAGCAGGGCGAAGAAAGTAGTAGGGGAGGAGAAGACAGGGATATAAAAATGAAAACTTTTGAAGAAAGGAAAGAGAAAGTCTGCAATAAAAAATAGTTCAGAAAAGTATTGAGATGGTGCCAACTATTAAGGACATTTTTGTAAGTCACTACAAAGATTTGTTACTAATAACAGGAGGCATATTCTGCCTAGGAGATAGAGGATAGGAGGGTAACAAGAAGGAAAGAGGGACCATAGAAGTGTGAGGTGATGTACGAGACAGACCTTTGTTAGGAGACCAAGGGATAGAGAAAAATTAATTAAAACCAGTTCAGTTGCATGTACATTAACTGTTTAAAGACAAAAAGATCCTGGGTAAGAGGTTCGGACATCCACTGGGAGTTATTTGCTTACAGGTTGTTTTTTGTACTCTCTGGCACGACCGCTAAGAAGGAGAGGTCAGATATGGATGTGCTTCCTCATAAAAAGGGGAGAAAGATAAATTTAAAGGGATGCAAGATGCTGGTTGATGCCACTAGCAATGCCCCTGAGTAGTATGAGAGACTGAGTTGGAAGGAGTCTTGGCTGACAATGAGAGGAAGGTAGGGGGAGAACAGGACAGCAAGATGAGTAGTGAAGGTAGTAAATGAGATATTTAAACAGAAAGCAGGGCTGAGTAATAGGGGTGGTGAGAAGAGAGAAGGTTTAGATAACCTAGGGAGTACAGAGTAGGTGGAATGAGAAAGTAATTAACAATTCAGATGGAATATTAGCGGAGATAAGTCTAGTAATAGTAGTTGTAGATTAAACACCAAAAAAATCTTATTTACAGAAAACAACATGCACATAAAGAGAGGGGTCAAGAGAAGAACTAGTTCAGAGGAAAAACACTCATTGCATAAACTGTAATCTAAAGTAAACAATGAATTTATGCTCAAAGAATCATAATTTCATGGACAACTAAATCAAAAGTATGAGTTCAGAAGGACTACATTCAGAAAAAGCTTATGTCGTAAACTGTTAATTTAAGGCACAATTGTCTAAAATTAACAGAATCATATGTGTTCTGACAGTATTTGATTTAAGGCATTTAATAATCAAACGGTTAGTAACCGCTAAAATAATAAAGGCAATTCGGAGGTCGGAAACAACACAGTATGAAGAGAGCAGCTGCTTCCTATTAACCAGAGCAATTTTATCCTTTTCTGTTATATGTGTTGAAGGAAAAATTACACTACAGAAACGACCGTCGTTTTATGAATTATTTCCCTTCTGCCTTTGGCGCAGGTCAATAAAAGTGTGTAATAGGGGTTATAAGAGTGAACACGAGCCATACCTATTAAATTTGTAATCTACACCACCACCTGGTGGAAACCCACAATATTGCCTTGCACTGTGCCATTTAATGGTACAACTATGTAGGACACTTTTGTAAGTCAGTACAAGGGCTTGTTACTAATAACAGGAGGTATATTCTGCCTAGGACAAAGAGGATAGGAGGGTAACAAGAAGGAGAGAGGGACCAGAGAACTGTGAGGTGATGTACAAAGGAGAGGTTGGTTAGGAGACCAAGGGATAGAGAAAAATTAATTAAAACCAGTTCAGTTGCACGTACATTAACTGTTTAAAGACAAAAACAGCCTGATTAGGAGGTTTGGACATCCACCGGGAGGTATATTAAACTTTCCATTGGGTTACAGCTTGTCTGTAGGACATTTTGGCACAACTGCTAAGAAGGAAAGGTCGGAAATAGGTGTGCTCAGCATTTTGTGTTTAGGCAAATAAAATTATACAGATTTCCAACTATCCAAGATGGCATTCGTTCATCACCATAGGTGACCAGTCATAGTGAAAAGAAGCAGAGTAGGGGAGAAAAAAGCTATGATCTCTCCCTGAGATCATCCTCTATTTTTCTACAAACCTGCTCCATTGTACACACAAAACTCCACCCTCATGATAACCCTCCCTCATTTCTTACCCCATTTACATACTCTGTTCTTCTATTATCTACAAATCTACTTCCTTAAGAATCCTTCTCCCATTTCCCTACTTATTTCTCATTCTTTGAGATGCATAAACTGCATTAGTAGCGATCAAGAGAAGGGCATTCCACCTCCAGTGATGTATCTCAGCTGTACATATTTTTGGTTCATATTGTAATGCAAACAGACTTCAGATTTAATGAACACATACTAGTTTTATACCTTTAACTTGACCTTTTCCCTCCCAACAATTATATTAATTGTTGATCCCAGTACTGTATTCTCTTACACAGCCTCTCTCCAAGATTTCCCCTAAAGCCATGAATACCTAATCCCATCTTTGATATGTAATGTTCTAAACTATTAGGTGATTATGCTACTCAGCTTCCAAGTAAAACTCATACCACGTCTAAATAAAGATGTTCTCAAAATACCAAAAATTCTCCTTACCCCCCATTAGTCCCACTTTTTCCTCCAGCACCTCTCATATAGGGCTTTTCATTCTGTATAAGATACTTGTAAAAGTGTTGCAGTGATCTACACTCATTGAGAATATAGCCTACCAATTTACTTTTTCCATTCCTGTACACTTGTAAATGAACTATTCTGATAGAATTCTTCTGCTTCTTTATCTTCACTAATTGCACCATGTCCTGCTACCGCTATCTGCACCTTCTTTTCATCTACTGTTTAACTTAAAAAAAAAAAAATATATATATATATATATATATATATATATATATATATATATATATATAGGAAAACCTTTGCTTTCCCATATATATATATATATATATATATATATATATATATATATATATATATAGGAAAACCTTTGCTTTCCCATACAAAGAAACTTCAAAGCTGGGGGACTGCTTGTTTCTTGTTGTCAGTATTTAAATGTGTCAGTGGCACTCTATGCAGTTTGTTAGAATAAGAAAAGGAGAGATACTACAGTTGTCTATGTAAACTTAGACCAACGGTAATGTTTAAATGATCACTGCTGCAGTAGCTTTATCTTGCCACGGATATAACACTCAGCCAGCTTCCAAAGCTTCAGGGCACCTTCCACGCACCCAAACTGACAAACAGCTCAAACGTAGTTGAGTAAAAGACAAGTTAGGGCACCAGGCCCTTCAGAGCTTTCCTACCAATACAGACACAGAGGTTGAACCTTGAAAATACAAAGCTAGGAAGAACAAAAAAAAATAACCACACCCTGGCATAAACAAACCAAAAAGCAAGAGGGATGGAAGGAGGGAGCAGATAGAGCAGCAGTGATTATTTGAACATATACAGTTATGGCAAGTTTACTTGCACAACTGTACTATGTTCATCATATTGATCACTGCTGCAGTAGCCTTAGCTTTATGGGTAGATTACATGAAAGTTATGTACTTAACATAGCAATAGATCCATGTTGTCAGTTTACATCCAGTTCAACCTGTGGGTTATCTGATCCAATGCTAACCTTTCCAAGAGACTAACTCTGGAGCTCCATGTCCTCTACCTATAATACCTCGCTCCTGCCTGTCTTCCTCTGATCAAGTTTGCTCCTCACACAAATATAAAATGTGAAAAAAATACTCCAAGATCTTAACATAGGACCCGAAGGGGAAAAAAACCCAGACAGCTCAGTCACCTGGTGCCATGGTCAGTACAACCCAAAAGGAGGGGAGAAAGGAGGGAGGAATGGTTGAACCAGACAGAAACAGACAACACAGATCTATTGTTATGGCAAATACTGAACTCTTGTATCAAATGTTCTCTTTTCAGTCCAGCTTCCATCTGTGGGACAGAGTCCCCAGCCATGCATCATCCCAGCAGGCACCTAGGACAGAACATTCCACAGAATGGTGGAACCAAATGAGTTCCTGGACCTCAAATGCACATCCAATTTTTAATGGAATATAAACGTGTGAGTACTAGCCCAAGTAGCAGCAGTACAAATGTCATCAATAGAAGCCCTAGTGAAAAAGACTATAAAAGTACCCACTTCTCTGGTAGAATGACCTTTAAGTTTTGCCAGCAAGGACTTTCCTTTTAAATTAGACCCAAAAGAAATGCAATCAGACAGCCATTTGGATAGGGTTGCTTTTAAGATGAGCCTGCCCAGATGACCTTTTGTTTTGACTTTCTGAAGGCTATAGTTCTGTCCAAACACAATCTCACTTGTGCATGAGTGTCCAGACAATGCAATAAATATTCACCATTTTACTGAAGTTTGGAAGAACACTAGTATATGAATAAGCTGGTTCAAGGTGGAATCTGAAGCTACCTTAAGGAAAAAGAAGGTGTCAGTCCTAAGAGTAACTCTATCCTTGTGAAAAATCACATAACGAAATACGAAGGATTTGAAATCCATCTAGCCGAAGAAACAGCCACTAATAAAATGGTCTTCCAAGATAATAACTTTAAAGAAACAGTGGCTGAAGACTCAAAAGAAAGGCCAGTTGACATGTGCAGCACAAATGGCAAATCCCAAGGTGGAATGGGATCCTGAATGGGGACTCAACAA
Source organism: Protopterus annectens (assembly GCF_019279795.1). NCBI lineage: Eukaryota > Metazoa > Chordata > Ceratodontiformes > Protopteridae > Protopterus > Protopterus annectens. The sequence continues at coordinate 378,004,545 of NC_056741.1, forward strand.
AAATGTACCCCTCAAGAAAGCCTAAGAAATCTTCAGGGAAGCTAATGGAGTGTTATCTCTGCCAATATGAAAATATGATATAGCCGCCAGTTGAAAGAAGAATGAATCAACCCAGACTGAAAAGGGTTAGCAAGGAAATCCAGAACAGCATCAAGAAGAGATGAAAAGAGCTCTTGTCCTTCGAAGCCCAAACTGCAAAACATCTCCATTTACTAGCATACAGCTACCAAATAGAGGGTTTATGGGAATAGGATAAAATAATGACAACTCTGAACCCAGAATGGTGTCAAGGACCCATGGAGGATGCCAAAAGCGAGGTCACAGGAAAGAGAAAAAGAAGTTATGTACCTAGCATAATGTCCATGTTAGTTGTCTTCATCTCGCCTTCTTTCTTGCTGGTTGGGGATCGGAGCCGATCCTCGGCTCCGACTCGGCCATCTTCAATAGCTCGAGAGCTGTTTACTGGCTCGAGGCTACCCCTTATCCCATGATGCCTAGCGATAGCTACCCAGATCTCATTTGAAATAGCTAACTCCAGACATAGCAAGAGAAAAACCAGTCCAAAACAAATAGGTTGACTATACCTGCCATATTCTCTAAGTCAGTAGAGGAAACAAACCAGAGAACACCCAGCCAGTGAAACAAGAACTCCTCTCGGTCCAATAGGACAGGGGGACGGAGGGTGGCACGCAAGAAAGAAGGCGAGATGAAGACAACTAACATGGAACGTTATGGTAGGTACATAACTTCTTAGTGTTAAGTTGTCTATCTCGCCTTCGTTCTTGCTGGTTGGGACAGCATCCCTAGCACCTAATATCCTGGGTGGCTCATTGGAACAGACTCTTCAGAACAGTGGAACCAAAGTCAGCTCTGCTCCTGGAGACCATATCCAGCTTGTAATGAGAAATAAAGATATGAGGATTTGCCCACATAGCAGCTGCCCAAATAGAATCCATGGGCAACCTAGACTGGAAGGCTACAGAGGTGGCCAAGGCCCTAGTAGAATGACCTTTCGGTTTGATAGGTAACACTTTGTTCCTTAACTGATAAATGAAAGTAATAGTGTGAGACAACCATCTAGATAAGGTCACCTTGGAAACTGGGAGACCTTGTTTGCCTAAGGCATAAGAAAGGAATAGTTGGTCAGACTTCTTTATTTCCTTAGTTCTGTGCAGGTAAAAAACGCAATTGTCTATGAACGTCCAATTGGTGTAATTTGTACTCTGCCTTGTTGGTGTGATTAGGTAAAAACACAGGAAGGTCTATAGATTGGTTTAAATTATTTTCTGAGCAGACTTTAGGAAGAAGAGAGGGATTAGTCCTCAGAGCAACCCTGTCCTTATGAAAAACCAAGTATGGAGGATGAACACATAGCGCCTGAAGTTCGGAGACGCGTCTGGCTGAAGTAATAGCTACCAGAAAGAGTGTCTTCCAAGATAAAAACTTAATGGAGCAGGACGCTGCTGGTTCAAAAGGGGGCAGAATTAAGGAAGCTAGGACCAAATTAAGGTTCCAAGGAGGAGGGGGATCTCTCACTGGAAGCCTAAGGAGAGTTGTCCCTTTCAAAAAAGCTTTACAGAGCTTATGAGACATAATGTTAGAATTTGACAACCCAACATGAAAGTTAGAAATGGCCGCTAATTGAACCCTGATCATAGCAAAAGCGGACCCGGAATGAAAAAGTTGTGCTAAGAATTCCAGAATTTCGTGGACTAGGGCTGAAAAGGGATCTATGTTCCTAGCCTCTGCCCAACAAGAAAAACGTTTCCATTTACTAGCATAAGTTTTCCTGGTTGTGGACTTGTGAAAGGAGACAATAATCTCACGTACAGCCGGGGAAATGCTGGAAAGCCTGGCTAAGGTTGGAAGTGGAGCAACCAAGCTGTGAGCTGGAGAGTTTGGAGGGATTGATGCAACCCGCCTGACTGATGAATCAGTAGATCTGGAATGGGTCCAGAGTCCAAGGCTGATCGAGAAGGTAATGGTGCAGGAACGGGAACCATATCTGTCGAGGCCAGTAGGGGGCAATGAGGATCATTTTGCAACCCAACGATATTGCTTTCTGTATGAGTTTCGGTATCAGGGGAAACAGAGGAAAGGCATAAAGAAGTCCCTGAGGCCAATCGTGGACTAGAGCGTCTATGTGTGTGTGTGTGACCTGGAAGCGGAAGAAGGGAGAAGAAGTTGCTGCATTTGCTGTTGAAGGGGGTGGCAAAAAGAAAGCAGCAAGGCTGACCCCATTTGCGGAAGATAAGATCCGTAACTTCCTGATTCAGAGGCCACTCGTGAGGCATGAGGATAGCTCTGCTGAGCCTGTCCGTTATGATGTTGGAACTCCCAGGGATGTGCATCATAATCAGAAAACATTGGGAGGAAATCACCCACTGCCACAGTTTGATTGCTTCTCGACACAGGGGGTAGGATCTGGTTCCGCCCTGCTTGTTGATGTACCACACCACTGACATATTGTCTGTTTGAATTGCAATGGTGCTGAAAGGAAGAGAGTCCTGAAGGGCTTGCAATGCTAGGATCATGGCTCTCATTTCTGGGACGTTTATGTGCAGATGGTACTCGTGAGGTTGCCAAGTGCCTTGGACTGTCCTGCCCAGATAATGCCCCCCCCCACCCTATCAGGGAGGTGTGTGTGGTCACTGTGGCTACCGGAGGGGGCTGCATGAATGGACTGCCCTGAGTCACTAGTGGGGAGACCAGGAAAGGTGCCTTTTGCATGCTTCTGTAATCAGGATCATGTGAGACATGGGCAGCTCTTGGAAAGAACACTGTGTGAACAGAAGCCACTGAAGGATCCTCATATGAAATCGGACCAGTGGGATTAGAAGAATGGCTGCTGCCATGGAACCCAGAGTTTGAAGGACGAACCTGACTTGGATCCTTTTGCTCTGCATTAGGATCTGTACTTGCTGACGAATTGTAGACACCCTTTCTAGCAGTAGCCTTGCAAACATGTTCCTTGTGTCTAAGTCTGCTCCTATGTAAGTGATAGATTGACAGGGCAACAAGGCAGATTTTTCGAAGTTTATTGTAATGCCTAGCTGGGAGCAGATTGTGATTGTGTAGTCCCTGGCTTGTAGAAGTTGATGCCTGGTAGTAGCAGTGAGGAGCCAGTCGTCTAGATATGGAAACACCTGGAATCCTCGATGTCTCAGGTGAGCCGTGACCACTGCCATACATTTGGTGAACACCCTGGGGGCTGTGGTGAGAACAAAGGGCATAGCTCTGAACTGATAATAACTGGCTCCCAGCCAGAAGCGAAGAAATCTCCTGGAGCACCTGTCCATCTTGATATGGCAGTAGGCGTCCTGAAGATCTATCGAGCACATCCAATTGTCCTGACCCAGAAAGGGTAGGATGGACTGTAGCGTGAACATCCGAAACTTTGTTCTTTGTACAGACCTGTTTAGTCTGCTGAGATTCAGAATCTGTCTCCAGTCCCCTGTATTTTTTGGTACCAAAAAGAACCTTGAGCAATTTCCGGATCCGTGCTGGTCTGCCGGGACTTCCTGGATGACTTTTTTTCTAGCAGTTTTGAAACTTCTATTACTGCTTGGTCCTTCAGATTGGGTGGAACATCTGGAAGGGATTTCTTTGACGGTAAGGGGGGTTGATGGAAGGTAATTTTGTAACCTCCGGATATAATGGACTGTACCAATCTGTCTTGCGTTAAATTTTGCCAGGCTTTTGGGTACAGTGAAAGTCTTCCCCCGACTGCCTCCAGAGGTGAGCAGCCGGGCAACCCTTCAGGGATGCAGAAAGGGCTTATCAGAAAAAGATTCTCTGTTGCCCTGGTTCTGCGGACCCCTCTCTGCCACGAGGGTGGCGTCTGTTATTATTGTTTCCCCCTCTGCCTCTGGAGGAAAAATCGCTACGTGTGTCAGGCAAGGCTCCCTGGGATTTTTGGAACCACATCTTGCCACTCTTCTGAACTTTGGAGTAAGGTCTAGAGGGAGTGGAAAAACGGACTCCCACAGCAGAAAGAGTCTTGCCTTCTTACTCATACCTAGTCAAAATGTCTTTCACCTGTGGTCCAAAAAGAAAGGAACCATCAAAGGGGGTGTTGGTGAAGGACGCTCGAAAAGGTTCCGCAAAGTTACACAGCCGCATCCATGCATGCCTCCTAAGGGCCACACCCGTACCTGCAGCTCTACTCGCACCTTCGGCTGCATAGGAAATGAGCCTCATGGAGGAGTTAACTACAGAATTAAGCGTCGCCAGCTGGGAAACTACTTTAGCTTGAGATCCCTCAGCTGATGGATCTTGAAGGGTATATCCGAGCACTTTAAGGAGATCCCTCTGAAGCCGGGTAAAATGACACAAGTAGTTCAGTGACCTCATAGAGAAGGTTGCTGAAGCGAACATTCGCTTCCCATATCTGTCCATTGTCCTAGACTCCTTGTTAGGAGGATGGATAGATGAAGAGATCTCCGCTAACTCTTTTTTGGTGGCTGCTGCTACCACCATGGCATCAACAGGAACACCTTTAGTATGGAATTGCTTATCCTGGGGTGCTGTGATGAAATTACCAGGTCTCCTCAGAGTTGGTTCCACTGTATCTGGAGCTGACCAAGCCTTTCGAGCCACCACTGCCATAAGTGGATCGAAAGGCGAAGAAACCCAGGAGGTGGAAGGTCGGGAACTGTAAGCATCCAGAAATACAGACTCATCCTCGGTAGGGGCTAGGGGATTCCAGTTCCCCCTCTGCTTAAGCATTTCTAGGATGTCCGAGAAGGAAACATCTTCAGAGGGGGATCCTCGGGGATCCTTCAGAATCATCTAAGTCTGTATCAGAAGTGACAGACTCGGGGGAGTCAATGTGCTTTCTCTTGCACTTCTTCTAACGAGGGGGCTCCTCTGAATGATCAAGGGAGGCCTCGGAAGAAGAGGAAACACCCAATGGGGTGTCCTGGAGCATCGGTTCCCTACGCTTGGGGTCTGGAGGAGGAGCAGAGGTTGGCACAGGCACTACAGGGGACGGAGCCAGTGGGGCCAATAGTGGAGCTGACTCAGTGGCCAGCACAGTCCTCTTGACATCGAAGGCGTCCATGCCATGATGCAGAGAAAGCTCCGGTTCCGAGGAAATCGGAATCTTTCTCCGCACCGAAGGAGACGGCTCAGAGGCTGATGTAGGAGCAGAGCTCACCTGCGCCGAAGCTCCGAGAGGGATTACGGGGTCGGACAAGGGTCCGATGCTACTCGCCCCCTCGGAGCCGACGAGGGAGCCCCAGCGCCCAGATTCCTCGATGGACGGCACCACAGAGAAGATCGGAGCCGATGTCGGAACCGAAGGAGATAGAGTTATTGGAGCCGACGGTTCCACTACTCACACCCCAACGAACTCCGGCTCCGAACTCACTGGAGTCGGAGGAGGAACATCGAGAGAAGTAGACGGAGCCAACACCTGTTGAGGAGGGCTGGACAACATCTTGGCAAGTGCCTGCGACTTTAGCAACCTACTGACCACTCTCTCCACATTGTGATCCGACAGCCTAGAGGATCGAGAGGAGTGAAAGGATCGGGGACTACGCTCGCTCTGAAATAAAGGAGACCGAGGAACCGAATGCACCAATTCTACTGAAAGGGACCTCAGTCTGTTGTGACTCTGCGACGGCTCCAAAGTCTCTGATAGAGCCGACGGGGAGATTGTTTTGTCGGTGCCAGCCGGAACCGAAGTGGAAGGTAAAATCTGAACTGAGCCGATGGCTTGGTGGGTTTAGGGGATTTTACAGGCTGAGAGCTCTTGGTCGGTGAATCCTGGGGTTTTAAAAGACCCCTAAGAATAAGCTTATTCTTATGCTCCTGCAGGACTCTTGGACTAAAGGCATGGCAGATAGCGACTCTTCCAGGACTGGAAAATCTGGAGAAGATGTGAAAGAGGCAGGGGGGCCCTTAATGCAGGGTGACTTGGAGGTGTGGAGGCATGGGCTGTCCTCAGGTATCCCGGTGCATATCTCCTCGTCCAGACATAGAAGGATTACTGGCTTTTGCCTACCACTCTAATCTGTGACCTGGAGAAAATCCTCTACATGGCATGGAAAGCAGAAGCCAGTGCCAGCCGGCTGCAGCCAACACCCCTGGGACCCAAAAGACTCCACAGCTGATTCAACCTGTCCCTACACCATGACCGGCACCAAAATGTCGAATGCTGAGCCCCAAAGGGGAGGAAAAGTTTGTCTCTAAAATCCTAAAAGTTGACCCCGATCCTGGAACCCTGGTCCTGAACTCTTGGCTCCGACACTGCAGGAGTTAAGAACACCAAGGTAGGGGTCAGTGCATGAAGTAGCCAAGCAGTTGAAACACACCTGGGTGATGGTAAAGCAACTGGATCCAAAAGCCCCAGCACTGAAGGGCCCAAGATCAGAAAAGCAACAGACTGAGCTGAACTGTCAGGTGCTGGAAATGAGGCAGCAAGAAGCAGCCCTGGTTAAATTTGTGCCTGCAAGAAGGACAACATCAGTTGCTCCAGATCAGAAGACTACCCATCAAGTGGGCATACTGAGCTGACATGGGTTTTGAACCCCTTCAGCCAGCACTTGGATCGGACGATCATATATGCCAAAGGAGGCACAGATCTGGGGTGGAGAAAGTGAAGATTCAGGTGAGAACTCCCTTGGGATAACAAGAGAAAAAGGGGAAGGGTCCCTTTCCTGAACTATAAAGCCTTCACAATGAGGGACAGGCTCAGATGATACAGCCAATCCTGGAGATGAAGCAGCCAGAGCAGCTGAAATCTGTGGATCTTTGGAACCAGCTAATCAGAGGGAGCATGAGTTGCTCATTTATGGCTCCCTTTGAACTTATCCTAGTTTATGGGGTCTTTTACAGCTGCCCTTATCCAGTCTCTGCTCACTCTTGTCAGACTTCTTCAAAGAAGAAGCTGAAGCAGAAGAATCTCTAGACAGCAACAAGCCCTTCAAAACTAACTTAGCCCGGTGATCACTCAGTGCCTGAGCACCAAAACCAGCACAAATGCTGCACCTGGCATCCAGGTGCGAGGTGCCAAGGAGCAGATGCACCAATTCCATAATGAAAGGATAAGAACAAAAGGACATGGCCAAACAAAAATCCAGTGCAGGAAAAACACCCAAACCTAATACCCTAACAATTGAACCACCTACCAAAGCTACAGGATACAAGTTACCAAAGATACACTATATATATCTAGGTTCATAGGTTCATACTAGGCTATCTGCCCTGGGGCAATTATATGCCTAGCCCGATTCTGTATGGCTTACGCCACCCCTTGATTTGAGTATACTGTGCCCTTTTTAAGGTTTAGTTTACTGTGCCTCTGTCTAATAGTGACACGGGAGTAATCCCTGGGACAAACCTACGATCCCCTATCCACCTATCGAGATTCTTCTTGAAGAGATTCAGTGAGGTGCTCTGCCTCACATGAACTGGAATTCTATTCCAGAGTGAAGGGAGCCTCTGGGTTATGAACCTGTCCCTCCAGCAAGTTCTATTTATTTCTGTGCTGAGGTTCAAGTCCCTCAGTGTGGCTCTAAGGGATTTAGATTTACTGAGGTGGAGCATGTCCATTAATTCTGGATTTGACATAGCTTTGTATGTCAGGCATAGATCGCCTCGAAGTAGGCGGTATGCAACTGAGTAGAGCTGGAGTTTTTTTAACCGAGCAGCATATGGCATCTGTTTGAGACCCTTGATCCTCTTGGTGCGATACTTTTGGGGTCTTTCTAATTGCTGCAGGTGTCGGGTAAGGTACATCTCAAAAGGGGCATTGTATTCTATGATGGGCCTGATGAGGGATGAATAAAGGGGCATGATTCCCTTTCTTGATCTAGATGTGAAACCCTTCGTGATGAGGTGGGCTATGTAGAAGGTCTTTCTAACCACTTTGGCAATGTGGTTTTCAAAGGAGAGATTGCTATCAACTTGGGTCCCCAGGTCCCTAATAACTTTCTCTGTACTTAATGGGTTTCCGCCTATGTGGTAATTTGTGGGCACATTGTTTTTGCCAAAGGGTATGACTATACATTTTTTGGCATTTAGCTTTAAACCATGGCGCTGGCACCAGTTATCTGTCTCTGTGAGACCTTTTTGAAGGATGTTTGTGTCAGCTGGAGAGTTGATTATGGCGTCCAGTTTGCAGTCGTCTGCGAACTTGGTGAGCCATAGTCCTCAAACGTTTGCCTGTACCTTGGAAAAGTATATACCGAACAAGAGTGGTCCTAGGACAGAACCCTGTGGGACGCCACTTGTGACCGGTTTCGAGTCTGACATGGCTCCAGCAACTCTCACTTTGTGGGTTCTGTCTTTGAGCCAGTTTGCGACCCATCTTGTGACATAGGTGTTTATATTTAAGCTGGATAGCTTATCTATGATGCCCGAGTGGGGTATTGTGTCAAATGCCTTTGCAAAGTCCAGATAGGCTGTGTGGACTACCTTTCCTTCATCTATGGCTTTGGTGACTGTTTCGAAGAAGTCAACCAGGTTCAAAAGGCAGGATCTGCCCTTGACAAAGCCGAACTGGGTAGGATCTAGTGTCTGTAGGTCCCCAATGTCTTTGTTTATGAGCTCCATGATGATCCTCTCAATAGCCTTGCAGACTAAGCTAGTCAGGCTTATGGGGCGATAGTTTCCAGGGTCCACAGAGGCTCCACCTTTGTGGAGTGGGACCACTGTTGCTGTATGCCATTCTGTGGGCATATATCCTGTAGTGAGGCTGAGATTATATAGCTGTTTTATTTGAGGGATTAGTTCCTCTTGGAGTTCATGTAGGACGCAACCTGGGACACCATCTGGTCCCATGGAAGCAGTGTTTTTTGCTTTGGAGAAGGCAGCCTTCACCTGAGCATCAGAGATGTTTGGGAGGCGGCCCTCTGCCGGGATAGATACTTGCTCTTTTGGGGGGGAGGGGGGGGAGAAGTTTGCACTGAACCTGTCTGCAAGGATATTGGCGATGTCTGTGGGTTCAGTGTATTTTTTGTCATTTAGAATCAACTCAGAACAAGTCTGGGAGTTGCATCCCAGGTTTCTAACGTAACTGAAAAAAGCCTTATGATTGTCTTTGGTGTCCTGTGCAATTTTTCTCTCGAAGCTGGCCTTGGAGGATTTTATGAGGGATCGTAACTTTTTGCTAGTACTGATCAGAGATGCCTTCCCTATTAGGGATTTTGCTCTATCATGTAGTAGCTTCCTCCTTCTGTTGTACAGTTTATTTATGGCAGGGGTCCACCAGACTGGATGCCTGCCTTTGGATGATTGGGTCTTGGTTTTGTTTGGGATAGCATGATCCATGCATTCCTGGAGATGTCCGTAGAATGCGTTTATATAGGATTCTGCAGTTTGGGCCGTAGTTTCCACTGGCCCTGGGGCCTTGAAGGATTCCACTTCGGTTTTGAGAAGTGAGAAGTTTGCTTTGGAGAAGTTTTTCACTGTGGTTTTCTGGGCTGGGGGTGGGGTCGGGATGTGGACATCCAGTGAAATTAATTTATGGTCTGATCTTACCAATGAGGGATATACTTCTGGTGTGGAGCATAGAGTCCCCATGTTGGTAATGATCAGGTCTAGTATGTCCCCTTTTGTGGGAGTGGTGACTAGTTGTTCCATAGCATTTGAGTTTATAATTTCCAGGAACCTTTGGGCTAAGGTGCTGGGGCTTGAGTAGTGCTCCCAGTCAATGTTTGGGTAGTTGAAGTCGCCCAATATAATGGTGTTCAGAGAGATCTTCATGTTCTCCAATGTTTTCAGGAAAGCCGAGTGGGATTCCTGACTTTGAGAGGGTGGTCTGTAGGATGCTATAAACTGAAAAGCAGTCTTGCCCACTGTTAGTTGCACATGGATGGTCTCCGATACTTCGTGCAATGCCACTAACCTGAAGGTGTGGATATCCTTGATAAATATGGAAACTCCCCCTCCTTTTGTGGTTTGGTCCGGGTTTTGGGGCCGAAAAGCATGATATGAAGTATAGCCTGGTAGTGCTAGGGTGCTCTCTGGAGCCTTGAACCAGGTTTCTGTCACTGCACAGATATCGATTTTCTCCACACTGAGGAGAGTTTCGAGTGCGTGCATCTTGAGGTTAAGACTTCTGGCATTTAGCAGCATTACCCTTAGTTTCTTGTTCCTTGTGCTGTCTATGGGGGTGGGTTTGACTTTTGAGCCTTGCCTAAAAAAGGCACTATGGGGGTGGCAAGAGCCTTTGCCAATATCCAAAAGCCCAGTGGTGACAGGTGCAAGCCGTCCCTAGCGAAGCAACGTGGCTTGTCGAGCATGTCATCCCAGGCTGACAAGACACTGGATCCCCTTTGAATGACACCAAACTTTTAGCCAATTGTTAAAGTCGATCATTTTGTCTTTGTACTGTGGCATCATTCTAGGTGAGGGTAAGATGCTGCTCAAGGTCAGGGTCATACCAGTCTGGGCTATATGATCAGAGAGCTCCTCTATGTCTCTTTTCATGTAGCCCAGGGAGGTACATCTCAGGTCATTCACACCAGCATGTACAATGACTGAGTTATATTTGTATTTGCTTTGGAGTGACCTGAGTGCTTGCGTTATGTGGTGGATCCTAGCACACGACAGGCAGCTCACCGTGACCTTCTCTTTATTCAGCCTGGTGAGCGGGACGTCAGTGTGTCTGACAATACAGTCACCTATTACAAGAGTATCAGGTATGTTATTCAGCCTTAAGGGCTGTGGCTGCTTGGCACACTGACTTTGTGGGTTATGTGTTGTGCGTGTTTTGTTTTGAGGTAGCATTTGCTTGGATGTCTGCTTTGGAGGTCTCTGTTGCTTAGGTAGATTTTTATTTAGAGCCTCCGAGTATGTTTTTGTGTATTTATGTGTTTGGTTTGCTGATGTAGTGGGACTATGTGATACTGGAATTGTGTTGTGTGAGGTTACCTTCTCCTCCTGACTGGTTACACCAGTTTTGAGATGAGAGAGCTCAGCCTCCAGTTTGGCTAAATAGCTGCATCTCTCACATATATTTGAACCTGTTTGGAGGAGGAGAGGGTTGTCCGTGTACATGAGACAGTTGTAACATTGCCTCAAAATTCCCAGATTGACCAGCTGGACTGGAGAGGAAACCACTGACTGACCTTTGGACATGCTAGAGTAATATAGGGAAACTGAATTTAAGACAGACCAATAGAGGACAGGGTAATCGTAGAGAGTATAAGAGTAAGTAGTGCTTATGGTTTAATAGTGCTAACTTGTAGGATTACTTAATTGGACCAGTGAAGGGCCTTAGAATGAGAATATGGTGTTTAAATTGAGAGATAGAGCAGACTTTGTGGAGCCAGGAATAGTTTAAACCCAATTAGGCGGCGCTGCCCACTGTTGCGCTATGCTCAAAACGCGCAAAAGAGGGTTTTAAGAGAGGAAGATGAAGGAGTTTTGGAATTGACCCAAAATGGCCAATAAAAAGTACAGTTTTGTACCTACCATAAATGTAGATGTCCGAACTGGATAGCATCTGCAGTCATAACAGCTGGGTTGTCCTGTCGTCAGGCAGCCCGTCAGTCGGCCGGATTCCAAAGTCCGGGTCCGGCTTCGGCTGATGTCGCTCTTCATCCGACGTCATTTCTGTTGGACTCCGGGTATAAAGGCATCAGCCGACGCCATCTTCCTCAGTGTTTCTTGCCCCAGATGCCAGAAGCCCTCCTGAAGGCTAAAAATTTTGGATAGATGCCAATGTTTCCAAAAGGATAGAGGTAACCACAAAAATAAGCATGTATGTACATATATACAAACAAATACACCATAAAAGACTCCCCCCCATCAGCTAGCTATTAGGAGGGTAAACACCCTAGGAGTACCTCAGAGGGGAAGGAGGGAGGGTAATCCTGACTGCAGATGCTATCCAGTTCGGACATCTACATTTATGGTAGGTACAAAACTGTACTATGTCCTTCATGGATGCATCTGCAGTCATAACAGCTGGGTAGAATACCATAGCCAACTAGGGGGAGGAGGATAAAGATAGATTATGGTGTGTTTAGGATCCCTTGCAGTACAGCAGTGGCAAACCCTGCTCGGGATCTGGAATATAGAGGCAAATTGTAATGCTTGGCAAATGTATGCACGGAGGTCCAAGTAGCCGCCTCAATAATGTCTTTGGTAGCCACTCCTCGTAAGAAAGCTGTGGTAGTGGCTGTTGCCCTTGTAGAATGAGGTCTTATGTTCTGTGGAATTGGTTTTCCATGGAAGGAGTAACAGAATCGTATGCAATTTCCTATCCATTTGGAGATTGTCTGTTTGGAAATAGCTTTTCCCTCTCTTCCTGTTGCATAGGCCACAAAAAGTTGATCAGTCTTTCTGCTGCTTTTGGTTCTGTCCAAGTAGTAGCGTAGCTGTCTATGTACATCCAAGGTATGTAGTATTCTTTCCCCTCTGTTTTGTGGGTTGGGAAAGAAGGTAGGTAGGTGGATTGCCTGGTTTAAAGACACTCTGGATACCACCTTAGGCATAAATGTTGGATTAGTCCTCATGGATACTCTATCTTGGTGGAAGATTAGGAAGGGTTGCACTGCCATTAGGGCCTGTAGTTCTGAAACCCTCCTATCTGAGGTAATTGCCAGTAGGAAAGCAGTTTTCCATGACAGGTGTTGTAAGTCTGCTGTTGCTGCTGGCTCAAAGGGTGATAGTGTCAATTTTTCTAATACGAAGTTTAAGTCCCAAGCTGGTAATGGTGGTTTTCTTGGAGGTTTTACATTCTTGATTCCTCTGAGAAATTGTCTGAGCAGAGGGTGTGAAAAAACAGGTGGATCAAAGCTGTATTCTGCTGAAATAGCTGATGCATGTATCTTGATGGAGGAGTAGGACAGGCCTGAATGAAGAAGTTCGGCCAGATACTCCAGGATGTTAGGTATATCTATGTTTGACACATCTTTTCCTCTTTCAGAACTCCAACTGGCAAACCTTTTCCATTTTCCAGCGTAGTTTCTTCTTGTTGAAGGTCTACGTGCTTCAAGAATAATGTCTTTAACTCTTTGGGAAAGTTCCTGATTAGCTGCTGCTATGTGATGTTCCATGCAGTCAGTTGTAGGGTTTTGAGGTTTGGATGTATGGTGCTGTAGTTGTTCTGAGTTAGCATCAAAGGCATCAGAGGTATTGGCCACATATTGTTCCGAGACAAGCTCCTTAGTAGTGGATACCAGTGTTGTCTTGGCCAGTTTGGAGCTATCAGGATTATCCTTGGGTGTTCTTCCTTGATTTTTAGGAGTACTTTGTGTATCAAGGGGAGAGGTGGGAATGCATAAACTGTTAGGCCCTTCCAGCTGAAGGAGAGCGAATCCACTTTCCATGCTAGTGGGTGGAATGTCCTTGTGCAGAATTTTTTGAGTTGGTGATTGTGGGGAGATGCAAATAGATCTATCTGAGGCATTCCCCACTTCTTTGTAATGTTCCTGAAAATGTCCGGGTGCAGGTGCCATTCGTGAGCATCTGATGTGGTCCTGCTTAAAATGTCCGCTAGAGTGTTTTCTTTTCCTGGTACAAATCTTGCTTGCAGCTGGATATTGTAGCTGAGTGCCAGGGTCCACAGTTCCAAAGTCATTCTGCATAGGGGGTATGCATGAGTGCCTCCCTGTTTGTTGATGTACCACATGACTGTGGTGTTGTCTGTCCTTATCAACAGCTGGCCCTCTTTGAGGAATGGTCTGAACTTTTGGATAGCCAGTTTTACAGCCAGCATTTCTTTTAGGTTGATGTGCAGGTGAAGTTGATCCTGAGTCCACAATCCTTGCACGCATTTGTCCAGCATGTGGGCCCCCCATCCTAGGTCTGAAGCATCTGTTGTAATGCTCTGGCTTGCTTGAC